>NC_140800.1:19705000-20260000 GCF_037176805.1 Vigna unguiculata | reverse complement strand
GGCCTACATTTCCATCCTTAGTTTCACATGATTTGGAAATATATGTTGGAATGGATATGGAAACATGGATGAAGATTAATCTTCACAAAATGCACATATACAAGGGATATATGCTTTAACATTAAACATTTGACCAAAATATCTTCCATGCACATTATGAAGAAGAATGAAAAAAAGAAAAAGAATTGATTCAACTCTTTTTATATATATATATATATATATATATATATATATATATATATATAAATATATATATATATATATATATATATATATATAATCAATTTTTATTTTTTATATAAATAATAAAATAATAATGACAATAATCATAATAATAAAATTAATATAAATAATACTAATGAAAAGTTATAATAATATTATTATTATTATTATTATTATCATTTAATAATTTTATTTTATTTAATATAACTTTTATTATTTATATTTGAAATGGTAATCATCTAATTTTATCAATTAAAACATTTTTTAATCTATCATATCCATCACATCATACATAATCTTTTCCTTAATTCGAACAACATCACAATCTCTTCTCCATCCTCTCATATCTGTTCACTCACTCTCCTTCACATTCTCTCCTCAATCCAAACACACCGTAATACTATTAAAAAGTTGTTATAAACAAAATAGTGATGTAATGTTTGAGACAACTTAAAAAAATAGTGATCATAGTAGTGTGTTTTGAGTAAGTTCCATTTTTACACTTTTTGAGGTATTTTTCTCTTTAGGTTGAATGTAGGTCTATATGATTATGCATGTCAAAGGTGCTTTAGGTGAATCTTTTGTGGTCATAGTAGTGTATTTAGATTTCTAATTGGAGTCCTTGTTGTCTAGCTAGGTCCTCTTGTGTTAGATAAAGTTCTAAAGAACACTTGTGAGAAATAAAAAAGACAATTTAACCAAGTTAAGTGATAAAGTTCGTACCCCACCAAATTAAAACAGTTAAATGTAGTATGTGAAAGTTGAACCAAGTCATCTCCCAACGACCAATATTTTCGTCCAAAGCTTCAATTTCTAGATGAACTCAACAATATAACACAGAAGGGGGTTGGCAGATTTACGGATGTAACACCCAATTGAAGACTTAAATGCAGATGTGTAAAAACAATGTAAAAACAGTGTTGATTCCTTGCTTCAAATGAACATCCACCAATTACGGATTACAAATCAAAATGGTTATATTAACTCTCATGAGATTCGAATTAATTACTAAGCGCAATTTAACTCGAACTCAAGTGCAATTAAGCAATGCACACATTCATGAATCTGCTACAGTTCACTAAGCATGAACACACAATGATTCCACTCTGCAAATTAAGCGAAAACAGAATGGTTTCTTCATTAAACTCAAACGCAAATTCAAAATGGAGAGATTAATAAAACTCCACCAAACAAAACACTAATCTCAAGGTTTCAATTCATTATCTACAAAGAATCAACACGTAAACTTAGCTCCTCATGGAATTCGGATTAGGGTTCAACATAAATTGTGATTCAACCATCCAAATGAGTGCAAATTGGTGCAGAAAACCTGAATTGGTGCAGGAATCGAAAATGTGCAAGGAAAGAAAGGGGCTAGAACGAAAACAACCAACAAAAATGAAAATGCTTCAATATAAATGTTACCCAAGGTGTACAAAATGTGTATACAAGCAATAGACGTTGTCCATGACTCATAAAACGTCAAAAATAAGTGGAAAACGTGAAAAATTAGCTTGTGCCTCCATGGTTCACCTTCCAAAGCTTCAAAAACCTAAAATGGAAAATGGAGAAGAAGATGGTGCGGCTGCATGAGCTAAGAGACCTCCCCTTCGCGTGGTCAAATCAACCTGGCCACTAGTATTTACAAAAATGTCATTCTGCCACTCAAATTTACAAAAATACCACTATTGGGCCTCAAATGTTGGCCCATTCACTCAGATGATGTGGAAATGACGTAGAAATGATGTGACAATGATGTGGCAACTCTCTTCAACTGAATATTAATGTCCAAGCTCCAAAATTGCTTCACCCAAATATAAGTTTACGATCGAGTTTATTTTTTGACAACCAGAATTAAATTTTATTTTTTTAACTCATTCTTTATATACTTGTTTTTAGTAGTTTTTTTATATATTATACTTTTTTATTTCATATAAAAGTATATAAATATGTTAACTAGAAAATTCAAAATCAGATTATTAAAATTTCAGAAAAAGAGAAAAGTTGAGGCTTTAATTACATAAAAAAAATGTATGAATGAATTTATAAACATAAATAAAAAAATGAATTACAAAATACAAGTAAGTGCTCTATATATGAACAACATAATAACAATATCTGAAATATGTAAAAGTAATAATAGAATAAGAAAAATAGGAAATAACAAGGATAAGTCTTATCGTTAAACTCATGATAATGATTAAAAATATATAAAAAAATTAAAAGAATTAACATTATTATATATTAAAAAAATATAAAATAAAATTAATTTTGACAATTTAATAAAATAAAAAAATTCATTCTTAAATATGATTTAGTTCTTTCAGACCCTTGACCTGTCCTTCTCAAAGATCAAAAAATTCCAACCTTTGCACTAATATAAAGATATATAGTATGAAAATTTTGTGTTGCCTCTGAAACCTATATAAAGCCAAAAGTATATACTATAGTAACATAAATAATAAGCTAACTTTTATGGTGAGAGAATGTAACTTTTAGAAAAAGTAATATAAAATTTTATTAAAGTAAGTTATATTATGTTTATATATATATATATATATATATATATATATATATATATATATATATATATATATATATATATATATATATATATATATATATATATATATATATATATATATATATACATATATTGTAGCCAATCAATATTTTTCTTTATCACGAATTAATTAATATGGGACAATGAAACTGATATTTTAATTTGAAATGGGGTTTTTAATTTAAAATTGCCATAACAATTTTCTTACAAATTGTGTATTTTGATTTTTGTATTTAAAGTAATTTTTTAAAAAAGGAGTGAGATGTCTGTTTCTTAATGTTTAGACAGTTGAGGATTGGATGACCATATTAAATCTCTTAAAACTTTATCAATAAATTGGAATTCAATTAAAAATAGTATGAAGTTAATATGTTATGAATAAAAATCTTAATATGTTATGAATAAAAATCTTCTACACACTAAAATAACGCAAAGCACTTTCCTCGTGTGAAATTTAATAAGGGAAAGTGATTTTAGTCGTTAATTGTTTATTATTGATAGCTCCATTTAATCAATTATTCTTAAAGCTTTTCGGCATTTAGCATATCTATCTCGTGTTGAAAAATTCATTTCTCAATGAGCACTGTTCTGCAATTTATAAAACATAATTGAGTCTGACACGTATAAAACTGATAATTGAGGAAAGAGAGAAAATCTGGTATTGATTAGGAAGATTGAAATAATTGAGCGTTTATAAATAAAATAAATAAAACTTTATATGATTTAATATAAAATAAGTACAAAGAAGAGTTTACTCGTATTGCGTTTTGAAAAAGTCATAAAATAATATAGATAATATTTTTTATTACATTTCCTTTTATTTTTATTTTTATGTGAATAAATAATATAAAATAGTTATATCATTCCTAATTGTTGATAATTATATCGAATTACATCATTCAAAATAATGAATCTACCAATAGAATTGAAAGATCGACATTATTTCACCTATTTACAAACTTTGTCACTTATATAATATTTTTAACATATTTTTGTATGTGAAAAACTAAACATCATAAATGTATGATTAAATTCCTATATATATATATATATATATATATATATATATATATATATATATATATAATCTGATATGATAAAATATATGAAATAAATTATAATAAAACGTGATGTTACTTTAACATATAACATAGTGAATTTAAATCTAAATCAATATTATGGCATATATTAGTTGTTAAAATGAGATTTAAATTCATTCCTTTGTTATATTTTAATTATATTTCTATTTGTTGATGTGGATTTATAATAGGTTCATATGACACATGCATTCAAAATAATGTAAATGATCATGAGTTTGTACCATCTAAACCAGGGATAATTAATTTGTATTAATTTGAAAGTTGAAATTTTCTGTAAGTAATCTCCTATTAGTGTTGGCACCTGATTCTTCGCTGGTTCGAGAGATGACATCAATCTTTTCTGGGCAACCCAAGAAGAAATTTGTATCATTTGTGAGAATATTTTAATCATTTATTTAGATCTTGGATATATCATGTTCTGTATTCCTCTATTGATCACATCAACCTACAACCATAAAGTTGGATAAAAAGAAATCTCCCAAACATACGAAGAATTCAACTATGAAGATTGAAACCAAGTTCCTTGTTTGTTTCCCCCTCAAACTACAAATGACCATTGTATCATGTTATAAAGTCACACATCCACATAACATTATATTGATAGAGCATATTTTTGAAATATAATAAAATAAATTATTGTAATTATTTAAGCTTAAGACAATTTAATTCAAATAATCATAATTACATGAAATTATAATTTAATCAATTCAATAAAAAAATTTATATAAAAAGTATTGACTATATAAGTTTTTTTTTTGTAAAAAATAGGTTAAGTATTTATTATATAAATATGGTGATACTTAATACGGATCAATATTTAGACCCATAATCTACTTTTCTTATACGTTGATAAAATGAACTATACCATATATTGTCAGGTAGGTCACCAATTTTATTGGGTCTATACTTATTTCATTAAGAAAAATAAAAGAAGGTATTTTTTTATGTACTCTCGGTCCATTATGCAATTTAAATATGCAACTCTTGCATCAGGTTTGAGGAGAGAGAAAGAAGTTGTGAGTGCCTCTAGTGAGAAGCCATAGAGAGAGTGAAGAAGAAGAAAAGAGCAGTGAGTTTATCCTGTGCAAGTTTGTGTAGAGAAGCTACCTTGGAGAAAATATTTTATTCATCTTCTCATATATTGAGGTTCACTATTCCCATTGGGGTTTGTTATCCACCTTGTTGGTGAAGAGAATAGTGCCCTATTGATCCTTGGAATCTCCAAGAGAACTTGTGGTGTGCCTGTTAATTTTTATTAGTGGAAGTTTTTACTGGACAAGGTCTTATAGGTATTTCCTCCATATTGAGGTTTTCCCACGTTAAAATTTTTGGTGTTTGTTGGTTCCTCCCTTCTTTATTTTATGCATTTTATTATTTTGCATATTATTTATTTAGGAAGATTTGATCTAGGTTTTGCTTCTGCACTTGGTTATTTGTTATTTTTTTAAGATTTTCCCAACAATTGGCATTAGAGCCAGGTTAGGGGCTTTGATTTGTGTTTTGAAAATGGGAGATAATGATGGTGCAGGAACCATGATTAAATTGGATTCTACAAATTATTCAATATGGAAATCTCACATGGAATATTTTTTATTTTGCAGACTTGTATGATCCTATTGAGGAAAAGGGTGTTAAACCAAAAGGTAAAATTGATGGAGATTGGAAGAAGATAAATAGGAAGACTATTGGTGTGATCAGACAATGGATAAATCAATCTATTTATCATCATGTGTCAAGTGAGACTCTTGCTTACTATTTGTGGAAGAGATTAAGTGAGCTGTTTGAGTCTAAAAATTCCTTGAATAAGGCATTCCTTATTAGGAAGATAGTAAACTTGAAATACAAGGATGGTTCCTCAATGGCAGAGCACTTGAGTAGTTTTCAAAATATGGTGAATCAGTTGATCACAATGGAGATTATATTAGATGATGAGTTATTAGCATTGTTGTTGCTTAGCTCATTACTAGACAGTTGGAAGACTTTGGTGGTATCTCTGAGTAATTCTGATCCTAAAGGAAAATTTACTTTTGACATGGTCAAATATAGCCTCTTAAATGAAGAAATTAGAAGGAAGGGTAGCAATAAGGTTATCTCCTCTTCTCAAAATGAAGCTTTAGTTATGGAGTCAAGAGGAAGATGTGTACAAGAATTCTCATAAATTTAATAACCGCTCTCAGATATTTAAAGATCATTCTCAAAGATTTAATGATCGTAGTAAGTCAAGAGGGAAGTCAAGGCCAAAGACAAATATCACATGTTTCCATTATAATGAACCAGTACATGTGATTAAAGATTGCTAGTTCCTCAAGCGAGAGAAGTCAAGGGATAGAGGAAATAATTACAATAAAAGAGAAGATAAAGATGAAACCACTATTGCAGTTGTGTCTCATGATGAAGTTTTCATTGTTTATGAAGATGACTATTAATCTCATCAACCAGGAGTATGAATGGGTTGTTGATTATGCTGCCTTATTTCATGTTACACCACATCGTGATTACTTCACATCCTATACTGTTGGTGACTTTGGGCATAAGAAAATGGGAAACCAAGGGGTAAGCAAGATTGTTGGCATTGGAGATATTTGATTGGAGACTAACATTGGTTACAAGTTGCATTTGAAGAACGTGAGACACATCCCGAATATTCACCTAAGCTTGATCTCTATCCATGTACTTGATGATGATGTTACCATAATTTCTTTGGTGATCGAAAATGGAAACTAAAGGGAACATGGTGGTAGCAAAAGGAGAGAAATGAAATACTCTTTATTGAGCCTGAACCTCCTGCCACAATTGTTGATCATGGGGGAGATGTGAATGTAGATGTAGAGAATGTAGTTGATATGCCTAAGACTGAAGTTAATGAACCGACTAAAGTAGCACCTCCTGAACCACTTGTAGAACATCTTTTGAGAAGATCTATTAGAGAAAGATGTAAGACCCGTGGAATTTAATTAATTAATAAATTAATAAATTCGGGTAATGGGAGCCTTTATGGCATTTCATTCTGACTTGTATGATGTGGAAAAGTACTAGCTTAAATGGTTGAGAGTACTTAATTGTGTGAAAGGACTTGGGTTTGAGTCCTATGTATGCTAATTGCATGTTATTTAATTTATTATTACTTTTAATAATATGCTTGATCATGTTAAGTGACAATATAATCATAGGATTATAAGAATTATCATGAAACATGAATTGGTTGAATGATTGTGCATTAATTTGACATGGGCATGGTTAGGGGTTCGAACCTTGGTTAACTCAAACTAAGCTTTCTTTTTGCTAAACTTAGTTTTGGCAAAGATGAGAAGGGCTAGGAACCCTAGCAACCACGTGAAGGCAGCTAAAGGGGCTAGAAAAACAACTAATAATGGACCTTGAATGACAATTATACCACTTTTAATGCCATTTTCGTTTTAGCACATTAATCTATCATTAAGGCACCATTATAAGGAAAAATTTAGGTGAGAGGAGAGATTTCTCCACTTGCCATTGCTGCATAGTGAGAGGAGTACGAAAATTGAGAGTTGTTGTGAGGATTAAGTGAGGAAAGGAAACCGAATTGGAAGAGAATCAAAGGGAGGTCATTGGTGATCAAGGGAACTCTCCAAATTTCCATTTTTAATCAAAAGGATCCAGGTTAGGGGATCTGAACCCGTTTCTTAAATTGAATCTTTTAATTTGTATGAAAGCATGCGCAATTGGATGTGTATAACATGTAATTATACGAATTTCGCATTTTTGGAAATTTTCTAGAAACCGCAATGGCAAATGCATTTTGGCTTATTTATGGGTTCCTAAAGAGGAACTGCCTAGCGGTAAGCTCTCGACCGCCAAGCGACGCATAACAGATTCACCTAGTTTTTGGGTTTGGTGTGAACTGCCTAGCGGTGAAGAACACCAGCCAGACAACTTTAGGCAATTTGACTCGATTTTTGGTGTTTTGGGGTTCTAGGTTGATTCTGTTCGGGGGAATAGACAATACTAACTATTTAGAAACGATTGGAAGCCAAAATTCGATGAACTATATGTAATCGGGGGTTCGATTGAGTGAAAATTGTATGAACATGTATTTTAGGGTTGATGATTTGGGGATATTCAAATTCGCACTATGTTAAATGGTAATGTTAGGGGAATTTTGTATATTGAGGATTTTATGAAGGAACCTTGAATCTAAACACGTGAATGTAGCATATTGAATTGTAAATGGATTGAAACCAGAACAATAGAGGTTGGATAAGGTTCGCAGGTGCTTAGAGGAGTTCTAGTTCCTGGAATCACAGGAACCGCCTGGCGGCACTCAGTTTGCCAGGCGCTGTATCAATGTTGCAGGCTTTGCGGGTTTGCTTTACTATGGAGATTGGGAAGCTCATGAGGAACATGTGAGGTACAAATTTTAAGGACTGGAAATATTACAAGCATGGGTCTAAGTTAGAACTTAGGGTAAATGTTACCCATGTTTAATTATGAAGTATTGGGATATGGATGACTTATTGTAAATGGAAAATTCTATTTTTGGGGGAATTGTAAGACAATATGGTTAAATCATTGTAATGGAATGATGGTATGAGGGGTAAGAGTTCATAAATGCCTATAGGGGAAATTAGATGGATAAAGTTGAATTTTAATCCATGGAATAGATCAAAGTCCTGAGATGAATTAAACTATATTAAGACTGGAATATTACTAGTAGGATTCCTCATTAATTGTGAGGTTGAATTCATAGTAGTGGTGTAAAGCATAAGAGTAACTTAAGGCTATGTGTGAATAAGGATTTTAAGGATATGATTTTGAATGAGAAATTCTAGGTGTAGTAATTATGGTGGTGGTAGTGTATTGTAGGTGTTTTTATTGAGCCAAGACATAAAGACTGGATTGGTTGGGAGAATATGTGAGTAAGGGAGTGAACAACAGTACCTGAAATCAAACTAGAACCAGTACTGCGCGAGTATTGGTGCGGCGCCTAGTGGCAGTATGTGACCCTCTAGGCGGAAGTTACCAAACAGAAGAGAACTAGAACGCGAGGCGCTTGGCGACAAGGGGTGTTCCGTCAGGCGACACCTGCAAGAACAGTGGCAACAGAGAGGCGCTTGACGCTTGGCGATACGCATCCCTCGCCAGGCGGTCTGGAAGCCTATTGCGCCTGGCGCCTCGTGTGCTACGCCAAGCGATAATGTGTAGCAAAGGTGCTTTACTTGTTTTAGTGGTACGTGATCTACAAGGCTTTGGTGATTGATAACGCTGTCGTTGACGCGATCAAATTAATATTACTTATCTTATAACAACTTCAGTATTGTTAAGAAAGTAGTCAACAAAATAGTAAGGGTAAAGTAACCCAAAGTCGTCTCCCAACGAACACGGAATTGATTTTTAACAAATTAGTTCTTATAAAACTATTCAAAGATAGAAATAAAATTTAAATGATAAAAAGAAATAAAAACAATAGTAAAGAAAATAGATTGATTCCATTGCTTTTTCAAAATAGATTCATCCTCGGTTATCTAAAGATTATTGCTCAATTAATTATTGTTATAGATTTACAAATTAATCAATGTAAAGTCTTAATTAATTTGTTGGCGTTCTCACTTTTAACCAAAGTACAGTCTCAATTAAAAGTGAGAACTTTTAGATTATCCACAGTAAATTCAACCAAAGTACAGTCTCAATCAAATTTACTATGCCTAATCATGTCTATTCTTTTATCTCCTCACCAAATAAAAAACTTAATTAATCAAAGTAAAGTCTCAATTAATTGTAGTTAGAGTAAATACCTTTAACCAAAGTAAAGTCTCAATTATTGGTAAAAACTCATTTAATCATATGAAAGTTTCTAAATAAAATCAAAGTAAAGTCTCAATTAAATTTAAAAACCCTTGAACTCATATGATCAACATGCATATAGATTTAAAATCATTACTTGTTACGTGATTCAAAGATAAAAGACATAGATGAATTAAAACCTCAACAATAATAAAAAGAACAAAGAAATTATTTCATTCTAACCTCAGAATCCATAACGAAATTACAATGGAATCAACCCAAGAAGTTTAGCAATCCATGGAATACAAAATAAGAATAAAAGAAGAATAAAGAGAAGAAAAGATAGAGAAAGAAATTAGGTCCCCCTAAGGGTTCCTAAATTCTGAAGTGCCGAGCTTGTTCTTTCTGCTTCTCCCTTGGTCTCTTTATATGGGAATTGGACTACGCTTTTATGTTGCTAAAATCTCTCAAATATCTTTTAAAATAAAGATAAAGATAAATATTTAAAAAAAAATTGGAGAGATATACACTATTTGACAAATATAATTGGTTGATAATATCAATATCTAATATAATTAAATTAATTTATTAATTAAAGATATATGATAAATTATCACCAATTAGTATTTGTATTAATTTTCCAAATCAACCTTTTGCAATCTCCTTAAATTATCTTCTAAATAATCCAATATCTTCAAGATATTTTTGTTTGTTGTGGAACTAAAAAGATTCAAGAAGATCTTATCATATTTAAAAAGATTAGGTAGTTATTATCTTTTAATATTTTATGATATAATTAAATAAGATAATTATTTAAAAATATCAAATAAAATATCTAAGATATATTTTTCCCAAATTATCTTCTATCATAAAGATAAAGAAAATCGCAAGGTCCAATTTTTTTTTTGCTCTCTTCTTGGCTTAGCCAAACTTCTTCACTTTTTCAAGCTTTTCTTGTCGTCTTCATGGAATGCTTGGCTTGGATTTTTGTCATTTTGATAATTTCCTATTCTTGGATTTATCTTTAAGGTGTCATGAAGCTTTGAGCAATTTATTTCCACACCTCCATGAGCTCAACTTAGCTGCAGCTGCACTAACACACCTCAAAATATCCAAAAAAAAATTATGCAACCAAAAAGCTATTTTTAACATGCTTTTGTACCTCATGCTCAATAAACCCAATTATAGGAAATTCCAATTAAATCAATCTTTAAACACACAAATTCAATTAAATACCCAGAATTAAACACTGAATGAGTGCAAAAATACGCACTCATCAGTGATACTTCAAAGGTTGGCTTGCTGGTGTTCTTCGAGTTGTGGCTCGAAACGTATCCCTTGAGTTGTGGCTCAGGATAAGGGTTAAGCACGTGACATTCCTTGAGTTGTGGCTTGGAATGGCATCCCTCGAGTTGTGGCTCGGGATGGCGGATGAACACGAGGAACTCTTGAATTATGGCTCGGGTTGGCAAGTGTTGTTGGTGTGAGTGTGCGAGTTATGGCTCGTACGACAGGTCCAGATAGATTGCCCTCCTTGGTATAAAATCAATGATTTTGGTAGTCTTGGGGCGTTATGGACTATGTTCGTATTGGGAACTCCACCTGGTGTTACGGTGTGTGATTCGTAGCATGGTTTCCCGCACGTGCTCTATTGATTGTGGCTGATAGGTGTGGCAGCAAGACATCTTGAGGTACTCATTAGAAGACGTAGAACACGGTTAACATGGTTGTGGTCATGTGGTATGAAATCAAAGGATGGAATTCATTTGGTGTGATTTTGTTATATATATAAATGTGTGTATATATATGTTTTATTTTATTAGCTCACCCTATTTGCTTATGTTTGGCGATGATCGTGTATGCGGTACACGGGAGCAGATGATGTTGCAGGTGGATCTGGTGAGACTTAGAGACGAAGTAGGGGCTAGCTTGGGAGTTTTCCATAAAGTTATTTTTATTTATTTATGGACTTTACATATTTGTAATCTTTAATTATGAACATGGTTTTATTATAATAAAGTTTATCAGTTGAATTTGAGATACTTTATGAACGAAGTAAAGTTTTAAATTTCCCGCATTTTGGGGAAATGTTATTCAATAAATGAAGTTAATTATTAATTCTTTATTTTATTATTTTAAATCCATAATATCTGGTCGAGATGTTACAAAAGACATCACTCACAAAAATATTCCCCTTATGAGTTTGTGTTATTGACTGATGAGGTTGAGTTTGAATGTTATGAAAAAGCTATATTACATGAAGAGAAAGATAAGTGGTTCAAAGTCATGCAAGAGGAGATGAAATCATTGCATGAGAAACATACTTTTGAGTTGGGGAAGTTACCTCAAGGTAAAAGACCACTGAAAAATAAATGGGTATTCAAATTGAAATCAGAAGATAATAACTCACAACCAAGGTACAAGACAAGGCTGGTTGTGAAAGGCTTTGGTCAAAAGAAGCGTATTGATTTTGAAGAGATATTTTCACCCGTGGTTAAAATGTCTTCAATCAGAGTTGTACTTGGCTTGGTAGCAAGTTTAAATTTAGAAATTGACCAACTTGATGTGAAAACAGCCTTCTTTCACGATGACTTGGAGGAAGAGAGGTACAACCTAAAGGTTTTTCAGTTAAAGGAAAAGAAAATTTTGTTTGCAAATTGGGAAAGAGCTTATATGGGCTCAAACAAGCTCCAAGGCAATGGTATAGAAAATTTGATTCTTTCACGATGGATCACAAATGATAAAACTTCTTCTGATCATTGTGTTTTTGTGAAGAAATTTCCTAACAAAAAATATATTATTCTCCTGCTCTATGTTGATGACATGTTGATTGTTGGTCATGATAAAAATGACATTCAAAGTCTTAAAAGAGAGTTGAGCAAGTCCTTTGCAATGAAGGATTTGGGTCCTGCAAAATAAATACTTGGCATGAAAATTATTCGTGACAAGAAGAATGGAAAATTGTGGTTATCCAACAAAAATATATTGAAAAGGTATTAGAGAGATTTAACATGAAAAATTCTAAGCCTTTTAGCACTCCACTTGCAGGTCACTTCAAGTTGAGCTCAAAGGATTGTCCCTCAAATGAGTATGAGAAAGAAGAAATCCAAAAGATTTCATATTCATTTGTAGTTGGTAGCTTGATGTATGCCATGGTCTATACAAGGTCAGACATTGCTCATGTTGTTGGTGTGGTCAGACATTAGCAAGCTGTGAAATGGATACTTAGGTATCTCAAAGGTACTTCTAGAGTTTGTTTATGCTTTGGAAGTGGTAAGCCTGTTTTAAATGGTTACACAGATGCAGACACGATTGGTGATGTGGATTCTAGAAAATCTACTTCTAGATATATGATGACTTTTGCAGGGGGAGCAGTATCATGACAATCCAGATTACAAAAATGTGTTGCTCTATCTTCTACAGAGGCAAAATATATTGTTGTTACACGAGTTGGGGCTCTTGTGTATGTAGAAATTCCTACACGAGTTGGGTTTATCACAAGAAAAATATGTTTTATATTGTGATAGTCAAAGTGCAATTCATCTTAGTAAGAACTCATATTTTCATTCAAGGTCAAAGCATATTGAAGTCTGATATCATTGGATACGAGATGCATTAGAGATGAAGCAATTTTCATTAGAGAAAATCCATACTAATGAGAATGGGTCAGATATGATGACAAAGATCTTACTTGCAGGAAAATATGCTATATGCAAGGAGAAAGCCAATTTGGTTGATTATGGCCCCAATTAATTGTTGAGGGGGAGATTTGTCAGGTGGATCACCAATTTATTGGGTCCACACTGATTTAATTAAGAAAATAAAAGGGGGTATTTTATTTATGGACTCCTGACCCATTATGCAATTTAAATATGCAACCCCTACATCAGGTTTGAGGAGAGAGAAAAATATAGTGAGATAGAGAGAAAGAAGTTGTGAATGCCTCTGGTGAGAAGCCATCAGAGAGAGTGAAGAAAACGAAAAGAGCAACCAGTTTATCTTGTGCAAGTCTGTGCAGAGAAGCTACCTTGGAGAAAAGGTTTTATTCCTCTTCTCATATATTGAGGTTCACTCTATTCCCATTGGAGTTTGTTATCAAGCTTGTTGGTGAAGAGAATAATGCTCTGTTGGTCCTTGGAATCTCCAAGAGAACTTGTGGTGTACCCATTAATTTTTATTAGTGGAAGTTTTTACTTGACAAGGTCCCATGAGTTTTTCCTCCATATTGAGGTTTTTCCACGTTAAAAGTTTTGGTGTTTGTAAGTTCCTCCCTTCTATATTTTATGCATTTTATTATTTTGCATATTATTTATTTAGGAAGATTTGATCTGAGTTTTGTTTCCGCGCTTGGTTATCTGTTATTCTTTTGAGATCTTTCCAACATATATTTGTGAACCTAAAGAAAATGATTAATTTGACATGTGAACATTTAACAAACTAGATAATTTGATGAATAAAAATAGGACATATAGATCCGATTAAACAAGATTTTGATAAAATTTGAATTAGAAAATTCACTCGTCTCCATTTGATTTGAAAATAATCAATTCTTCCATCATAATTATGAAACTTACAATAAACTTATAAAATTATACGATTTAACATTACACTCAGTTCTTTTTGACTTAGAAAGCAAATTCATTTTTTGAGCAGGTTCAATAGACTTCCAAACTCGTAATCCTACAATCGAGATGGTGAGTTCAAATGAGAATTGTTTTTTAAACCAAAATGACTACAATCATGGTCATACTTTGTGTAAAAATCAACAAAATTCACCACAATTACCATTTCATTTGTCTTCTTCTTATGTACTACTCGTCGTCGTTCCCACTGTTAGGGTTCTTTGTTCTCCTTAATTGTTCTTCGTCGTTCAAACATTCACATCCTCTCAATGGGAAACAATGATAACGGATTGTTGTCTAGTGTAAGCAAATAAAAGTTACTCGTCTAATGCACTACAGTAATCATATAATGCAATTGACTGATGTACCGATAATGAACATAAATAAGTTTAAACAAGGTTAAGCCAACCCAAGTCATCCGCCAACAAATCCAGTTAAAAATTTCACATAGCACAACACTTAATTAAATAAGTAGAAAGGGTTAGAAACATAAAATAGTAAAAGAGATGGGTTTTCTAAGACAATAGACAATATAAAAAGACTTGGAAAAAATATGACAAAAATAAGTTGATTCTCTAGCTTTCTTATAGTGAAATTCTTTGTTGGTTATGAAAGAAATATTATTCATTAATTTTTACCTACATATTTCAAATTAAGAAAGATAAACATTAAGTAATTTGATCATACTCCCGGCCTATACAATTAAAACTCTTATTTAGACTTCATATATTCCAAAGTATACATGTGAAATCCTACTCCCTTTTTCTACCTTTATAATTAAGAAACAAGTCCGTAAATTTGTATTAACATAAATCATAAAAGTATACAAATATTCAGTTTTACAAAATTCTAGAATTTGTTGAAGAAAAGGAAATAGAGATAACACATGGTCTTAATAAAGAACAAGCTCAAACTATTTTTTTTAAAATTAAAAATTGAGATAAAAAACTTATTTAAAAAATAATAATATATAATTAAATGAAAGTTACTCGTGTTTTAAAGTCATTTCATATTTTTTATCTTTTATTACATATCATGAAGTTTGCATGATAATTTATCATTTTATTTCTATATTTTTTTTTTAACTTCATAAAAATGATCCAATGTAATTCCTAAAATAATGTACGAAGTAAAACATAGAACATTCAACATTATTTCTTTAACAAATTATGTTATATGGATGTAGAAGAAACTTATTTGTATTATTATTGTGAACCAATATCAAATAGCATTATTCCACTTCAAGTTTTTTTTTTTTTACTAATTTGGAGTAATTTAACATGAAAATTATTAATCTAGTGTAAGTATTAAAAAAATTACAATTTGAGAAAATCGACACAACTCCACAAAAAATCGTGTAAATTTATCAGGACTTCAATATAAAAAAGTTGTACCCACGTGACACGACTTCAAATATAACTATGATAAAGTTGTATCATTAACATAACTTTTTTTATCAGCATAACTTTACGTCAAGTTATAATTTTTTTAAAAAAAATTGTACCAAATTGACAAGTACTGTAATAAATTGCCCCATATTGATAAAAAAAAAAATGTCACACTTCAGAGCATCACAATACAATACATTATATTATAGAACCCTCGTTTCATTTTATAAAGCATACATGCACCTCATTATTGAAGTCATTGTCCCTCGCTAGAGCATTTGTTTAATGTTATTTTCTATTCGGTTTCATCATTCATTTATCATGGAAATTTTCATGCATGTTGCTCTTTTTCTATTCGTTATTACCACGAAGATATTTAAATGAGAGAAGGACATCATAAAGGAAACAAAGAAGATTAACATTGAATTCCATCAAACAAACCTTTTCCGACGCACTTTCTATTATTTAATTAATCAATTGAAATTGAAGGGAATGCGGCTTTTCTCAAGTTAGGTTTATTATTCTCAGACACTTGTATCGTTCAGCTTCCATAATATAATACCTTAAACTTTGCATCAATTGAAACGTTACGATTATGGTACACTAAAAACTAAGCTTATTAACTTACATATGATACAGTATCTTTTAAATCAATAAGTTATACATATTAATTAAATTTTATTTATGCTTAAAATTCTGAAGTAATGTTTCAATTTAAAACAAAGTTAAGTGCAAATAAAGAAATTAAAAGGTGTGGTTTATTTAATTTTTTTATCATCATTTGAGTAAACTAATGTATGGATTGTTTAAATTGATGTACGATTATATATACGAGTTAGTTAAATTTTGTAATATCTTAGATCGAGGAGATTTTAGATATTGTTAATTACAGTAAGAAACACTTGAAACATGATAACATTGGTATTGAAGTCTGAATTATCACTATAAGAAAATTTCGATCAATTTTAGTGACAAGAAATAATTTATCATTATAGTGACCATTTTAGATACAATTTATAATTAAAAAATGATTGGAAACTAAAGTAATTTCAAAAAGTTATAATTAGTCTCTAAATTGATAACTAAACTAATCTATGTTATGAATTGATCTCTAAACTAGTCACTAACTATTAATTATTGAAGTTTTGGCTACCAAATGAAGTGATATCTAATTAAGAAATTGATCTCTAAATTGGTCTCTAAATATATTTTTAATAACTAAAAATGGTCATTATCGAAAATTTTTATAAGATAAAAACTACATATGTATAATTTAATTAAGAATTATTTTTTATATGGTCTAAAATAACTCTTAATTAATGGCATGACATAAATATTCATGTCCTTTAAGGTGATGCAAAATTTAAATATAATTTATTATACTAATTTTCAAAATAAAATAATCCCATCTTAGGCCTATTGTAAGGCCCACTTATTTTTCTGCCCCAATGTTAAGGGTCTTCCCTAATCTGTTGGGCCTAAGGTTGACCCATAGGGTATCCAAGACCCCCCTTACAATCACTTGTTCCCTTTCATTCTGCACTTTGCCAAAACAGTTCACACACTCTCTCATTTCTCCTCCAATAGATCTCTGTTAGGATTTGGCTCCGTCTCTCTTCAAGCTAGCTCAACCCCATTTATACTCCACGTAAGTTTCTCTTCAACCCATATCCTTTCCTCTCTAGTCTTATTTTCGTGGTTCTAACAAGGGTTCATCTTGATAACCTCGTTTTCTATTTGTGCCAATATTTTCCAGCTCACGAATCTATTCATGGAGCTATAGTGCTCAACTCTTTGGGTGTCTATGTCTTTTGCTAGCCTTCTCCAAGTAAGGGAAGCTAGGGTTTCATGCTTTTAATGTATTTTGCTTATTTTTCAGGTCTGTTTCGTGCTTTTGGTGATTGTATGGTGTTTACAATGGTATAAAAATATAGGCTTAAATATACATTTGGTCCCTATTTTTGTTGATTTTATTCAATTTGGTCCCTATTTTCGTTTTATGTTCAATTAAGTCCTCATTTTTGTCAAATTGTGGTCAATTTGGTCTTTTTCACTAACGGTGTTTAAATAGTTAACGTTTTTGAACAGTACATGCCACGTGTCAGCTCCTGGTATTTTTGATTTTTTTTTTAATTTTTTTTTAATTTTTTTTTTAATTTTTTTTTAATTTTTTTTAATTTTTTTAATTTTAAAAAAAGTGTCCACATGTCAAGTCACAATTGTGCCACGTGTCAGTTTCTTGTAGTATTATTATTTTTGTTCAATTTAGTCCCTATATTCGTTATTTTTGTTCAATTTAGTCCCTATATTCGTTATTTTTGTTCAATTTAGTCCCAAATTTTATTAAAATAAAACCATTTAATTTTTAAAATTGACATTATTATTACTTATTTTTTAAATTTAATTATAAATTATAATATTTAATTATTAATTGAATATAATTTTTAGATTCAATTGTTAAATAGAATATAATTATTTAAATATAATTAAAATATAATTATTAAAATTTTAAAAATATATATTAACATTTGTAAAATTTACATTTAAATTTAAAATATTTAATATTTTTATTACATTTTAGATATTAAAATCTAAAATATTTTATTTGTAAATATTAATTTTACATATATTAGTTTATTTTTCTAAAATATTTTGAATATTTAAAATATTTTTATATATCAATTTTAAAAATATTTTAGAATATAAATATTAGAAAAAACATTAATAATTATATTCTTATAATATTTTAAATAATTATATTCTATTTAGAAATTAAATATAAGAATTTATTCAATTCATAATTAAATTTAAAAAATAATAAATTTAAAGGTCAATTTTAGAAAAGATATTAATATAATTTGTATAAAAGATATTAAATTTAGTGTCAATTTGAAAAGGACAAAATTGATTTATTTTAATAAAAATTGGGACTAAATTGAATAAAAATAACGAATATAGGGACTAAATTGAACAAAAAAAATAATACTACCACAAACTGACACGTGGCACTAGCATTGACACGTGGCACAATTGTGACATGACACGTGGACCATTTTTTTGAAATTAAAAAAATTAAAAAAAAAATTAAAAAAAATTAAAAAAAAATTAAAAAAAATCAAAAAACCAGGAGTTGACACGTGGCATGTACTGTTCAAAAACGTTAACTATTTAAACACCGTTAGTGAAAAGGACCAAATTGACAACAATTTGACGAAAATGAGGACCTAATTGAACATAAAACGAAAATAGGGACCAAATTGAATAAAATTAACAAAAATAGGGACCAAATGTATATTTAAGCCAAAAATATACTATGCATCGGTCTTGATGAATCTCTGTGTTGGCATGCGTGAATAGTGGAGGAAATATTGTATTCTCGCCCAAGCGAGTGGGTCTTGCCTAAGCGAGAGTATCAGAAACCCTCCCAGGTTTTAGCTCGCATTGTCGCTCAGGCGATGAGCTCACGTTTTGAGTGAGAGAACGTCTCGCTCAGGTGAGGAGGTCTCGCCTAAGTGAGAACACGCGAAAACCCCACTGTTCCACTGCTCGAGTTCTTGCCTAGGCAAAAGGAGCTCGCCTGAGCAAGAGAACCTCTCTCGCTTGAGCGAGGGCTTTTAGCCTAAGCGAGAACTAGGCAAGGACATGCTCAAGTGTTATTTTCTCCTTTGTTTTTGGTTGATGGTCACATGTTTGATTGACTTACTCTGTTAAAGCATGAATTGGGTGAATATGCATGTATTAAATGGTTTATGGGCTGGAATTGATGAGTTTGGTATGACTATGCGTATGGAACATGATTGGATGGTTGGTTGATTATGGGCATGAGATTGGTATGCATGATAACTCTATGGTTGGTTGGTGAAGCATGACTATTGTATGAATTGGACGTAATTCCATGAATCTTTTGGTGAGATTCATGGTGGTTCCTTGTGTAATGGACGTAATTCCATGACCCTCTTGGTGAGAGCTCATGGTGGTGCCTCAGGTAATGGACGTAATTCCATGAACCTCTTAGTAAGGTTTCATGGTGGTTCCTTAATATATAATTAAGTAAGGATTCAAGTAAGGATTGCATACTAAAGCTCTAACGAGTTAGTTAGTCTCAAGTAGAGCGTACTGACTCAACTGGTGAGAGTAGCAGGAGGCCTTAGTTTTTGGCAGGATAATGGCCTTAGATGTTTGAAAGCTAACCTTGTGCATGGTAGGGTGAAACCCATTGGCAATGGCTCTACAAAGCAGTAGATACCACCACAAGTACAAGCATGCAGTGAATCCGACTGATTATATGTATCTGGATAATTGAGTCTTATAGTCTTGCTTGTTTGCTATCACATGCTTGGTTGATTGGTGTGTTCTTGACTGTTAAATGGTATACTCAACTGTATGATCAAAACCATTTTACTCTAGCTTACCCTTTCTGTCTGCCTGTGTGTTTTGTGTGTGGTTTTCTCCTTTTGCGATGATCATCAATTTATTGATGTGAGCATATGTGGAAATCCTTAGAGGTCATCAGGGTGATGGAAACTCCGCAACGTAGCAAAATTTTGGGTTGGATCCTCTTGCTCGGAGTACTCTTTTAAGGCAGTGTGGCCTATGTACTACTTTGCTCTTTGAGCATGTATTTTGAATAACTGTCAAACGTTTTAATCTTGTTCTTCTGTTCATGGCATCGTGGTGTGCCTTGGTTCCTTTCCTAGTATATTTTGGATAACTATAAGGAGTGACACTTATACTCCATGACATTGCTCTTTATATTATTCTACATGATGTTTCATTTAATTAAGCTTATTTATTAAATGGGATGTTACATACCCACTCTTTCGTTTGTATATTAATAAAAAGATAATATAATTTATTAGGTGATACATTTTACAATATTAGTTGTAATCATTTTGTAGGTGAAATAACACAATTTAAAAAAAATATGCATAAATCTTAAATCTTTTGAGATTGATTCTAGAGTTTATGGACCGAAATGAAGAAATTCATGCATGTGCTTATTTTTATTGTTGAGATTTCAACATGTTATTTTATGGGCCATTCCTCCCCTTATTCAGTTGAACTTTATCTCCCTTGCTATGCTTGCACATAAATCAGTATAATCTTGAGAGGGATATAGTTGTCGAAGGTTCTTAGATGTTTAAGTTAGTTTATTTCTTTAAGTAATAAATGTTATTTTATCAAACTCACCAACTTACGAAATATCAATCTATTAATAGGGGTATTACAACAAAAATGACATATTTCGCTTGATTTTGAGAATCAATGTCATATATCTTATTTTTTATTTTCAAATAAAACATGGTGTTGTGAAATAAGCTAGAATTTAAGCGACGACGGCTAGGGTTCAATACGAACTAGTGGCAACGACTAAGGTTCAAAATGCAGTAGCAACGACGACTATAGTTGTACTGAACAATCAATGTAGTATCATGTTTTTCTTTTAAAAAATAACATTTATATGTTTTTCTTTTTTACTTTTAAGGGATAATACATCTGAACCTATCAACTAATGTAATATGGTTTTTAATATTTACAAAATTGGCACCGTGTAATTTATCACATTCTTTATTCAGGAACTGTTGTAATATCCTATTGTAATATTTCTATTATGCACTATTGGAGTTCAATAAACACACACATACAGACCTGTATTAGCATGATCAAATCACCTAAAGCATAATTATTGTTCAATTTACCTAACTAATGGGTATAACCAACGCTAAAACTTTAATCATCATCATATTGGATTTTTAAGATGATCCAATCGTGTTAATTTAAGTCTTCTCAACTATCTATTAGTTTACTATGACATGTATGTGAGGCATTTTTTAGGAATGACACCGAGAAGATATGGGTCCTCTTACTTATATATTATTAATCTTACTCATTTTTATCACTACAGAATAAAAGCCTTCAGAAATTTGGCTTTACTGACGGATTTACCAGCAGATGTAAATGTTGAATCCATCGGTATTTCAGTGATATAACATAGTAGACCAATTATCGGTCGATAATGTCGTCGGTAAGTTGTATGACCTTTACCGACAGTTGTATCTGTCAGTAAATCCTTCGGCATGTCAATCGATTGGAGAACTTAAACATTTCAAACTCTCTCCCCCAAATCAAAACTTCTTCCCCAAAATCTTTGCCGCCTAGACAAAGATCCCCTATCGCTGGAGAATCGACAAGAACGACGGTGTCACCGGTGCCAACACCCTCAACACTGCTCACGTTGTCGCTTGTGAGTAATCCATGCGGTGACTCTATCGTCGTTGCAATCCTCACGCCACCACATCGTTGACGGAGAAGCTGTCGGTGAGTATAGGTTTTTTCTCTTCTTTTCGCCATCCCATCCATGTGTGTTGAATTATGTAATGTTTTGTAGGTTAAGAACATCAAAGCTGCGAGGGAGGCACAAGGAACACCATTCATTGGCAGAGATATTTGCATGAGCGAGGCTGCGAGAGAGGCTGCTAAATTTGTGGTTGCACCGTCGAGGAAGGTAAGTGGCAATGTTTGAGAATGTATCCAATTGATCCTACCTTATCATTCAATGTACTCCAATTTCCTTAAATTCCTAATTGATCAAAGTAGCTTAAATCCACCATTCAGGCTACTAATTAGACTCACTAATAACATATCCAACAATGTAATAATTTTCTACCTCAGTAACAATATCATTAAAATTTTTAGATTGCTAATCCATTATTGCATTCTCTTTTCATTTTATTTATCAATCACTTTTCCCACTAATTTCACCAACAATTAAAAACTTCTATTTTTACCTATTATCATCTGACATGTAGCAGAAATCTAAATTTCCCAGAATTCCAAATCCTTGTAACTACCCACAGTCACGCACACATCCCTGTTGTTGCGATGGTGCCTGGTGGCAGGCCCCGTGCCGCCAGACGGTGCTTGCGCTTCTGGTAATTTTCCATAATTCTCACACTTGTGACCACGCTTCCATCATTTTCTGATATTTTTCCCTGCCTATCGCTGTCATTTCGCGATTAATATGGTAAATGATACCAATTCACAACATTCATTCTCGAATCATAAAAATCCCTAAATATTCAACCTTAAAATCACATTCATGCAAATTTTCCCTAATTTATAACCATTTAGGATGTAATCATAGAAATTCTTAATACTCAATAATTTGCCTTACATTTTTCCCCGATCAAAAATATCCCAAAGCTTAGAAAATACCAAAACGAGCCAAAATGGTTCGTGTCGCCTAGTGGGTGTTCATCACCACCAGACAATTCATCAAAAACCCAGAAACTGGGTCTGTAGGCTTGTTTCGCCTGGCGGCTAGGGATGTGCTGCCAGGTGGTCCCTCTCTTAGGAAAATCATCAGTGTTGCAGCTAAGCATAGCCCGCTAGGCGGTTTCTAGAAATTTCCAGAAACACGAAAATTATCACACAACAAAGATTCATGGAAATTAAACACATGCATATATTATACAATTCATGCTTAGCACAACGTTCAACGTGTAAAACTCCCCTAAGTTGGATTCTTTTTGCTTAAAAACTTGAATGACTCTTGATTCTCCCTTGCTTCCAATGGCCTCGCTTAGTTCTCCTCAAATCAGCCTCAAAACTTCACTCAATTCTCACCAGTCTCAAATTTTCGTGCTGTTTTCTCTAAGCACAATCACAGCCTTGCAAAACCCTTCTTCTAACCACAATTTTGCCTTTTAATTACCCAAAACGAAAATGGGACTTAATGGAATGTGAATGGATATTCATTGTCTCATTATGGGCTTTTTACAGCCACTCTTGGCTGCTCCTTAGCCGTCTAGGGTTTCCATGCCCTTTCACCTTCATGCCAAAGGAAATTTTGGCAAAAAGAAAGTTTGATTTGTGTTCACCAAGGTTTGAACCCATAACCAGGCCAATGCCAAATCAATGTACAACCATTCAACCAATTCATGTTTCATGATGATTAATATAATTCTATAGTTATCTCATCATTCAACATGCTCAATCATATTATTAAAAACAATAATAATTAAATAACACACAAATGGCATACATAGGAGTCAAATCCAAGTCCTCTCACACATTTAAGTACTCTCAACCACTTGAGCTAGTACTTTTCCACGTCACATCAATCAATATTAAATGCCATAAAGGATCCCACTACCCGCATTTATTAATTAAATAATTATTTAATTAATTAAATTTCACCGGTCTTACATCTCGCCTGAGAACAACAAATTCTAACCTGCTCACGCATGCAAAGCTAGAAATCCAAACCTGACAACACATAGTTCATTTCCATATAATCACTAACATTAATCTAGTATTCTAACACGATTCAAAACAAAAACTAGCAAGACACTTCAAAAGATTTAAAAATCCTAGCTTCCCTTACCTCGAAACTGATATCGAACTTGCGAAGAAAGAGTCTTAAACGAAATGAACACTACAACCAAAAAACAACCTAAGAAGCTGAAATACAAAAGCACAAGGAGACAAAAATAAGACTCTAAACAGTAACGACGCGGAACCATAACTCCAAAACTTAAAACAAAAATAGAACGAAGGTTAGAGATTGACTTACGTGAAGGAAAGAAGTGTTCAGTCTGATAAGTGGGGAACTCCACAATGGCCCTAATCCCAGCCTCTGTTTCAAGAAAAGTGAAAATTCAGAGGAAGAAGATGGAGATTAGGGCAGAGTTGAAGTGAAAAAAAAAAAGAAGAACTATAGTTTAGAGAAAAAAGAACAAACAAGTTTTATGAAATGGAAAAGGTGACTGAATGTTTTAAAAGAAAGTGGGTCTCACAATTGTGGTGTTAACAAGAAAAATATATTTATTGTGATATTGAGTAGGTTTGATTGTAAGTTGTACTGATTCAAGAGTAAGATTATAAAACTATGTAATTCATAATAAAATTTAGCTAATAAGACAAAAAATATTGTTAGCATATTGAAATAATCAAGATAGCATTTTTAACTTAAATCAAATACAAATTATATAATGAATTACAAGTTATTTGAATTACTGGAGTGTCAATAACATTAATAATGGATCTATTTTTGTGACATTTTTTTTTTGTAGTTCACACATATGAGTTCTTGATTTAAAAGTCTTTCTGTTGTGAGTGCTATTTCCTATTAAACTCTTATCATTTCTAGTTCGTCAAACTAAAATTAATGTTTTTTCTTTAGACAAGAAAATTCTTTCCATTATACCAAATTCAGGTTGCAACTATAGAAAAATTTAAAATAACAAAAAAGAAATAATAACAACTAAAATAAACAAATAATATGTTAAAACAGTTCAAAGGAATGTGTGAAAGAAAGAAAATTAAAAGTTTGCAAACTTTCCGAGTTGGATTAACAATCATCTTAACAATTTCAAATAAATGCTCTATTTCAAAATATACTTTAGCAATTCTAGTTTATTTATATTCCTGTGTAACTAGTGGCAGATCTTGACCAACATTGTTGGGGGAGCCAAAATAATACATCCAAAATTTATTCATTTAATTATTGTCACTAATACAATAAAAATGAATACATAATTTAGTATAATGATAACTAAAAGAGATATCCCACATATCTAATAGATAACATGTCAAACAATAAGCTCCATCATTAGTCGGGGAATATGTAAGACCCGAGAGATTTAAATAATTAATTAAATAATTATTTAATAAATGCGGGTAGTAGAAACCATTAAGGCAATAACTGCAGAATGTTATGACGTGGAAAAGTACTAGCTTAAGTGGTTGGGAGTACTTGGATTGTGTGAGAGAACTTGGGTTCAAGTCCTATATATGCCATTTGTGTGTTATTAAATTCAGTATTATTTTAATATATGTTAATCATGTTGTGAAATGTTATAAAAAAATTGAATCATATTAGTTATCATGAAACATGACTTGGTTGAATTAGTTGTGTAATTGCTTTGTGATTGAATGGTTATGGGTTTAAACCTTGGTGAACCTAAACTCCTTCTCTTTTTGCTAATTTTGTTTTGGTATGAATGTGAAGGGGCAAGGGAAACCCTAGCTAAAGGAGCACCCAAGGGTGCTGGAAAATCAAATTGAATGACAATTAAAACTAACTTTAAGGCCATTTTCGTTTTTTAATAAACCATCATTAAGGTATCATTAAAAGGGAGAATTGAGTGAGAAGGAGAGCACTCTTGAGTCTATCAATTTGAGAATAGTGAGGAGGACTTTTTTTCAGAGGAGAAACGTGAGGTTGGAGGTGGAAAAGGTACTGGTTTGGAGGAGAGTCAAGGGGAGTCCATTGTTTATCCAAGAAAATTCCTAAGCCACTCTTAAGCAAGGGAAATCCAGGTTAGGGGAGCTCTTATTGGTGTTTTGTTGATAACTATATGAACCGAGATATGTTTGAATGTATGAGAATGCCACATTTTTTTAGTTCAGACGCGGTTATGCAGGTTTCTGGAAATTTCTAGAAATCGCCTGGCGGTCACGCGCGACCCGCCAAGCGACACAAGCCCAAACACTAGTTTCTGGGATTTCCTTCATGAACCGCCTAGCGGCGGATAATGATCCGCCAGGCGATGCAAACAGGAATGCCCGTTTTTGGTCATTTTGGGATATTCGTGATATTTGTGAAGTTGTCGTAATGGGCTATATGCATGAATATGAAATGTTAATTTTTATATGTATGAATTGGACTGTGTTAATATTTATATGTTGAAAGTAAGGGTATCGCATGAAATTAGGGAAAATAGGGTTCCTACAAGGGTTGAGGATGAACAATCACACTCTAGAACTATGATTGGCACACAATTTTATGTGAAAAGATAAAATGAATGAAGTATGAAGTTTTATATGATGTGGGCACCGAAATATGTAACAGTATACTGGTGAAGGCGGAAATTGGAATATGCCGCCAGGCGACTCATCAGCATAGCAGAAAGCGATTGGCTGGTGTTCTTGTCATAGGGACGTTTATTTGGATGATCATTACTAAGCGTTTTGGTATGGGATTTTAGTATCTATGTTATTAAGTAATAATTGTGGGATTAAATGTGTGAGGTGGATGAGTTGGGAGTTCCATACCTATTGGCTGTTGTAGTGGCAGTTTTGTTATCTAAGTATATGTACAACGCTGCTCAAATTGTGTGGCATGAGTCATCTGAATATTAGACCGTGAGGGTATAGGATCTAGAGCATATTGAATGTTTTGGGTCAAGCTTAAGGCAATAAGAAATGGAGAGGATGTGTGCATGATAAAATTGAATGGGCACTAATTGGGTCTGTTGTTGTAAATTGGGTTTTGTATGGTAAACTATATAACTGGTGTTGTGGTAAATGGTGAGTATAATACTAATAAGTTGTGGCTTGTTTCGGTTAGTGAGTAAAGTAAAACGTGCTAAGATAATGAAAATCCTTTATTGGGCATGAATTGATTGTCTATACGTATTGGTGGTTGCAATATTATTTTCTATATGTTATGATTTGTAGTAGATCGATACATTGTACATTTGGGGTCTTTTAAGACCCAATGGAGATGCCAAAAACCTGTAGCATGGCACTACTGGTATGGCGTTAGGCGGCACGGAGCGAGCCGCCAGGCGATAGGTACCTAAAACAGTGGCAGTGGCCACGGGACGCGCTTGGTGCCTGGCGGCAGAGGGTGTCCCGCCAGGCGGTGACGGAGCAGCGCAACTCCTGTTTGACGCTTGGCACCTAGCGGTAAGGGCTGTCCGCCATGCGATCTGGAACCAGTTTCGCCTGGCGGTGTTTGGGCTGCGTAGGGTGATTTTCGCTGTTGTGATTTTTGTTGTTGTAGTGATCCGTGAACTTGACGGACTAAGTTCACATACCTTGGTGTTTGGGATTGAAGGACTAAGTCCAATAGGGGTCTGGATGTGCTTGGTGGAGGGACGCATGATGGGCATGGAACTGGTTAAGTTCCCGTCGGCTGCTAATGGGCGAGGAGTCCATAGTATGGTGATTGTGTGCGTGCCAAGGTTCGAGCAAGGAAGGCTTGGATGTTTTACTACAGGCGAGGAATTTGTAGGGCAGGACTATGAGCGGGATATGCTCGTAGGATTGGACCACAGAAGGGTTAGTTTCGTGGAAGCACACTAAAGTCCCAAGACCTAGATTCATGCATATGACTCATGAAGGACTATGAGATCAGGGATGGGTAACTTGAAATAATGAAATATTTACGCAAGATTTATTTTTCTTTGGGATGGGTGACATCTTTATTATATATATATATATATATATATATATATATATATGTGTGTGTGTGTGTGTGTGTGTGTGTGTGTGTGGGTGTGTGTGTGCATAGCTCACCCTATCTGTTTGCGTGTGGCGGTGATCGAATAACTTGTTATGCGGGAGCAGATGATTTGACAGGTGAGCCAGGAGATGCTTCAGTTCCGAGAGCGGGATTATATGGGAATTTGAAGACTTTAACTTTTCGATATTTTTATGTTTTCAAACAGTTGTCATTTCAGTTACTTTGTGGTTGTAATAAATTTTAATCACGAATATTTGTAATGTATGTGATTCCATGGTTTTAATTTTTCCCGCATTTTGGGAAAGTACTGTTATAAATGAGGTTTAATAGTTGAAACTTTGTTTATTTATTTTATTATCTTTATTTTAAAAGTAATATTCTTTAGGAATGTTACAGAATACTCTAGCCAAGAAGTAAAATTTTAAACCAATTAGATTGAAATCTCCTTGGATGTTTTTCCTTAAAAAAGGATAGTTTTCAAGTTGTATTTGATATGGACCCCATTTTAAATAAGCTCTTTGAATCTCATCTCTTTGGCTCATTGGATATTCCCATACTTGAAGATGTTTTCTTGGATCACGTTCCAAAGAATTAATATGAAACTCCTCACATATAATTCTTTGAACCTTATAAAAGGCTCTTGTGATTGAATAATTAGATCATTAGTATCATGCTTCTGAATATCTGGAAGAGTTGAATTTGTCCTGTTTTCATCTTCATGAGTAGCTTCCCTTTTATCACTTTTAAAAAATGAATCTATTCTTTTATTCTTCATGAATATACCTATTTAAAAAAAATAAGACAAAAAATAATTTATCATAATCTAATAAAAAATTGAGAGACGTAAATACCAAAAGAAAATTCGATGATAATCAAACCACACTTATCCAGTTATAAAAAACACACACAATACTTTTTCTTCTATGTTCATAAAATAAAAAATTAATATACAAGAGGCTCATTAAATAAATTATTAAACTAATATTTCACTATCAAGTGAGACAAGAGAGAATTACCTTATTCTTTATTTCTTCGAGAATGGAAGACAACAACTGAGAGATGAGAGAAAAAATAATAGATCTTTTTCTCTTCAGAAACAAAAGAAAATAGGTAAGAATGGGAGATGAAAACAATTTATGAGAAACTCAAGACATATAATGGAACCACAATTAAATTACGATTATTAAAAAGTACACAGTACAATACTTTTTCTTCTATGTTCATAAAATAAAAAATATAATATAAAAGAGGTTCATCAAATAAATTATTAACATAATATTTCACTATCAAGTGAGACGAAAGAATTACTTTCTTCTTTTCTTCCTCGAGAATGGAAGAGAATAGAGGAGAAATAAGGGAAAAATATATATTTTTCTCTTCAGAAATAAAAGAAAACATATGAGAATGAGAGAATTGAACAATTTGTGAGAAACTCAAGCCATAATGTAAAAATAATAATAAAATATATTTTGATAAATCTTTTTATTCTTTATTATTTGTTATGTTTGATTTATATTTTATTACTTATTAAGTTTTATTATTATGTTTATAAAATAAATAAAATATTTGATTTAATCATCGTTAATTTGTAATATATTACCTGATACCTATAATATAGAAAAATCAAAATACCTGTAATACAATTTTTTTTTATATTACAGGTATTTTATAAAAAAATTAATACTACACACACGTCCGCAATTTTTTAAATGTTTATATTATATTATAAATTAATAATATACATATATTAGTTAAGTTAATATATATATATATATATATATATATATATATATATATATATATATATTGATCCTTTTTAAATGTGTATGTGTCAATCCAACAACGTGCCATAAGTTAGAGTCAATTTTTATATTCAATTTAGTCCCTATATTTGTTATTTTTGTTCAATTTAGTCTCAATTGTTTAAAATTAATCAATTTTGTCCTTCTCAAAATTGAGACCAAATGTAATTTTTATATAAACGTTATTAATAAAATTTTTGTTGGAATTCACATTTTTATTAAACATTTTTGGTTTAATGTTATAACTAGTTTAAAATTAGAATGGAAATTTTAAGTATGAAAACTAATATAATTGATCTACAATTTTACAATTAGTCTTTATCCTTAAAATTTCCGTTCTAAGTTAAACTAATTGCAAACCTAAACAAAAATATTTAATAAAAATGTGAATTTTAATATAAAAATTAATTTTGGTTATAATTTGGAGAGGGACAAAATTAGTTCATGTTAAAAAAAATTGGGACTAAATTGAACAAAAATAAGGAATATAGGGACCAAATTGAATATAAAACATTGACTCTGACATGTGGCACACTACTTGGTTGACACGTGGACATTTAAAAAAAAATTAAAAAATATCACGAAGTGTGACGTGGTTATTTTTGTTAAATTTAGTCCCAATTTTGTTTAAAATTGATCAATTTTGTCAATCTCGAAATTGAGACCAAATGTAATTTTTATACAAAAGTTATAATAATGTTTTTGTTAAAGTTCACATTTTTATTAAATATTTTTGGTTTAAGGTTACAACTAGTTTAAAATTAGAACGAAAAGTTTAAGGATAAAAACTAATATCATTGATGTAAAATTTTAAAATTAGTCTTTATCCTTAAAAAAACAAAGTGTTGTAACACATGACACACTACTGGGTTGAGATGTGGACATTTTAAAAAAATTAGAAAAACAAAAAAAAATAATCATGAAGTGTTGTAACATCCCATTTAAATAATAACATAATTAAATGAAATCTTACACCGGATAATATAAAGAGCCAAGTTGCGGAGTATAAAGTCACTTCTTACAGTTATCCAAGGTACTTAAAAGGAAATACTAAAGCTCACTACAATGCATACAACCCAAAAGGAGTAAGAGATAGCCAGTATTCGAAATAAAGCCTTAGAGGCAATACAATACACGAGCCTTCGCCCTAAAGAAAAGCCCAAAGAGACATGAAGTCCAGCACGGGTAGACTGTGCAGCGGAACCATCCCTTCTCTGTTGACCTCGAGTACCTCTCGCATCTGCTCCCATCAATAAATTGATGATCATCGCAACGGTAGAAGAACAACACACAAGGCAATCAAATAAGCAAAAATGTAAGCTAGAGCCAAAAAGATTTTATCATGCAATCAGATATACTTTCACAGTCCAATATACATACATCATCCAAGCATGTTATGACCTCCCAATCAATGCACTAAGACTTGACTCGACTCATCCGGATACATATAATCTGTTCGAATTCAGTGGATGCTCGCACTTGTGGTGGATACCTCTGCTCACCCCCGAGCTGCTCACCCCTGAGCTATGTGTTACAAGTGTTACAATGAATCAATTCCCTCACACACAAGGTTAACCCTTAATGAATTTCAGGCCTCCTGCTACTCTCACCACAGGAGTCAGTCCGCTCTAAGTGAGACTAACTGACTCCTTAGAGGGTCACGATGCAATCCTTACCTTGAATCCTTACCAAATTATATAGATGTGGCACCACCATGGACACCCACTAACAGGGGCCATGGAATTACGTCCCGACTACTGAAGCACGACCCTGAAATCCCACTTAGAGATTTCAAAGAATTACGCACTGACCACAGACCAATCATGTTCAATCAATCAAGTAATGTTTACCATACACAATATCTCATGACAACCTTTACAACCCATTCTCATTCATAACCAAATGTTGAATCCATACCAACTCAACCTTCCCAAACAGTGAATATATATTTGTATTTCATATCAATACCATGTCTCCTTAATACCAACCATCTCATTTAAATCACATGCCAAGATCATACCAAACCCATCATCCACAATCCATGAATCACATCACTCATGCATAATCATTTATCACATGCTTTTAATATAACAATTAGATTCATGCCAGTAATAACCATTCACGATCAGAGAAACAACCAAACTACAACGATCTTGCGATAAAAACTTCTCTCACTACAGAGCTCTGATTCAAGATCGGACCGGTCAAAGTCAAAAGCTATGTGTTAAGGATCATCTGTTAAACTATTAGCTCGATCCAACGGTTAACGAAGTAGTAACTTTCATTTTACGAAAAGTGTGCAATGTTGTCAACAACACAAATTCAGTGACCTTGCGATAAAAACTGCTCTCACTACAGAGCTCCGATTAATGATCCGACCGTTCAAAGTCAAGAATTATGTGTTAAGGATACGTTGTTAAAATTTCAGCTCGATCCAACGGTTAACGTAGTAGAAATCTTCATTTTACGAAAAGTGTGCAGTGTAGAAAAAGAGTAGCGCCACATCAATCAAACATACTTGCACACCATACATTTTTATTCGACCAACAACCTCATTCAAGCATCACAACCATACAACAGACCAAATCGGAAAAATAACTTTAAAAACGTAAACCCTAGCTTCCCTTACCTGGAAAGAGCTAGTCAAAACGACCCCGACCCTTAAGCGAATGAGCAAGACAGCTCCAAGAGCATATTTAAGAGCTGAAAATCTCAATAGAGAGGAAGCACGAGATTATTACAAGGAACCCTAACGGCAAGCACGAAGATTAAACTAAATGAGAAAAGTATGCATCGGAAGTAACTTACGTGAGTGAAAGAAATGGGTTGATCTCCCTTGAACTTGGATGAACCCCAAACCCTAGCAGAGGAACGTTACTGTTCTAAGAGAAAGGAGGTTATTTTACTGAAAGTGAGAAAAATGAAAGTGTTTCAGCTGGTTTAGGGGCTTTGGTTCCTTATGGGCCAGCCCTAGGCCCAACTTATTTGGGGCAGTCCTTTAAAATAAAGGTCGTAAAGTAAGTGGGCCTTACAAGTGTGACGTGCCAGTCACTATTCATGACTGTTAATGATTTAAACTATGTTAGAAAAAAATTAAATTGAACAAAATCAACAAAAATTGGGACCTATTTGAATACAAAAACAAATGACTGATTTAACAAAACTTGATGAGAATTGAGACAGAAAAGTATTTTAACCTAAATATTAAAGATTAAAAAAAGAAAACTTGGTTGGTCAACCGGTTTTAAAGCATTAAATTTTTTAACCGCCCAAACACATATATGTTAAATAATTTAGGCAACATGAAAGTTATATATGAATTTAACTTAAAATCTTCGGAAACTTTTAGTATCCATATTTATTATGTGTTAAATAATTTAGTATCCATATTTATTTTGTTCATATATTTATGATTTAGGATACTTTTTCTTTGGCTTAAATAATGGTTTGATCCTAGTTTTGATTCGGTTTTTTCAATGTGGTTCTACTTTTGTTTTTTTTCTTCAATTTGGTCCTAATATTTGTCAATTTTATTCAATTTGGTCCTATTTGTTAACACCATTAAAATAGTTAACGGATGTGAACAGTAACGCCCACGTGTCATTTTGTCATTTATTTTTAATTTTTTTTATTTTCAAAAAAATGTATATGTGTCAAGCTCATATCATGCCACATGTCATTTTTGTGATTTTTTAACTTTTTTTAAATTTATTTTTTTTTAATTTAAAAAAACAATCCACGTGTCAAGCCAATATCATGCCACGTGTCAGAATCAGTTTCTTATATTCAATAAAAATATGCATTTTAATAAGAATATCCAAATAACATTTATATACAAATTATATTTTGTCTCATTTTGGAGAGGAAAAAAATGCTAAATTAAAAAAAAATAGGACCAAATTAAAAACAAATAACGATTATTAGGACCAAATTTAATATAAAAAACTGATTCTGACACATGGCATGATATTGGCTTGACACGTGGATTTTTTTTTAAATTAAAAAAATTTAAAAAAAATAAATTTTAAAAAAAATAATCACAAAAATGACACGTGGCATGATATGAGCTTGACACGTGTACATTTTTTTTTAAATAAAAAAATTTAAAATCAAAATCAAAAGATTAAAAAAATGACAAAATGACACGTGGTGATTACTGATCACATCCGTAAACTATTTTAATAGTGTTAGCGAAAAGGACCAAATTGAATAAAATTGACTAATATTAGGACCAAATTCAAAAAGAAAACAAAAGTAGGACCACATTGAAAAAACCGAACGGAAACTAGGACCAAACCATTATTTAACCTTTTTCTTTATAATGTAATATAAATTTACTATAATGAGAAAAACTTCATTCTCTAACGAGGCAAATACACTAAGATACACAACTATGATCATTTCTGAATTTGAATCTTCAAGATTCACACTAAAAAAATCAGAAAAGAACGCATAATAAGATAAAGATGGAGGACATCATAATCTAGAATATTGATAAGTTAAGTGAAGATTTACCACAAATTGCGACGGACCATAGTTGTGACTAAAAGGTGTCATGAATCCCACAAATTTTTTTATATATTTATATAATTTTAAATATTTTTTAAAAATTAAATATTTTAAATATATTTTACATATTTTATATTCTAAAAAAATTATATATCTATATCTTAATATAAAGATTTTTCTTTTTGTTGTCAATATTTATTTTTCAATTTTACCTTTTAAATATTTTTTTAAATAAAAATAATTATTTTATTAATATTATCTTTTAAGTGATCATTTTCTTAATTTAACCATTTTTTTATTTGACTGTTTTTTTAAAACTAATTATTATAAATGGAAATTAATTATTACAAAACTATAAAAATTATTTATATTTAATTTATAATTATAATAATAACAATAAGTATAATACTTTTTTTATTATCATAAAAAAGTAAATACAATGTTTTTACTGGTTTATATACAAGATTTGGAATTTCTCTTTCAATTCCTATTTTTGTTCAAAAATATCACGTTGGTCTTCCATTGTTTTTTAATCTCAATTTAATCCCGATTTTTGAAAAAATGATGCAATTTGGTCTTTTTCTGTTAAATTGCTTTGTTGATGTAATTAACAAAAATGACCAAATTGTATCAAATTTTAAGAATCGGGACTAAATTGAGATTGAAAAAAAATTGAGAACTAACTTGACATTCTTGAATGAAAAAATGGACAAAAAAAGTAGTTTAACCAATATTTTGGAGCCCCAAAATATTGGTTAAAGATCCGCCATTGGACACAAAGATGTCAATCTTTGATAAGAATTGGAGGCCTAAGCCAAGAACAAAGAGAATCCTCTCTTTAATGAAATAAAATTCAATATATGACTAAAAGTGTCTACATTAATTTTTGGTACCTCTATATACAAAGTTTAAGAAAACCTGAACCCTACAAGAAGGTTCGGTCCTAAAAACATAAAAACATAAACTAATCTTTAAAAGAAAGCCCAAAGCCCAAAAACATAGAAAGATAACTAATTTTTTAAAGAAAACTCAAAGTCCAAAAACATAAACTAATTTTCTAATAACTATCCTTCAAATGTGCTTCAAGCCATGATCTTCATATCCTTTAAATTTTTAGTTGTAGTTGCTTGTAGCATCAAGAACCTTGAATAAATATGATTTTCCAATCTCTTACTCATTGCCCTTATCATAGGTCTTTTGAATTGTAAATGTTAATCTTCAAGTACTTCTTGTATGAAATCTATGGATAACTCTCTATCAACTAATTTTAATAGAATGTATTAATATTATTAACCAATAGGTAAAAAAATAACTTATGTAAAATGCTAATAAATAGAAGGAAAACCTTTGAATAAAGGATAAGTTCCTCCTGTATAACAAGTATTTAAGAATTATAAACAATTGCTATTGAAAATGGACCAATATTAATATTATTGACAACCCCACGTGATTGTCATAAGTTGTCACTTAGTATAGATTATACACCAGATTCAAGTTAAATTTATGTATTGTCCTCCTTTGAATTTAACACTTAAATATATATATATATATATATATATATATATATATATATATATATATATATATATATTCAAGGTTTTAAAGGTAAATGATTTATATATATATATATATATATATATATATATATATATATATATATATATATATATATATATATATATATATATCATCTCTAATATTTTATTCTTTTAAAATTGTGTTATTATATGATTTGGTTTGTGTCTTAATATTTTATTTTAGTAGAAATATTTTTCTTTCCACTACAAAAATTTTATATATTAGCTACGAAAAATTTTATAGCTGATCCGTAACTAATTCCTAGCTAAAATGTTTTGCGACAAATTACCTACCAAACTACTAGAGAATTTTTCATAGCTAAATACATGTAGCTAATTAGAGAGGGATATAATTCGTAGCTAATTCATAGCTAATCTCTCTTTATTACCTCTCTAAAAAGTTTTAAAATTTGTAGCTAATCCGTAGCTAATCGCAATTTTTTTTGTCGCTAATCCGTAGCTAGTCTGTCGCAAATTTGTTATCCCTAATCCGTAGCTAATTTGTCGCAATTTCGTTGTCGCTAATCCGTAGCTATTCTGTCGCAATTTTGTTGTCGCTAATCCGTAGCTAATCTGTCGCAATTTTGTTCTCACTAATTCATAGCTAATTTGTCGCAATTATCTTCTCGCTAATCCATAACTAATCTGTCGCAATTCTTTTCTCCGTAATTTGTAGCTAATTTGTCGCTAATATATCATAATTTTGTTCTCACTAATCCATAATTAATTTGTCGCAATTCTTTTATCATTAATTTGTATCACAATTGATTAGCTAATTTATTGCAATTCTATTAATCTCCTACAAATATTGTTTTCTTAATTGCAATTACTTCACTGTTATTCATGAACCTATGCCCATAATAAAAAAAGAAGACAAAGAAAATAAATGATTCACAAAAAGTGTCTAAATACCTCTAATATTTGCAATAACTATTTCAAAAGGATAGATAATCAATCCTACAATAATCAAAGTATATCCATCAAACAGTACAAAACAACATAAAAGTTTTCACCAATGTATAATAGTTTTAGGACACAAAAGCATCAGAGGGTATCAACAAAAAGAATTCCTAATAATTATGTCAAACTGTGCAAAACAACATAAAAGTATGTGCTTCCATTTCTACTTGTGCCTTCATTTGTGCTTATATTAATGCTTGCATATCAATATATGCTTGCAACTGTGTTTTCACTTGCTCTTGCAATTTTTCCAGTCATAGCATTTTCATATGATTCCTACATCAAAATTAATATATTAGCCATATTATAAATAAATAGTTTAACATTTATAGAATAAACACATACTTACAATGAATTTCATAGGTATATTTTCTTCATTGAGACCTTCAAATACTTGTACCACACATTATTGACTTTCTATTCTATGGGTGATAAATAAACAACTAAATTTTGCAATATATATTTAAGCCTATTATTGAAAGTATCACTGATAGCTAATAGCTACGAGCAAAACTACCACTCTTTTGGAAAAACATAAAATAAATGTTCTATACACTTACTATCACATAAAGAGCTTATGGAGAAGTTTGTTCAAACAGACCCCTAGCATTTTAAAGGAACACCTAAGACCCACATTATTTTGTTTATGTTCAAACAGACAAAATCCTGCAAACTAAATCAGTATACTTGGAAGTCGAGAGTAACAAGATCTTTCTCCGCATCATCTACTACATAGGGCATAAGCATAGGATTACCAATAAAGAGGGACATTAAAAGCATAAGAAGGCCAACCTCAACATTTCAAGTATATCAGGCCTGTTGTAATGAAGTTTCTCTCTATACCTCTGAAAGAATTTGTATAAATTATCATGTACACAAACAGGAAATAACAATAAAACTTGACCAAATAGTATTAGCGTTACCTCCAAGACATGCAAAAGAATTTATTGACTTATCAAGAAATAACCTAAATCGAGAAATTCCTTTTGATGTTAGGAATTTAAATTCACTATAAATAGACTCTATACTTGTAAGGGTTGAATCTAACGTAGCCAAGTGAAATAAGCGGCTCAAAGGATAACAAGTATGATATTCCATTAACTTCTCCATTTTAATTTGCAATGTTTATTACTCTAATTTAATAGTTAAATAAATCAATATCTTCTTTTGATGTGAAAAGGGGAGAATATCTTTTTTGTTTTAATTTTCAATGTTTATTAATCTGATTTATTAATTAAATAAATCAATGTCTTCTTTTGATGTGAAAAAGGGAGAATATTTTTTTTCAAAATAAAAATGAAAATCTTGGCATGAACTGAATTTTTAGAATTTACTTAATTTTAGAATTTTTTAACTAGATTTTGAGTTTACAATATAACATAAAATAATTCTTTTTGGTATGAACATATTCCCTACTAAATTAAATTATCCCAGGCAATAGCATAGTTAATTTGAATTGCATTATTCTATAATATGGCATTAGGCCGAGTCTGCAATATATAAAAATATATAACAGAGGTTATCTAACAATGCTAACAATAAGAAAACACCATATCACAACCATCATTCACAACCATAACTTGTAGAGAGATACAAGTTACTCCAAATTATGTCACACGTCATAAAATTCAAATAATAAGAAATAAGCACAACTAAAAGTCTATTTAATTTTTCATTCCAAACCAAAACCGATAAACTATATCCTTCAAAATTCATGTTCAACCAAATTCAAAACACTAATCCAATGCATTAAATAGGTTCAATATAAATAACAAAAAATGCTCACTGATACCTAAATAACAGCTTAACATTTCAATTTGGCCTCAACAACCCCTAACTGAATCAAATCCAACCCACATTTAAACAATGAATTCCAAAAAATGAGCAGACAGAGGAAGAGGAGAGAATAAGGATGAACCTCGACGGCACCAACGAGGTTCCAACAGTGACTAATGAGGCCGCAGACGGTTGTGCGCCTAATTCTATTCTCGCGTCGCCATTCTTTTTCGCTTTGGTTCACAAACTTTTGGTGGTGAGCTCGTGCGGTGGTGTCGTGGAGTTGAGACGGAAGTTGCATGGTGGTTTGCGGAGGAGGAACGATAATAGAGAGAAATAGAAAAATGTGAGTGGTTTGTGAGGGTTTGATGGAGAACAATGAGAAATTAGAGAGTGTTGAAAGATTGGAGAAAATGGAGGTCTTTGTCCTAGTTCCACCAGAGAATGAAAAAATTGGATGATGAAGAAGATCCGTGGGAAGTGCCTGGTTTCCCCTTGAGTGTCATGTTATAAGTGTGTCTTGTGTGCATTTGAGTAAATGGCTTAGTGTTAAAAAATAATATAATAAATTAATTTTATTAATAGTAATAAAATATTAATATAATTTAATAATTTATAATAATATTTGTTTAAAATATAATTTCATACAATTTATAATAATAATAAACGTTATTATAATTTATAAATTTGATGCAGTAACATTTTTAATAATTATAATAAAAGAATGTTAATAAAAATAGAAAAAATGTAATAATATATGTGACATTTTTAAAATTGTTATAATATTATTGTTAATAATTTTTATACTAACACTTAAAAAAATGTAGCTATATAGTATAATTTAATGTAATTTAACTAAATTTATCTTAATGCTATTATGTAAAAAAAATTATGTCAATATTAATATTTCTTTTGATTTAATTAAATAAAATAATTTTAAAGCTTACAATTAATTATTATATATATATATATATATATATTAAAATTAATTTTAATTTTAACTTTCTAATATAACTTAACTGTTGTTTCTTTGAAATTTATAAAAAATAGTTACATGGGTAACTAATAATATTTGATTAAAAAATAAATAAAGATATTTTCTAAATAAAAAAATAGAAAAGAACTTTAATATTTTTTTTTAAAAGTGTCTTAGTAAATAAAAAGTATAATCAGTTTTAGTTAAACTATATCAAGCTACCTCTTTCTTTAATTTATATTTATCTAAAATTTTGAATTCTTTTATTAAAATTAAAAAATTGATATATTTAATCTAATTGTATTATATATTTTAATTAATTTATCAATATTTATATTTATGATTTATATTTCAATATATACAATTATATTTAAAAAATAATTTTCGAACATTTAAATTAAAAATAATTAAAACATTTTAATTAAAAGTAATTTAAAATATTTAAACTAAAAATAATTTTAAAATATTTAAATTTAAAATAAATTTAAAACATTTAAATTATTTATGTGTTGGTTAAAAAATATAAAAAAACTTTAATATAATCCAAATACAAACCAAAATAAAAAAATACAAATTATTTATGTGTTGGTTAAAAAAAAACTTAACATGACTCAAATGTAAAGCCCAACTTAATAAAAAACACTTGTGTAACTCTTTTATCTGCGAGTTGGTGAGTCAACCCGGCTTACCACGGGTTCAACCCAGATGAGTCGGGTTCTAGATGAGTCGAGTAAAAAATCAACCCGGATTGAAATTTGTAAAAAAATTTCAACTCAACCCGACCCGAATTCGTGATGAGCCGGGTTGGCTCGCGGGTTCCAACACATTTTGACAGCTCTATATATGTGTTCCCACAAAATATAGTAATTTCTAGGTTAAAATCCTTTTTTTGTATGAATTTTCTTTCTTAGTATTCAATTTAGTTTTTTTTCTTAATTAAGTCCCATTTTGTGTTAAATTTACTCAATTTAGTTATTTTTGTTAGGTTTGTATAAACACGGTCTCTATACATGTTACCTGTCAGTTCATAATATTTTGAATTTTTTTGTTTTAATTTTTTATTTTGTTTTTCTTAAGTTTTTTTTTACGTGTCAGATCTATGTTATGTCACATGACAACCACAGTGGCACATGTCATGTGTCAATACTATGTCAATATGAATGTCAAATGTCAATGTCTTGTATTCAATTAAATCTTTCTATTTGAAATTTTAACTCAACTGAATCTTAATTTTTTTTAAGTAGGATAATGTTGTGCCTCTCCAAAATAATACTAAATTAGTAATTAACTCTAATAGATGCCTAATTTTTAATTTAAATTTTAAAAAAATAATACCTATTTTAAAATGTTGCCGTTAACTAGTGGAAAAATGTGATGAGTATCAAATGTAAGACCCAAGAAATTTAAATAATTAAGTAAATAATTATTTAATAAATGCGGGTAGTGAGAGCCTTTATGACATTTAATACTGACATGTATGATGTGGAAAAGTATTAGCTCAAATGGTTGAAGGTATTTGGTTGTGTGAGAGGATTTAGGTTCAAGTCCCATGTATGTCATTTATATGTTAATTAATTGATTATTTTTAATAAAATGCTTGAACATGTTGAGTGATAATATAATCTTATAATTATAAGAATTATCACGAAATATGAATTGGTTGAATGGTTGTGCATTGATTGGATAATGACATGGTTATGGGTTTGAAACTTGGTAGATCCAAATTAAACTTTCTTTTTGCCAAAATTTCTTTTGGCGTGAATGTGAAAGGGCAAGGAAACCCTAGCAGCCAAGAGAGGCTGAAAAAACAACCACTAATGAACCTTGAATGAATTAAACTCCAAGTTTAATGTCACTTTTGTTTTGGAATCTATGATGCTTAATCAAATGAATAAGAGCATTGTGAGAGAGGAGAAAGGGTTTTCTGAAGCTGCTAAAGAGTAAGTATTGTGGAAAGTGTGTTGAGTGCGTGCAAGGAGAGAAAAGAGAAAATGAGAAGGAGTCTTGAATGAGGAATCACAAGCTAAGGTCAATTAGGATTAAGAACTCAAAGATTTACACACTTTTGGAGCAAGGAATCCAGGTTAGGGGAGCTCTTTTATGTGTATAACTGTTTTATGATATTTGTGTAGTATAATGTGTGCATGTGGTGCCTTGGTATGATCAAAACCTTCGTTGTTTTCACGTTTCTAGAATTTTTCCAGAAACCGCCTGGCGGCATTGAAGGTTCGTCAGGCGATGCATGAATTATGTGTTGTTTTCTAGGTTTTTGTGATGAACCACTTGGCGGCAAGGGTGACTCCGCCAGGCAACACAAACATTATGCAAAAACACTATTTTTCGTACTTTTTGCGTAGCAGGAACCGTCAGACGCTGGTTTTATACCGCCAAGTGCCAGGCTCTTGATTTCTAGGGGCTAGGCGCCACAAATTTTTCTTGTTTGTGCAGTTTTCGTGAAACTATATTTTTCGATTTGTTAACCGTCCGATTTAGGTAAAATTTTGACAAGTGGTCCATAACATGTAGTTCTTCACTTTGAACGATGGAGATTCTATTTAGAGGTGAGTAGTTAGAGATATATGTTACTCATTATTGTTGGTTTTGAAGTATTTAAAATGCATGAATAAGCTCTTGATAGTTTCAAGTAACTTCTAATGAAGCATGATTGAGTTATGTTGTAAGTCTCCATGAACTTGAATGTTCCTTTGGGTTAGTCACATGTTGAGAATTGGTTTATTGGTAAATGCATGTGTCTCAATATAAATTAACTTATTGCATAGGAGAGACGATAATGCTATATTAATTTGCACTGGTGCATACGATTATATGCTTAAGTTGTTAGAGTGTTGTTACTTTATATTTGTTTGAGCATACATTATTCATAAGTTGGAATTGAATGCAAGCATGGATTTAAAGGGTGGAATATATATATATATATATATATATATATATATATGCATATTATATATATATATACATGTATATATACACATGTATATATACATATACATATGTATATATATATATATATATATATATATATATACATATATATATATATATATATATATGTATATATATATATAATATGCATATATATATATATATATATGTATGTATATATATATATATACATACATATGTATATATATATATATATATATATGTATGTATATACATATATATATATATATATGTATGTATGTATATATATATATATATATATATATATATATATATATATATATATATATATATATATATATATATATATATATATATATATATATATATATATATATATATATATATATATATATATATATATATATATATATATATATATGAATATGTGGGGATTGATGCATATGATATATGGTGATACTTGTGTATGTGTATGATGAAGCCATCTAAATTGAGATTGTGCATGAGAGTCATGTTGATTTTTGGAAGTCTATATTTTTGATTATGTATATGCATAATTATAAGAGTAGGATTGATTTTACTTTGTTCTAGGTGCTTAAAAACTAGTACTGCGCAAGTATTGGTGTAGCGCTTGGCAGTGGTGTTTGACCACTAAGCGATAACTACTAAACCAGTAGAGTATTGAAGCGTGTGACGCTTGGCGGTAAGGGTTGTCCCGCCAGGCGATACTTGCAGAAATAGTAGCATTAGAGGCACTTGGCGCTTGGTGGCACGTGTTCCCTGCTAGGCGGTCTGGAAGCGAGTTTTGCATGGCGACTCCGGAGCAACGCTAGGCAATGATGCAAAGGCATAAGCTTTGTTTGCTTTGGATGTGCGTGATCTACAAAGCTTTGGTGATACCTCGAAGGTCGGCTTGCTGGGTTCCTTGAGTTGTAGCTCGAAATAGGGGTTAAGCACGTGACATTCCTTGAGTTGTGGCTCAGAATGACATCTCTTGAGATGTGGCTCAGAATGGCGGATGAACACGAGAAACTCTTAAGTTGTGGCTCGGGTTGGCGAGTGTTGCCGGTGTGAGTGTACGTGTTGTGGCACGTACGATGGGTCCAAATAGATTGCCCTCCTTGGTATGAGACCAACGAGTTTGGTAGTCTTGGGACGTTATGAATGTTATTCGTATTGGGAACTCCACCTGGCATTACGGAGTGTGGTCCGTAGCATGGTTTCCCGCACGTGCTCTACCAGTTGTGGCTGGTAGGTATGGTAGCAAGACATCTTGAGGTACTCATGAGAAGACATAGAACATAGGTAACATGGTGGTGGTCATGTGATATGGAATCAAAGGATGAAATTCCTTTGGTGTGTTTGTATGTATATATATGTTATATATATATATATGATTGTTTAATTGTTAGCTTACCCTATCTGCTTATGTTTGGCGATGATCGTGTACGCGGTACACGAGAGCATATGATGTTGCAGGTGAATCTGGTGAGGCATAGAGCCGGAGTAGGGCTAGTGTGGGCGAAAAGAGTTTTCTGAGTTTTATGTTTTATGTTTCTAAATAAATTGAAATATTTTATATTACTAGACTTTGATGATTGTAATGAAGCTTATAATTTTGGTTTTAAAGTTTATTCTATGATGAATGAAAGTTTTAAATTTCCCGCGTTTTGGGGAATTAACGTTATTGATGAGTTCAAATTTTTGCCCTCATTTAATATTTAAATTTGGGGATTTAATTGAATTTTCTGTGCTTAAAGATTGATTTAATTAGGATTTGTGATTATTGGATTTATTGAGTAAGTTTGGTAAAAGTGGCGTAAAAATTGATTTTAGTTGCATAAAATATTATTGGATATTCTAACGTTTGTTAATGCAGCTGGAGTTTATTTTTGGTCAATTAATAGTGTGATTTTGAAGTATTCAAAGTTACAAAATAAGTCCAAAATCAAGAAATTCTGAAAAAGAATAAATCAGGAGCTAAATGCACCCCCAGTTTTTATTTGCACACTCCTTCTAAAGTAGACCACCAAACACCTGTTCTGCACCCCCAGTTTTCACTAAGTTCCACCCCTCCTTCCACTTAAACTCCACTCAACCAGATCATGCCATGTGGCAATCCCCACGTGTCATAATCCTACCCTCACCAAATTAACCAATCAGATCTTGCCACATCATCATCTCCTCCATCTCACACATGAAACCCTAACCCTAGTTTCTCTTCCACCCTCCACGGCAGCCGCCGCCGCCAACCTCGCCGGCCACCACTAAAACTCGCCGGAAACTGGCGCACCACCGCGCAGCAGCAACGACGCCTTCTCGCCTCCGCACCGCAGCAGCATCACAGATCTTCGCGCGAACCAGTGCCGCCATTGCACCTGCACCACCGCGCCCACCGGAGAAGCCACCACGTCGTCGCAGCAGCTTCCACACGAACCTTGCACTTCTCTGCAGCCAAAGGAGCAAGCGGAAACCCTAATTTGGGAGAGAGAAGGAGCTGCCACGTGTCATCCTCTCAATGGACACTGAAATGGTCAAAACTGGTCAACTCTGGTCAACTCTGGTCAAACTGGTCAAACTCTGGTCAAAACTGCATATATGGTTAAATGAGAGGGGCAGAATTGGAAATTTGACAGCAATTAAGTTGCTAATTAATTAAATAAAAATAAAAGATTTTAGCAACTGACAGATAAAGCCCAAAGTCCAGTGGAAGCCTATATAAAGAGACTTAAGGGAGCAAAAGGGAGGACTGACGATTTACAGCTGACAGCTTAGACACTTAGAACTCTCTGGTTTTGGCAGATACCATCTCCACCACATCTCTCATTCTTTCTTTATTTTCTTTCCTTCATATCATCATGTATTCCATCAAAGCCATGGAGGGCTAAGCTTTTAGGGTTGATTCCATTGTAATTTCTTAAATGGATTCTGAGGTTAGATGAATTTATATGTTTTGTTATTTTGATTATTGTTGTGGTTTTTGTTTATCTATGTCCTTTGCTTCTTAATCGAATAGAAAATAATGATTTTGAATCTACATGTATGCTAATCATATGAGTTAAAAGGTTTTTAAATTAAATTGAGACTTTACTTTGATTTTGTTTAGAAACTTTCATTTGATTAAATAAGTTTTTGCCATTAATTGAGACTTTAATTTAATTAGAGGTAATTACTTTAACTAAAATTAGTCAAGACTTTACTTTGATTAATTAAGTTTTCTATTTGGTAAAGAAACAAAGGAATAGACATGATTAGGCATAGTAAAATTAATTGAGACTGTACTTTGATTGAATTTACTATGGATAATCTAATAATTCTCACTTTTAATTGAGACTGTACTTTGATTAAAAGTGAGGATGCCAACAAATGAATTGAGTCTTTACATTGATTTATTTGTAAATCAACAACAATAATTAATTTAACAATAATCTCTAGATAACCAATGAAGAATCTTATTTAGAAAAAGCAGTGGAATTGACCTATTTACTATTACTGTGTTTACAATCTTCCGTGTCATTTTCTTTGCATATCAAAACCTCCCTATTTTTATAGTTGCTAGTTTTAAATTGCATTTTTGAGAATCAAATATTTGAGATCAATTCCGTATTCGTTGTGAGACGACTCAGGGTTATCTTAACCCTAACTATTTTCTTCACTACAAACTGGCAATACTGAAGTTGCTAAAGTAGTGGTAGTTTGATCGCCTAACGACAGCGATATCAAATTTGGCGCCGTTGCCGGGGAATACGGTTAGTATTTCTTTTATTTCGATTCTGTTTTTATTTATTTTATTTTATTTTATTTTATTTTATTTTTTATTTTTTTATTTTTATTTATTATTTATTTTACGCATATACGTTTGATATAGTTTGTTATTTTGTAGTATCTAGTTTTTTGTTAATATATTCCAAGCAAATTTCTATTTTTGTTTTGATTAAGAATTTCTTTTAAGAAATTTTTTAAGACTAGTTTGGAAAACTCTGTCTAGGAAAGACTTGGTATTTAAGTTGTCCATTGTGATGCACCTCTCTTTCTTGGGAGTAGACCCAACGACATCTTAACTCATTTCTTTCTTGAAATCTTTCTCCAAAACAAGAATAGGAAGACAAAAAAAAACACACAGAGAAACACTTTCAGGTGGACTTGCATAGTGCATGACTCGGGCCAATCCGGGTCAATTTTATCAACTTGATTCAGAACTTGAAAGGAACTTGCGTAAATCACGTAGGAGACTTGAACTCAGGTGTTCTACTGAAGGAGCACCATCATCATCTGAACCTACCACTGAAAGTGTACCGCTAGAATCACCTCCGGTGATTAACATATCTTCTGATCCATCACCTGAACCAGAAATTCAAGAAGATAGAATGGAAGAAAGAACAATAAGAGAGTTGGTTTCACCGGATGCAGCCATTACACAAAACATGTGCATCCAATACCCAGATGGAGAATGTGAGCTTAAGTCTAGGTTAATCCATCTTTTACCCAAATTCCATGGATTAGCAGGAGAAGACCCATACCATCATTTGAAGGAATTTCATGTTGTTTGTTCATCCATGAGACCTACAACAGTGACAGAGGAACATATCAAGCTTAAGGCTTTTCCATTCTCATTGCAAGATGCCGCTAAGAATTGGTTATACTGCCTTCCGCCAGGATCCATCAATACCTGGGAGACTCTGAAAAGATTATTTTTGGAAAAGTTTTTTCCAGCATCTAGAGTTGCTGCTATTCGCAAAGATATTTATGGGATAAGGCAACAAGAAAGAGAAAGTCTTCACGAGTATTGGGAGAGATTCAAAAAGTTGTGTGCTTCTTGTCCTCATCACCAAATAAACGAGCATCTCCTCATTCAATACTCTTATGAGGGATTGAGTATCATGGATAGACAAATGATAGATGCTGCAAGTGGAGGGTCATTGGTGGACAAAACGCCAACAAATGCAAGACAATTGATTGAAACTATGGCGTCAAACCATCAACAATTTTCCACAAGGAGTAATTCTATAACTCTATTGAAGGGAACCCATGGAGTAGAAGCTTCATATGTTGCAGATCACAAGAAATTAGAAGGGAAGTTGGATGACTTAGCAGCCATGGTAAGGACCTTGATAGACTTACAGAAAAAGCCTATCCCTTCTACTTTATGTGGAATTTGTGCTTCTACTAATCATCCTACAGAGGCTTGTTCTATGTTAAAAGAGACAGGGACGTTAGATAATGAACAACCTCAGGCATATGCTGCAAACATCTATGGCAATAATAGACCACCTCGGCAGCAATACAACCATGATTTGTCCTCCAACAAGTACAACCCAGATTGGAAGGAATATCCTAGCCAGAAATGGGGAAATCAACAGCCTCAACACCAACAAGTCTATGTTCCACCTCAACAGAGGCAACAACCACAACCAGCGGCAACCTCTGGTGATTCAAACATGGAGGCAATGATGAAAATGATGGCTGACATGATGAAGGGACAAATCAATGAGTTGAAACAAACAATGGAAGCAACCAATCAGAATTTGCAAAATCAGATTGGACAAATGGCAAATGAGTTAAATCAGATGAAGTCTCAGCAAGGCTCAAGCAATATGCCTGCACAAACTGTAATCAACCCGCGAAATGTCAGTGCTATTACTTTAAGATCGGGTAAGCAAATACAAGGTCTTGGGGATGCCCAAGAAGATGAAGATAAGGACAATGAAGTTGTACCTAATGATGAAAGAGGAAGATCAGATGAAACAACACAAGCAGCAACATCTGAGATGCCTGCACCCAGTGATAACTCCAGGTTGGTATCCCCTAATACTTCCTCTGAAAATCCTTCTCCTTATTCTCCTCCTCCTCCCTATCCAAACCGTTTGAAACCAAAAACTAAAAAGATGGAGGAGTTAGACAAAGAAATCCTGAATACCTTCAAGAAAGTGGAGATAAATATTCCTTTGTTGGATGCTATGAGACAAATTCCTAAATACGCCAAGTTTCTCAAAGAATTATGTACACATAAAAGGCGTATTATGGACAAAGAGGTAGTGAACATGGGAAGAAACGTCTCTAGCTTAATTAAGAAGCCTGCAGTCAGAATGCCGCAAAAGTGTAAGGATCCAGGTATGTTTTCTGTTCCCTGCATTATAGGTAGTACTAAGTTTGACAATGCTATGTTAGATTTAGGAGCTTCCATTAATGTAATGCCTTTATCTGTTTTTACTTCACTTCATCTTGGACCTCTTAAGTCTACTGGTGTGGTCATTCAGTTGGCCAACCGTAGCACAGTTAACCCTGCAGGTGTGCTAGAAGATGTGCTTGTCCGTGTGGACAAGTTAATTTTTCCTGCAGATTTCTATATCTTAGACATGAAGGATGATGAAGGAATGAGTTCAACCACAATCATCTTGGGAAGACCATTCATGATGACAGCACGTACCAAGATAGACGTGCATGCAGGATCCTTGACTATGGAGATAGGAGATGAGAAGGTGCAGTTCAACGTGCTAGAAGCCATGAAGCACCCAATTGAAGACCATTCTTTGTTTTGTATTGATTTATTGAGTAATGTAGTGAACAATTATGCTTTTGGACTTTTGGATGTTTTATCTGGTTTTTCTTCTTCTTTGGATTTTTCTTTTTCGAATGTTTCGGGCTCAATTTTAGACGAAAGAGAAAATTTTAAAACAGGTGATGTTGAGGACGCGGTGTCACTATTTGATACCTCTGTGGCGTCCAAGTGTGATGCTAAGGTGGCTGAAATTACCTTAGGCAGTAAAATGTTGCCATCTGTGGAACAGCCACCCACTTTGGAGTTGAAACCTTTACCATCTCATTTGAAATATGTTTATCTTGAGAGGGATGGGAAACTCCCTATTATTATATCTGCCTTGCTTACTGACGAGCAGGAACAAAAGCTATTGCAGGTTATCAAAGATCACAAGCGAGCAATAGGCTGGACTTTGGCAGATATTCCTGGTATTAGTCCTTCTTTCTGCATGCACACAATACTCTTGGAGGAGGATGCTAAGCCAGTGAGGCAACCTCAGAGGAGACTGAATCCTCAGCTGATGGAGGTTGTGAAGAAAGAAGTCACCAAGTTGCTACAAGCAGGTATTATATATCCTATTTCTGACAACACTTGGGTGAGTCCTGTACATGTGGTCCCCAAGAAATCTGGGATCACCGTGGTCAAGAATGAGAAGAACGAGTTGATACCTACTCGTATTCAGAATAGCTGGAGGGTCTGTATTGATTATAGAAGACTAAACCAGGCCACCAGGAAGGACCACTTTCCTTTACCATTCATGGACCAGATGTTAGATCGATTGGCAGGTAAGTCTCATTACTGTTTTCTTGATGGATTCTCTGGGTATTTTCAGATTTGTATTGCCCCAGAGGATCAACATAAGACTACTTTTACTTGTCCATTCGGTACATATGCTTATAGGAAAATGCCATTTGGCCTTTGCAATGCTCCTGGAACATTTCAGCGATGTATGATGAGTATTTTTACAGATTTGTTGGAGCATTGTATTGAGGTTTTTATGGATGATTTTAGTGTATATGGTTCATCTTTTGATCATTGCTTGTCTAATCTTGCTAGAGTCTTGGAGAGATGTGAAGAAACTAACCTTGTTCTAAATTTTGAAAAATGTCATTTTATGGTGGAACAAGGTATAGTTTTAGGCCACGTTGTTTCCAAGAATGGTATATCTGTAGATCCTGCTAAAATTGATATTATTTCACAATTGCCTTACCCTTCTTCTGTGAAAGAGGTTCGATCTTTTCTTGGACATGCAGGATTTTACAGGAGGTTTATCAAGGACTTCAGCAAGATAGCCAACCCTCTCTCCAACTTGTTGCAAAAGGATGTAGTATTTGACTTTGGAGAGAGGTGCAAAGATGCATTTGATATATTGAAAAAGGCGCTTACCACCACTCCTATCATCCAACCACCTGACTGGACATTACCGTTCGAGTTGATGTGTGATGCATCAAACTTTGCAGTAGGAGCGGTTCTTGCACAAAAAGATGGGAAGCTATCACATGTGATATATTATGCTTCCAGAACATTGGATACAGCGCAGGCCAACTACACCACGACTGAGAAGGAATTATTGGCTGTTGTGTTTGCCTTGGACAAATTCAGACCGTATATACTTGGTTCCAAGGTAATTGTTTATACTGATCATGCAGCATTAAAATTCCTTCTGAAGAAAGCAGATTCGAAACCAAGGTTGATCAGATGGATGCTACTGCTCCAAGAGTTTGACATTGAGATTCTAGACAGAAGTGGAGCACATAACTTAGTAGCCGATCATCTTAGCAGGATTGAAAATGGAGAAGATAACATTCCTATTAAGGATGACTTTCCTGATGAAGTCCTCCTAGCATTGACTGCTGTGAAAGGTATGTTTCCTGAACCTTGGTTTGCTGACATTGTTAATTATTTGGTTGTTACTGCTATTCCTCCTTCCTTCTCCAAATATGAAAGAATCAAGCTAAAAAGTGAGGCAAAGTACTATATCTGGGAAGACCCAATCTTATGGCGCATCGGTAGTGACCAAGTCATAAGGAGGTGTGTTCCAGATATCGAGATACCTCATGTGCTTGAGTTCTGTCATTCGTTTCCTTTTGGTGGACACTATGGCACACAAAGAACAGGTAGGAAGGTGTTGGATTGTGGATTATATTGGCCTACTATTTTTAAAGATGCACAGAGGGTATATGAAAATTGTGAGCAGTGCCAAAGGGCAGCCAAATCCATTACAAGAAGGGATGAAATGCCTCAACAACCCATGCTATATTGTGAGGTATTTGATATTTGGGGTATTGATTTTATGGGTCCTTTTCCTCCTTCTTTTGGGTTTTCTTATATTTTGCTTGCTGTAGACTATGTCTCCAAATGGGTGGAAGCCATAGCTACAAGGACTAATGATTCTCGAGTTGTTATGAGTTTTGTCAGGTCTAACATTTTCTGCAGATTTGGGATACCACGAGCCATCATCAGTGACGAGGGGACTCATTTCTGTAATAGGTTACTTGAGAACATGTTGAAGAAGTATGGGGTGACACATCGCATTGCTACACCATATCACCCCCAAACCAATGGGCAAGCAGAGATCTCTAACAGAGATATTAAAAAGATACTAGAGAAAGTAGTGAAGCCTAGTCGAAAGGATTGGGCCACAAGATTGGATGAAGCACTTTGGGCACACAGGACAGCCTACAAAACACCTATAGGTATGTCACCTTTCAGGGTGGTTTTTGGAAAGGCTTGTCATCTACCTGTGGAGATTGAACATCGGGCCTATTGGGCCGTGAAAGCATGCAACTTGGATTTGGAAGAAGCAGGAAATGAGCGAAAACTTCAGTTGCAAGAACTAGAGGAGATTAGGCTTGCAGCCTATGAAAATTCAAAGTTCTACAAAGAGAGAACCAAGAAGTTCCATGACCAAAAGCTTGTGGCTAGAAAGGATTTCAAGGTAGGCCAGAAGGTGTTACTATACAAATCCAAGCTTGGTCACATGAGTGGTAAGTTGCGTTCTACTTGGGAAGGACCATACATTGTTACAGAAGTCTTCCCTTATGGAGCAGTGGAGATCAAAGAAGAATCTTCAGCAAGAACTTTTAAAGTTAATGGGCATCGTCTTCGGATATTCAATGAAAATCAAGATATGTTGAACAAGATGATGGATGGGATGAACTTGACGTCTCCCTCATACCTTCCACCTTAAGGAGGTAAGTACACTTCATACTTTTTCTTTGCATTTTATACATATTGAATACATTGAGGACAATGCATGGATAAAGTGTGGGGGTGAGTATTTCCCCCACAAAGTTGTAAAAATGGCAAAAAGGAAAATAATTGTTGATGACAGAGTGTTGAAATGATTGCTGTCTGAAAAAGAGAAACAAAGGATAAAAGAAAAAAAAAAAAAGGGGGATTGTTTTTGAAACTATGCTCCATAACTCTTTCTTCCCTACTATTTCAAAAAAACACAAATCCTAAAGTTTTTTTTCCTACCTTTGCCTTGGCCTCATTATAACCTGTGAAAAGTCCTCATGATTTTTGAATGCATGTTTTCTGAAAGCTGTGATATTAGAGTCTTGCTAAGCATTGAGAGTGTTTACTTGCATGGGTATTTTGAGTGAAAACACAAGCCAAAACACTTGAGCGAATCTTGGTGAGAAAATATATATTTAACTTGAGTGTTTCTCTTTCATATTTGATTATCTTGTAAACTCAAAAGATTAACTCATGTGTGAAAAACAGAATTTTATCCATTTGTTTGTGCATGACAACATGATTTCTAGAAGTTTGATCTGTTTCCATTGGTATTCATTTCTTTAATCCACTGAAAATATGGAATAAAAGACCTCAGAATAAAGTTTTGAAATTGTTAAATTTTGCCCAGGAGTGCAAAAGGATAAGTGTGGGTGTGTGATGAGTTCAAATTTTTGCCCTCATTTAATATTTAAATTTGGGGATTTAATTGAATTTTCTGTGCTTAAAGATTGATTTAATTAGGATTTGTGATTATTGGATTTATTGAGTAAGTTTGGTAAAAGTGGCGTAAATATTGATTTTAGTTGCATAAAATATTATTGGATATTCTAACGTTTGTTAATGCAGCTGGAGTTTATTTTTGGTCAATTAATAGTGTGATTTTGAAGTATTCAAAGTTACAAAATAAGTCCAAAATCAAGAAATTCTGAAAAAGAATAAATCAGGAGCTAAATGCACCCCCAGTTTTTATCTGCACACTCCTTCTAAAGTAGACCACCAAACACCTGTTCTGCACCCCCAGTTTTCACTAAGTTCCACCCCTCCTTCCACTTAAACTCCACTCAACCAGATCATGCCATGTGGCAATCCCCACCTCTTAAAATTAGCCAACCAGAACAAGCCACGTGTCATAATCCTACCCTCACCAAATTAACCAATCAGATCTTGCCACATCATCATCTCCTCCATCTCACACATGAAACCCTAACCCTAGTTTCCTTTCCACCCTCCACGGCAGCCGCCGCCGCCAACCTCACCGGCCACCACTAAAACTCGCCGGAAACTGGCGCACCACCGCGCAGCAGCAACGACGCCTTCTCGCATCCGCACCGCAGCAGCATCACTGATCTTCGCACGAACCAGTGCCGCCACTGCACCTGCACCACCGCGCCCACCGGAGAAGCCACCACGCCGTCGCAGCAGCTTCCACACGAACCTTGCACTTCTCTGCAGCCAAAGGAGCAAGCGGAAACCCTAATTTGGGAGAGAGAAGGAGCTGCCACGTGTCATCCTCTCAATGGACACTGAAATGGTCAAAACTGGTCAACTCTGGTCAACTCTGGTCAAACTGGTCAAACTCTGGTCAAAACTGCATATATGGTTAAATGAGAGGGGCAGAATTGGAAATTTGACAGCAATTAAGTTGCTAATTAATTAAATAAAAATAAAAGATTTTAGCAACTGACAGATAAAGCCCAAAGTCCAGTGGAAGCCTATATAAAGAGACTTAAGGGAGCAAAAGGGAGGACTGGCGATTTACAGCTGACAGCTTAGACACTTAGAACTCACTGGTTTTGGCAGATACCATCTCCACCACATCTCTCATTCTTTCTTTATTTTCTTTCCTTCATATCATCATGTATTCCATCAAAGCCATGGAGGGCTAAGCTTTTAGGGTTGATTCCATTGTAATTTCTTAAATGGATTCTGAGGTTAGATGAATTTATATGTTTTGTTATTTTGATTATTGTTGTGGTTTTTGTTTATCTATGTCCTTTGCTTCTTAATCGAATAGAAAATAATGATTTTGAATCTACATGTATGCTAATCATATGAGTTAAAAGGTTTTTAAATTAAATTGAGACTTTACTTTGATTTTGTTTAGAAACTTTCATTTGATTAAATAAGTTTTTGCCATTAATTGAGACTTTAATTTAATTAGAGGTAATTACTTTAACTAAAATTAGTCAAGACTTTACTTTGATTAATTAAGTTTTCTATTTGGTAAAGAAACAAAGGAATAAACATGATTAGGCATAGTAAAATTAATTGAGACTGTACTTTGATTGAATTTACTATGGACAATCTAATAATTCTCACTTTTAATTGAGACTGTACTTTGATTAAAAGTGAGGATGCCAACAAATGAATTGAGTCTTTACATTGATTTATTTGTAAATCAACAACAATAATTAATTTAACAATAATCTCTAGATAACCAATGAAGAATCTTATTTAGAAAAAGCAGTGGAATTGACCTATTTACTATTACTGTGTTTACAATCTTCCGTGTCATTTTCTTTGCATATCAAAACCTCCCTATTTTTATAGTTGCTAGTTTTAAATTGCATTTTTGAGAATCAAATATTTGAGATCAATTCCGTATTCGTTGTGAGACGACTCAGGGTTATCTTAACCCTAACTATTTTCTTCACTACAAACTGGCAATACTGAAGTTGCTAAAGTAGTGGTAATTTGATCGCCTAACGACAGCGATATCAGTTATATTAAAGGAGGTTTTAATATTATTTTATTTTATTTTATTTAAAATTTGTAATATCCAGACAGGATGTTACACTAGAAATATGATGAGAAAAGTTATTGTTCGTAGCTGGTGTGATATATAATAAGTTGGATATGTTCGTGTGATATAGACTTTGCACTTGTTGATGTAGAAGAAAAAATAAAGAGTGTTCTTATTCTGTAAAATAAATCTTATTCTGTAAAATATATTTAATATGGAAATTAGTCATCAAATATTTTTGGTCGTTAAACATTATTTGATATGTAATATTTTAACCAGCAATTTAGCAACCAAAATAAATCTTATTTTGCAAAATATATTTAATATGGTAATTAGTCACCAAATATGTTTGGTCGCTAAATATTATTTAATATGTAATGTTTTAGCCACCGATTTAGCGACCAAAATAAATCTTATTCTATAAAATATATTTAATATGGTAATTAGTCACTGAATATTTTCGGTCACTAAATATTATTTAATATGTAATGTTTTAGCCACCGATTTAGTGACCAAAATAAAATTTATTTTGTAAAATATATTTAATATGGTAATTAGCCACCGAATACTTTTGGTCGCTAAAATATTATTTAATATGTAATGTTTTAACCACCGATTTAGCAACCGATAATAATATTATTTTATAAGATATATTTAATATGGTATTTAGCCACCGAATATTTTTCTGGCTAAACTATACACATATTCTTTTCATATAATTATTTAATTAGATTAAAAGAATATGATAAAAGTTTTAAATTAATATTTAATAGAAATTGTAAAATAACTAAATTATTTACTTTTACAATTTGTTGCTACTAATATCTTTTTTCTCCTCCCACCTCCACCACCAACACCATCACAACCACCACCACATCCACCACCATTATCACCATCACCACCACCACCACCACCACAACCTCTATCACCACCATCAGCACCACATCCACCACTACTACCACCTCCACCACCACCATAACCAACATCACCACCACCATCACCACCACTACCACCACCACCACCACCACCTCCATCACCAACATCACCACCACCACCACCATCATCGATTAGGAGAAGTTGATAATTAGGTGAAAAAAATATTTTAAATCTAAATCTTATAAAAATATATTGGTACTTAATTTATTTGTGTTAACAAATTTTTGATTAATTTAATATATTTGATCACTACAACATTTTTAACTTTAAGCAACACTATATTTGTCCAGTATAGGCAACGATTTTATAAGCTTAAAAACTTTTAATGGCAACACTTTTTAAAATATTGATACTTTATGCCACATTTATTCAAGTGTTGGCTTTAAAATATGTGGGCTAAACTATAAAACAATTGTGTTTAACAATTTAAAAAAAATAAACTATAAATAATTTAGAAAAATTAATTTTCAGCTACCGTCTTAATGAAAAAAATTGAAGGGAAAATTCTTCCCTCAAATTGGTTATGTGTCGTGAAACCAAAACCCTTTCCATCCTCATTGTCTTAGTGAAACCAAAACCCTTTTCCTTCTCGTTGCCTCCGCGTTCTTCATGTTCTCTATGACTATTTGCATTCCACCATCTGTCGTTCGTGTTCTCGTTCTTTATGGTTTGTGTTCTCACTAGTTCATTAACAACGATTTCCTTCACACTGGTTCGGTTCGCGTACTCGTTGGTTCATGTTTGTGTGCTCACTAGTTCGCGTTCGTGTTTTGTCTGGTTCGCATTCTCACTACTTCACATTCGATAGTTCGGATTCCACCATTTGGATCGATTTGAAAACGTCGTTCACCGTTCACTTAGGTTTGGTAGGTATAGATCTTCACACCTATTACCTTCTTTTCTAGGTTTGGTAGATACCCATTTCTTTTGTTAAATTTTCTACAACATTTTCAGTTCTTTCTAGTCAATAGATGTTTATTTTGACAAAATTTTGATTTTCTAATTATTTCTCGGGGTTTTCTCATTGGGGTAAAATATTGTATGATTTGGTGCAAGGGGAATAAGTTAGCATAAAGTATATTTTATGTTTATGAGTTTTTTTTTTTTTTTTGCAGATTGATGAGTTACTTACTCCACTTTTTGAAGGGACATGTTTGTTCTTCAAATTAGTGTTGGTAAGACACATTAGCACTTCATTCAAATTTGTAGCCTTGGAAGATGAGACATCCCTATATATATTTTTTTATCATTTGTTTGAACTCAAACTATCTTATTAAGGAAAACCCTGAGACAAAACTTCAAGTTTATGATCTAAGCTGTCAATTTCATTCCACACAGAAAGTACATTTAGAAAATAAGAACTCATAAGATATAATAAATCAAAACAAGGACAAGAAAAATGGATGGTTGCATACACGTTGAAAATTGGTCCGAGAAATGATTAACATGAAAAAAAAAATAGAAAATTGTCAATTTAAAAGTTGATCTTAAACACTTTTGTTTTTATTTCTATTTAGAAAGTTCTATACTCCTGACTTGAAATTAAAAGTGTAAATATTTTCTTGATATATAGTTGTTATATGTTTGTATCACGTTTGTTTTGAGAGACAAATAACTTCAAAAATATCTAATATATTACCATTACAATAGAGAATATTCACGATTAAGAAGTAATTTTTATTTAAAAACATAGATGCACCAATTTCTAAAATAAGAATCAAGATAATTCAGCTTACTTAGAACTTCATAAGGTTTTCGTGTTAGCATGTGCAATGTAGAAGGAATAATGATGGTGAACATGTACATGTAAATCAAGGAGAAGTTTTTTTACATCAGCCACTTCATTATGTTTAAGTTTTGATTCTTTTATCATGGAAGGAAGCTTCATAATATTGCTAAACTCCTATCCCATTGATACAACCTAAGCAATATAGGCAGTTAAACTCATACTATAACTCAATTAAAATTATGCATGCATTTGTAAGCAGCTTCTAAGATATTAAGATTAGTTGTCTAACTTTCTTCAGGGAACAAAAAAAACGATAAATCCTTCAATTCTGCTAAATTAAATTAACAAGAATGATGTAAGAAAATTGAATAAGTGTCACCATGTAGAATGTGGGAACTATAGAAAGCATACTGAGTTTGTTACATACCTAGTAGAACCATCTTCAGTAGCAACATGCGTTCTCTTCTTGAGCTTCTTGGGTAGCTTAGACTGGACTAAGGTAACATCACCCAACTCTCCAAATGTAGTCTCCATGTTGAGCCATATTTCCAATAACTTGTCTTCACCTTACATTGTCACCAATACTAAATTCTCTATCAAAATTTAATTGATATTTAATATTAATTAATATATATTGGATTCTCCCAATCACTTGACAGTTTATTTGAAGAAGGTTGTTTGTGTGAGGTTTCATTAAGATGCCTAGTCAAGACTAAGATTATTTGTTATTCTTTGATGTCATTATTTGCATCTACCATTTTGACATTATGTTTGAACATAGGTTTACACTAGCAAGTGGTCATTCTACTGTAATCTCACATCATTAAACAACAATTTGATAAACTTAATCCCAATTGGAAGAAAATTCGAATTGAACTTCTAGACATGTGGTTTGGAGAGTGTAAGGTAATTCCAATTATGTTAATGTTTAAAATGTAATTTATAATTCTACTATGTTTGTTTCCTAACTTATATTTCATGCAGAAAGAGTATAGGTGTGGGATCTTGAACAAGAGCGAGTCATAAGATCATTTTTTGATACAAAAGGCTCACGTATTCTAAAAATGCAATGAACAAAGTTAGGACTAATCAGGATAAAGGGACCTAGATTCCAATAATTGTTTGCATATTGTGGTGGTTCCATATCTATGACATCTCACTTTGAGAAAATGGTAATCTTATTATCTCTTTATATTTTATATTTAATTTAAATACAATATATTAGACTTACGTATTCAATTTATGTTGTGCTTAAATACAATATATTAGACTTACGTATTCAATTTATGTTGTAGAAAGAACCAAAAAATTAAAGACTAGAGAGTGGGTCAATGATAAGACCCGTGACCTTGCAGTATGTTTATATTTTAAAATTTATAATTTAATGTTTGTTACAGGTTTTCTTCACAATAATAACATTTTTTACTTCATTATGAAGCTCAACAAAATCAAATGCTTGAAGGATCACCTTCATAGAACTCTCCTATTACCTCCATTGATGACAATGAAATATACTTTACTTTAGTTGGAGGTGGAAATAAAAAGGGTAATGTGTATGGACTTGGTGCATTGAGTAAAAGGTTTACTACTTCTATAGGTGCTTACTCTAGTACCAACCAAACTCCAATAGTTCATCAAATAGAAGAAATGCGTGAAACTATTCAAAAATTAAATGTTGAACTTATGGCAAAGGATGCTAAGGTGAGGACACTTGAAGAAAAGATGGAGCACTTGATGAAAAATCACAAGCAACTGAGTGAATGCATCCACCAACAAGATGAGCAGATGCGCCAACAAAATGAGCAAATGTGCCAACAAAATGAGCAAATGAAACTTATTTTGCACCATATCCAATTGAAGAGTTCTATGCCAACTCCTCCTTCCGATCCTCCTAATAATGATTATATAGTAGACCAATCTTGTGATGATAGACCATAGGACTAATAATTTTCATTAGTTCAAATTTGCTCACAACTATATCCATTTTTCTTTTTGGGAATAGCTAGATTTCTTTCTAGTTTATGGTTACATTATATTTGGTTGCATAAAGTGAGAGAAATATATGATAAAAACGATATGGTTCTTGTGACTAGAATATGTTCGATCATGTAATATATATACTTTTAATTTTTTATATTAGTCTTTAATACATTATATATTTGACTTGATTGTTGTTTAGCATAATTAAATGTTTAAATATTGCGTATAATTAAGTAAAATTATGTATACAAACGTAGCCATAAAAGATATTGTTGCTGATTTTTTTTGTCATTGATTTAGCCACCGAAACATATTTGTAGCTATACGTTTCTAGTTTTTTGCCACCGATTTAGTGACAAAAAGTAATTTAATTAGAAAGAACATCGTTTATTACTAGTGACCGAAAAAAATGGTCGTTATTTTATGACATTTGTGACCGAATTAGCGACCAAAATAGTTTAAAATCATATATATATATATATATATATATATATATATATATATATATATATATATATATATTGTCATTAGCGACAAAAAAAAAAGAGGTTGCTAAATTTTTAATATTAGACACCAAATTAGCTACGAAATTTTTGGTGACTAAATTGGTTTTTAAGAGTTAAAAGCGACCAATCCTTTTAACGACCAATTAGCAATTATAAAATTTCGATGGCTATTTAACGACCCAATTTCGATTCGGTCACTAATTGATTTGCAACTAGAATTTTTGCCACTACTTCCATTTAGTCTCTATTTCGGTCACTAAATGATTTGTGACCAATTTTTTGTTATTTAGCGACCAAAATGAGTGGTCATTAAAACACAATTTTTTTTATAATGTGTTTTGAGAGATGTAAATCGATTTCATAATTTCAGGAGTGGGATCTGCTCTTGTAACTGTATGTTACTAGTTATATTAATTGAATCGTTCCGTAATTGAATCGTTCCGTAGATCGTTACCTTAATTGGGCTAATATTAAAGTTTCAAAACACATGCTTAGAGTTTGAGACATACCATTACAAGAAAAATCATTATTACCGACGGTCAAAATCCGTCGGTAATGGCCAAAATCTGTCGCTAAATCAACATTACCGACGGATCATCAACGGTCAAAAATTCGTCGGTAAAATGCTTGTCTGTAAAATTTTACCGACGAAAATTATGTTCCGTTGGTAATTACCGACGAATAAATCTGTCGATAAATTTGTCGATAATTATCGATAAAAAAATCCGTCGTTAAATCTGTCGATAATTACCGACGGAAATATCCGTCGGTAAATACCAAAAATCCGTCGGTAAATTTGTTACACTATTCATCTTCTTCCTCCTCCCTCTTTCAATTTTTTTTTTCATTTTTTTTTGGTGGTCGCCGTCCCCGTCGCCGTCAATGTCGCCGTCGTCGTCGCTGTCAATGTCGTCGTCAATGTCGTCGTCATCTTCTTCTCCTTCTTCTCCTTCATCTTCTTCTTCTTCCTCTTCTTCTTCTCCTTCTTCCTCTCTTCTTCTTCTTCTTCTCCTTCTTTTCTTCTCCTTCTTCTTCTCTTTCTCTTTTTTCTTCTTCTTCTCCTTCTTCTCTTCTTCTTCTTCTCTTCTTCTTCTTCTCTTCTTCTTCTTCTTCTTCTTCTTCTCCTTCTTTTTCTTCTTTTCTCCTTCTCCTCGTCTTCTTATAAGGTCAGATTTGGGCGGGAAAATTTTCGCTTCTTTTATCGACGGATTTTTCTGTCGGTAAATCCGTCGGTAATTCAAATTTGGGCGGAAAATTTCTCGCTTCTTTTACCGACAGAAAAATCCGTCGGTAATTTTGTCGGTAAAAAAAATTTGAATTATTGACGGATTTTACCGATAGATTTTTCTGTCGGTAAATGAAATTTTTTTTACCGACGGATTTTTTCGTCGGTAATTAAAATTTGAGAATCCGTCGGTAAAATCCGTTGGTAATTCAAATTTATCGACAGAAGTATATCTGTCGATAAAATTCCGTCGGTAATTTCAATTTTTTTTGTAGTGATACTAACCATTTATTCTATTGGTTTTTAATGATTTAGGGAGAGCTGTAAGCCGATAACACAAGATCTAATGAGATAAAATGATAAAATGGTATACATTTTTAAAATGACTTACATCTTCTAAATATCTATCCTCTTGTACGTTACATGCAGTATCATCTCTCTATCTCCAATTAAATATGAAATTAAGAATATTAAAAATTAATTTTCTGTTAATATATATATATATATATATATATATATATATATATATATATATATATATATATATATATCATTTATGTTATATATCCTGAATTAGGTTTTTCCTCTACTACGGATTGTGATAATCAAATATCAAAAGAAGAAGCTTCTTGGATTCTCAGCTAATATCAATTTTCACGCATTGATTTGATTTAATTTTTTTTATCTGTTAGGTTAAAGAGATTGCACACATAAATGAGACACTTTTATAGATACTAATTCTGTCAAACAGAATTAGAGTACAAATCCACAAAAACACACATCTAAGCTTTGAGAGAGAACTCTTTATTCCAATGTACATTCAAGCATATATATATATATATATATATATATATATATATATATATATATATATATTAAGAAGTACAAACTACAATTTGTGACATGATCAAAATAATTATAATTTTGTTAAAACTTATAAACACTTCATCCATCCTCTTAAAAAAAGTGAAGGTCCAAAGACAACAAAATTATGTACTTATTTAATTACATACTTTACCTTAAATTTGAAAATTTATGTTATTACTCAGAAACTTAAAATATAAATAAATAAAAAATTAATTAATCTTTAATATAATGTTAATCTTGCTTAAAAATAATTATTATATCGTATATCTAAAAATAAGAGTCATCTTTTATATACATGTATCACACAAAGTTCATTAGAAACTTAAATTTATATTTGATGTCTTATTGACATTTCTGTTTATAAAGTTTCACAATTTGTTTTACTTTTACTCTGGTATAAAATATCATGCATAAAGAATGAACATTATCTGAAAAATTTAAAGATATTTGTAGTGACAAATAGAATGACAAAAATAAATTAAAATAATAATCCCATGAGTACATTAAGAATATTTTCCTTGTGAGTTCAGAGTATCAATTTATTCACCAATTCTTCTTATAGTGTTGTTCTTCTCTCTTTGTTTATCTTGTTTAGTTCTAGAGGATATGGAGGGAGGAGTTTTAGTCTGGGTCATGCATAAAAAAACGTTTTCTTTTTTATCAGGGAAAGTACGGGATGAAGGTAATCTTGTTTTTTATTTTTTATTTTATCATAAAAAAGAAATAAAAATATATAATATTAAAGTAAAAATAACTTGGTAAAAAAGTTATATTTTTTAAAGATAATTTAATTTTTATTAGTATAAAAAGATTTTTAATATAGTTTTGTTCTTACGGAACCGAGGTCTGTAGTCCACAAATCAGTCAAAGGTCTTGGACGTCTTGTTTCGGGTCGATCTTCTCTTGTTTCCAAAGGGGGGGCTTGAGGGCGGCGCAGGGGATCTGCAAAAGACACTCTGATGCCTAAGTCAGCACTGGTGATGTCAGGGATTCAGAGAATAATTTAATGCATAATCAATGCATAGAATAGTGTGCTATTTATACGTCTTTGCCTATGGGTCCTACCTACGATGGGCCTTTGGGCCCAATATTCCTCTTCTGGCTATTCCAGGGTCTAGTGTTAAGGAGAGAAATTACCAAGGGGTCCTCTGAGGGTTGGCGGTGTTCGGTATTCGGCCATGAGATGCGTCGAGGGTGGTCTACTTTCAGAGGGATGCCTATCGTAGGGCAAGCGGCCATGGGGTTTGGCTGGAGGCCGTGTTGTCCAAAGGAAGGCGCATGCGTAAGATGGGTGGTTGAGGTCTGTTGAGGGTCGCGTTCTCCATGTGGGGGTGTCCTTGCGTGGTAGGCGGCCATCATGTTTGTTGAGGGTCGTGTTATTCCAGATGAAGGTGTCCTTGCATGGTAGGCGGCCATCGTGTCTGCTGAGGGCCGTGTTATTCCAGATGGAGGTGTCTTTCGTGGTAGGCGACCATCGTGCTTTACTGAGGTTCGTGTACTCAGGTACGGTTAGGACATCAGCCTCCCAGTCTAGAGGCAAGAAGTGACGTGTAAACTATTTTGCAAATTTCATTTGTGGTCTTTAGCCGTGTACCCTGTGAGTATACCAGCCTCCTAGTCTAGAGGCAAGAAGTGACGTATAGACTATTTTGCAAATTTCATTTGTGGTCTTTGGCTGTGTACCTTGTGAGTATACCAGCCTCCCAGTCTAGAGACAAGAAGTGACGTATAGACTATACAGTTCTGGTGTGATGGTGGGCCGTTTTCTTTGGTCAATGTTGGCCGAGTTGTTGCGGTAGCTTGACCGGTATCTCTATGAAGTGTGAGTTGAGTTGCACTGTTTGCTCTGACACTTGGTCAAGGGTTAGGTGAGTTGAAAAGACGTGACTGTTGATTAGCCTGGTTGTGTCAAAGTGAGTTTTTCGAGGTGATTTTTTGTGGTTGGGCCTTGGGCTTTGAGGAGGTTTGGTGGAAGGTGGAAAGTTGTGACTACGTGCTTTAAATAGGAGTGGATCAGTTGACATTTTTCGTCGCTCTTAGTCGTTGGTCTTGTTTGGGTTTCCTGCGTTGCTGCTTGTTTGTCAGTTGTTGTGCGTGTGCCGTTTGCTGCTTAGCCGGTTTATGAGGTATGTCGACTACGTCTTCTAGTGGTTCTAATTGTGGTGATTCGGGGGCGAGTTTTGGTGGACTTAGGTTAGAATTTTTTAGTTCGTCGGATACGTTGCATATTGAGGTTGAGTGGGAGGTGCGTGAGGATCCGGCCAGTGAGCATGCCGAGTCGCTTTGGCCGAGGAGGGATGGGTATGAGTGGGTGTCTGAGGGGGTGAGGTCCTGTTCCTCAAAGTACCGATGGTCTAGGCTTTTGAGGTCTTGGGTGAATAGCATCTATTTGTTTGAAAGGTGGGCCGATCCGAGTACGGCGACTATTGAGCGGTTGAGTGTTGTGGAGGTCGTGTGTCATGGTCGCGGGGGGTTGGAGGGTGACTTTTTCTACATGTACGCTTGTATGTTTACGAAGCTGCATGTTCGTTTGCCGCTGGACGAGTTTACGATTGGGGTTCTACGCCTGTTGAATGTTGCGCCAACGCAATTGCATCCTAATAGCTGGGGGAGCCTGTAGGCTTTCCGGCTTAGTTGTAGAGCGCTGTAATTGTCGCTGACTCCCGAGAGCTTTCTGTATTTCTATGTTACGCATCCGAGGGATCCGTTGTCGTGGGTGTCGCTAGTTAGGAGGCCAAGAATTAGCTTGTTGGACGACTTTACGCAGTCTTTTAAGAAGTTTAAAGACGACTTTTTTCGAGTGAGGGTGCTACCGGCCGGGAGGTTATTGTATTATGATGATGAGGGGCGGCCAAAATTCCCATTTCATTAGACGGGTGCGCCTGCTCGAAGGGACGCAGTGGCTAAAGAGGGCTTGGATGCGAATAGTTGGAGGGTGGTGGAGGTGTAGAGACGCTGCCGACTAGGGTGCTGGGGAAATGGGTTGTTTGTTGTTATTTGACAGATAATCCTGGCCACGACTTATGCGGTATGTTCTGACATTGTTGTTGGTTCTGTGTTGGACTAATCTGAAAAATTTAGTTTTGTGCAGGTGTGATGGCTGATCATGCGAAGAAGGTGGGTGGGGAAGTGGATTTTTTCGCCAAGATCAGAGACAAGATAGCGAACGCTGCGAAGGGTGAGGGACAGTCGAAAGCTCCGAATCTTGCGGGTCCTGTTGTGGATACCTACCGGCCTCCAGTTGTGAAGAGGTCGGCTCCCTCGAAAATGAAGGGTGTTGGGAAGGATCGCAAGAGGTTGAGGGCCCTCGCGAAGACCGGCAGTGTTGGGTCCAGTTGGTCGAGTAATCCTGACCTTTGTGGTTTTGAGAAGGCCAAGATTCAAATGAGAAAGGGCTTGGAGCTGAAGTTGAGTGATGAGGAGGTGGCTGTTGTGGAGGCTGCTGATCCAGGATTGACTATGCGGGCCATGAGTGAGTACTTGGCTCGCGGCATGGTTTTGAGCTGGCGGGTTGCCACAATGTTGCAAGAGGAGTTGGTCACGGGTGATAAGAAAAAGTTAGCCGAGGAGGTTGCTGCGTTAAAAAGCTAGAGGGATCGTGAACATGTGGCTTGGGCAGATGAGAAGACGAAGTTGGAGGCTGAGGTGAAGAGATTGAAGGGGAGTGTTGTGGGATTAGAGAAGAAGTTGAAGGCGAAGCAGGTGGAGTTGGATGGGGTGAATGTCGCCAAAGATGCTGCTATCAAGGAAGCCACTAGTGAAGTTTTTGGTCTTCAACAGGCCGTGTACAATGAGCATGTTAATAGCTTTCAGAAAGCTCTTAGGCAGGCCGAGTTCCTCTGCCGTGAAGTTTCTGTGACTGATTGCCGTTTTAATGTTAATCTGGATGTGTATGATAATCGCACGCTGGACGTCGCAGAGATTAGCCGACTCAAGGCTGAGCAGGAGGCGGCTACCATAGCGAACGAAGATACCGTGGTGGCGACTCCACCGGCCACTGCTGATGGGGTGGCGGGGGAGGGAGAGGATGTCGATGAGGAGGCTGATGGGGCAGAGGAAGCCGTGGTTGGTGAGGAGGTGAATGACGCTGAAGAGTAATTTAGTGTAGATATTGGGGGCAAGGATGCTGAAACTTTTTTCTTTTTTGTTTATGTAATTGGGGATTAAAGATTGTAGTTTGGGTATGCTGGTTTGTTTCCGGCTTGTTTTTGGGGTGAGTGTGCCTTTTAGCTTTTTTGGTGCTGGGTTGTCATTGTATTGTGATGAATTTGTATCGAGTAATCTTCATAATTTATGAAAATGAAAGTAATTTCTGGTTTGTTACTTTGATTCGTTTAGCTGATGTTTGTGTTTTTGGCCCTTAATGTGTTGTTAGTTAGATATGGGGTTAAGTTATTATATTAAAATATACATCGGTGTATGCTTGTTTAACTTGTTGGGAGTTATTTGCTCGGCCAATCAGCACCTGGAGCGGTGGTTGGGAGCTTTTATGTTGTTCGACCAGCGACACTTAGGTTAGTGGCTGGGAATGTTTATGTTGTTCGACCAGCGGCATTTGGATTAGTGGCTGGGAATGTTTACTTATTATTCGACTAGCGACACTTAGGGTAGTGGCTAGGATTGTATTTTTGTTCGACCAGCGGCACTTAGAGTAGTGGCTGGGAGTTAATGTAGACAAGATAGTGATAAACTTGCATTTTATTGATGGGTGGATGCCTCGTTAAAACCTTCTTGGCCAAAACCCTCCTTAGGGAAAAAATGCCAGGGTAGGAAAAAGTACATCCGATTACAAGTAAAAATTAACTGAAATAGAATTTAAGGTGGGAGACGTTCCAGGTGTTGGGTAGCGGCTCCCCGGATAGTTTCTCCAAGCGATATGCGTTGTTGCCTATTTCTTTAAGCACTCGGAACGGGCCCTCCCAATTGGGCGAGAACTTGCCCTTGTGCTTGCGAGCTTTACTGGCCATTCTCCAGACGAGGTCTCCTTTGTGGAAGGATCGCGGCTTTAGCTTGGAGTTGTATCTTCTAGCTGCTCTCAACTTGGCCGCCAAATCCCGAATACCTGCTTTTTCTCTCATTTCGTACAGAAGGTCGAGGTGTGTACTCATGCAGTCGGTGTTTAATTGTGTGTCGTGGTGTTGTTGTCGCATTAAGGGTTCCCCAACTTCTACTGGGATGACGGCGTTAATTCCGTATACTAGTGTGTACTGCGTTTCACGGGTTGAAGATTGGGGGGTGCATCTGTATGCCCATAGCACCTCGAGTAATTCATCTAGCCATTTGCCTTTTGCCCCATCTAACCGTTTCTTCAGTTGTCCGAGGAGAATCTTGTTGGCGGCCTCAGATTGGCCGTTCATTTGCGGGTGTTCGACAGAGCTTGTTATATGTGTAATCTTCAAATTGCGGTAGAAGTTGGCGAGGCCTTTGTCTATGAATTGGCAACCGTTGTCTGTTATGATCGTGTGGGGGATGCCATTGCGGCAGATGACGTTTTTCCAGACGAAGCGCTGGACTTGGTTGGCTGTTATGGTGGCTAAAGGTTCTGCCTCGATCCATTTGGAGAAGTAGTCGACCGCGACGAGGAGGAACTTGACCTGGCCCTTTCCTGGCGCGAAAGGGTCGATTATATCCATCCCCTACTTTGAGAATGGCCATGAAGAGATGTGATGGAGTTCCTCTTGGTGTATGTGTGTTACGGGACTGTGCTTCTGGCATTGGACGCACTTTTTGACATATGCGGTGCAGTCTTCTTCCATTGTAGGCCAGTAGTAGTCGGCACGTAATATCCTGGCGGCCATGGTTTTGGGGCCTGAGTGGTAGCCGCAGATACCTTGGTGTATTTCTTGCATGACATAGTCGGCCTTTTCGCGGGTTATACACTTGAGCAAAGGTTTACTGAAACCTCTTCTAAACAGTTCTCCCCCAATTAGGGTGTAGTGTGCTGCTCTCCGAGCCCAACCCTTTTCTTCGTTTGTCGGGGTGACTCCTTCTTCCAAGTATTTGACGAAAGGTTCCATCCAAGTGCCGGTGGTGGTTATGTTTAAGCATTGGTTATGTTGCTCAATGGAAGGTGTGGTTAGGGTGTGTTGCAGGAGTGATTTGTAACGCCCTTTCTTTTTGGTACTGGCAAGCTTGGAGAGGATGTCTGCTCTGGTATTGTTGCTTCGGGGGACGTGTTGAATTTGGAAGGTTTCGAAGTGTTCGATTAGGGACATCACCATGTGGTAATATTGTGAGAGCGTGGGGTCCTTGATTTGATATTCACCATTGAGGTGTCCTACGGTGAGCTTGGAGTCTGTCTTGCACAAGAGATTACGGGCACCGACGTCTCGTGCCAGGTTGAGGCCGGCTATTATGGCCTCGTACTCGGCTTGGTTGTTGGACGTTTTGAACCTGAAGCGTAGAGATTGCTCTATAAGGACATTGTCGGGTCCTTCGAGTACCACTCCTGCGCCGGCGCCTAGTGGGTTCGAGGAGCCGTCCACATGCATGGTCCACCAGGTGCCTTCGGGGGTTTGCTCTTGTAGGTCATTGGCAAAGTCTGCTAGGCATTGCGCTTTGATGGGTCCATGTGGCTCGTAACGGATAGTGAATTCTGACAATTCGATGGCCTAGGAGGATAACCAGACCGCTAGATCTGGTTTTTGTAGGATTTTCTGTATGGGGTGGTCCGTTTTGATGATGATCGTGTGTGACTGAAAATATGGTCGTAGGCGACGTGTTGCTGTTATGATTGCGACAGCTACTTTCTCCACCATATGGTACCGTGTTTCTGGGTCTTGGAGGATGCGGCTGGTAAAGTATATGGGTTGTTGGGTATTATCCTTCTCTTGGACGAGTGCGGAGCTGAGTGCGTTTGCTGATGCGGCTATATATATTATAAGGGTGAGGGAAAGGTCCGGTTTGGACAGGACCGGGGGGTGGTGAGCAGTTGCTTCAAGGTATTGAAATTTTGTTCGCAAGTGTCGTCCCAGGCGAACTTGGTCGACTTTTTCAGGAGCTGGATCATTAGTTTGGTTTTACCTGCCAACTTCGGGAGGAAGCATGAGATGGCGGTTAGTCTGCCTACTAGCCGCTGTACCTTCTTGATGTTCACGGGGCTTCTCATATCAATTATGGTTTGGCATTTTTCAGGGTTGGCCTCGATCCCCCACTGTATGAGCATCAAGCCTAGAAATTTCCCACCGTCCACTCCGAATGTACATTTTTCAGGGTTGAGCCTGATGTTGTATGTGCGCAAGGCTTCGAAGACCTCTGCCAGATCTGCGGAGTGTTGTCTTGCGTTTGGGCACTTAACAATGATGTCGTCGACATATACTTCTACCGACTTGCCCAGGAGCGGTTGGAATACTCTATCCATCAAGCGTTGGTATGTGGCGCCGGCGTTTATGAGGCCAAAGGGCATGACCTTGTAGTAAAGGTTGGCTTCCTTTGTTATGAACGCGGTTTTGATCTTGTCTTCGTCGGCCAAGGGTATCTGGTTGTAGCCAGAGTAGGCGTCTAGGAAACTTAGTATTGCATGTCCTGCGGCTCCATCGACGAGTCTGTCTATGTTGGGTAGCGGGTAGGCGTCTCATGGGCAGGCCTTATTCAAGTCCGTGTAATCCACTCACATGTGCCACTTCCCGTTGGATTTCATGACGAGAACCACGTTGGCCTGCCAAGTTGTGTACTAGGCTTCCCCGACGAATCCGACCTGTTTCAGCTTATTGGCCTTCGCTATAGCTGCTTGTCTTCTGCTTTCTCCAAGCTTCCTCTTTTTTTGGGAGATAGGTTTTACATTTGGGAAGACTAATAACCTGTGGGCGGCTACTCTGGGGTGTACTCCTGGGAGATCAGTTGCTGACCAAGCAAAGAGGTCGGCATTTTGCTTGAGCACTTGCTCAATGTGGCGCTCTTCTCCCTCGGGAAGGGAGGTTCCAATATGGAGGAAACGGTCCTACTGTTCGAGTTGGAGTTGTCTTGTTTCTCCCACGGGCTCGAGCCGTGCTTCGGAGTTTATTCTGGGTCCAAGTCGTCGCCGGCCAGGGTGGTGTCGACTGGGGATTGTTCAATGTTGTGGGTTGTCAGGGGTGGGTGTGGTAGTTTCAGGCTAGCCATGTAGCATTCTCTGGCCGCGCTTTGGTCGTCGTGTACTGTGATGATGTCGCCTTGCGAAGATGGAAACTTCATGGCGAGGTGCGGAGTGGATACGATGGCACCTAGTGCATTGATGGATGGTCGTCCAAGGAGGATGTTATCGGATGTGTGGGCGTCTACAACTAGGTAGCGGATCGGTATCGTTTTGGTTTGTCTCCCCTCCCCAAACGTTGTGTGGAGGTCAATGTATCCCTTGGTGGGGACTCTTTCACCCGAGAATCCGTATATGGGTTCGTTGTGGGGGGTTAGGTCAGCGAGAGATATTTGCATCTTGTTGAAGGTTTTCCAGTATAGGATATCTACAGAACTTCCCTGATCGATGAGAACCTTCTTTACTGGGAAGTTCTCGACTTCCACAGTTATGACCATGGGGTCATCTTGGTTAGGGTCGCTACCTTGGAAATCTGAATCTGAGAAAGTGATGGGCGGCATTCTTCTATGCGTTCGACCGGATCCTATGTTTACTTGTTGGACAGCTCTCAAGTGTCTCTTCCTAGAGAAGGAGGACCTCCCTCCTCCTGCGAATCCCCCAGATATTGTGTTGATTGTCCCGCGTAGGGGTGGTCTGTTGTCTGCTCGTCGGGGTTGTGGTTGTGTTGGTCCCTTTGGTTCTGTGTTCTGTGTTCAGGCTGACTCTCTCCTCGGTTCTCTGCGTTCGGTTCTTCGATCATTTCGTCGCTCAGCCCGCCTGTTATCGTTTCTATCATACCGGGGTCTGGATGTGATGAAGGATTATCTTGTTCCTTTTTAAGATTATTGAATATGGTATGAGTTGATTAAGAAAGCTAAGTAAAATCCCCACTGGACATTACGATAGCAAGCTATCTAGATGTGAAGGTTCCTTTCACAAAGCTCAAGAGAAGAAGATGATGGATTGATTCAAATAAAAAGGAAATGGAAAGCACATAAACCATAGAAAACCAAGAATAATTAAAGAAAGAAGAAAACATAAAATGGAAAGGAAAGAAATGGTAAAAAATGTGAGAAGCACGCCACTACAAGGCTAGGCTAGAAGCCATGGCAACCTTGAAGATGAGTGGATGTGTGCCGCCAATTGCTATGCAAGATAAGCCTTAAAAGTATTCACTCCCTAGGGAGGAAACTCTCATAAATGGTTGAGACACAAGAGTGTTTTTACTTCAAAATTTTCAACCCTTTTACATGTCTAGGAGCACTCCTTATATAGAAGAGTTTAGGGGCCTCTAAGCAAATAAAAGATACCTAAGGATGTCTCTACAAAAACCTAACCCTAGCTTCTAGAAACTAGGTCAAATAAGGTTACAAAAATGAGAGACAAAAGACCTAACTATGGTGTGTGCAAGGCTAATTTCGTTCTAGCACAAAAGGAGACAAAGAATGTGTCTCATATGTCTCCAAAAAGTGGCCAAAGTGTGCTAAAAACAAAGGAGACCAAAGGTACATTGGTACACTTGCTTCATGCCTTTTACTTTATGCTTTATGCCTTTGCTTTACTCTCTCCTCCACATCATTTATGCTCCCCAATCACCATGCACAACCTAGCATTGCTTTCTTACTCCTAATTAACCTACAAAGCAAATAAACATAGATTAGCATGTTGGCTTAAGTCAAGTCAACTATAGTCAACAAGTCAAACCTAGTCAAAGGTCAACAAGTTAACTAAAGTTGATTCAACTAAGTCAACTTTGGGAATCAAAAATAACAAATACAAATGAAAGGGATGAAGGATTAGTGAACTTCCTTTCTAAACATGCTTAGTCTTCTTAAGCATGTGCCTCCATCCTTGGTTGGGGTCAATCCTTCATCAGGATGGGCCCTCCCCTGCTTCCCTTACGTAGTGTCTAAGATGTCCAGCACGCACAAGTTCTTCTATCTTGTCGTGCAGGGTGTCGCAATCTTCGGTGGTGTGGCCATTGTTGCGATGGTAGTGACAATATTTGCTTAGGTCTGCGTTGGGCGAGTTTTGGTATTTCCTGGGTGGGGGAATGAGTTCTGCTTGCAGGACTTCGTCAACTATGCGGGACCTGGGTGCGTTCAGGGGGGCATAGTTTGAGAACTTTGCTGGCCTCCGTTCTGAGGGGTGACTATGGTCGCGCGGGGTAGGTTCCTTGTTGGTTCTCTTGATATCTGTTCGCACTAGGGGGATTAGGCGTTGCTCTGATATCGCCCTATGTCTTCTACCCTAATAAACATGGCTGCTCTCTTTCTAAGCTCTTGCATACTCAGAGGGGGGCGCATGGCCAGTTCGTCGGCAAAAGGTCCTGGCCTGAGGAAGGTCATCATATACATCAGGATGAGGTTAGGGGTAAGGTCCTTGATCTTCATTTCGATGGCACCAAATCTATCAATGAAAACCCGGAGTGGTTCCCCCTCCTTTTGTCTGAGGTTGAGGAGGGCAATTGTGGTGAGATCATGTCGGCGACTCATGTCGAATTGGGTGGTGAAGGTAGAGGTGAGTGTGGAGAAGGAGTCGATGGTGTAAGGGGGGAGGCTCATGAACCATTCTAGAGCCGACCCCCTGAGGGCTACTGAGAATGACATACACAGCACAGCGTCGTCGGTGGAGTATAGGCTCACCTGGTTGGTGTAAATGGACACAAACTCGTCCGGGTCTGTGGTCCCATCGTACGTAACGGTTGGTGCCTTCCACTTGTGGGGTAGAGGCGTCTCGGTGATTCCGTCTATGAAGGGGTGGCGACGGTTCCTCCTGGAGGCGAAGGAGCTATAGTTACCGCCCATTGTGGGCCCGGTGGGCTTGTATTCACTTTCGTCTTCAGATGGACATCAAGTCTCGAGGGGGGAGGGACGTCAACTCTCGAGTGGGGGGTAGGGTTCCCCAGCCACCTTATCTGCTTCGATCTTTTGCCTAAGGCGGGAGTTTTCCTCTCTCAAAGCTTCCATTTCATCTGCATTCCTCTTCTTATACTCTGCGAACTCCTGCTGCATCCTGGCTTGAGCTTCCAGGATGCGTGAAATCTCCGAGGCGGGGCCGGGATCCCCAACTTCAACAATCGGCACCAAGGGGGGGACATCTGCTGTTCTGCTTCGTGTGGATACCATCTTGCTCTAGGGTTACTGCCTTGGATCTATGAAATACTCTTCGGCCCAACGGTGGGCGCCAATTGTTCTTACGGAACCGAGGTCTGTAGTCCACAAATCAGTCAAGGGTCTTGGACGTCTTGTTTTAGGTTGATCTTCTCTTGTTTCCAAAGGGGGGGGCTTGAGGGCGGCGCAGGGGACCTGCAAAAGACTTTCTGATGCCTAAGTCAGCACTGGTGATGTCAGGGTTTCAGAGAACAATTTAATGCGTAATCAATGCATAAAACAGTGTGCTATTTATACTTTTTTACTTGTGGGTCCTACCTGTGATAGGCCTTTGGGCCCAATATTCCTCTTCTGGCTATTCCAGGGTCCAGTGTTAAGGAGAGAAATTACCAGGGGGTCCTCCGAGGGTTGGCAGTGTTCGGTATTCGGCCATGAGATGCGTCGAGGGTGGTCTACTTTCAGAGGGATGCCTATCGTAGGGCAAGCGGCCATGGGGTTTGGCTGGAGGCCGTGTTGTCCAGAGGAAGGCGCATGCGTAAGATGGGTGGTTGAGGTCTGTTGAGGGTCGCGTTCTCCATGTGGGGGTGTCCTTGCGTGGTAGGCGGCCATCATGTCTGCTGAGGGCCGTGTTATTCCAGATGGAGGTGTCCTTGCGTGGTAGGCAGCCATCGTTTACTGAGGTTCGTGTACTCAGGTACGGTTGGGACAAGTTTATTTATTTACTTAATTTTATCTATTGTTCCACGCACTTATGCTTACATAGAACCAACTTTGACAGAAATAATCATGTATTTAAGCCATGATTTGTTGTGTCCTGCTTCCTGATAAAGTTTTGTTTTTTTTTTTTCTGTGCATGAGTTATAATGGTTATCTCCCGTCATACAAAAATAGTAACTGTTTTGATGTTGATATGAAGATATTACTTATAATCCAGATCATAAATATAAAAGTTCGAAAGTATTTGAATTATATCTTGAAGATTATATATATATATATATATATATATACACGGAATCAAATATCAAAAGAAGAAGCTTCTTGGATTCTCAGCTAATATCAATTTTCACACATTGATTTGATTTAATTTTTTTATATGTTAGGCTAAAGAGATCCCACACATAAATGAGACAGTTTTATTGATAATAATTCTGTCAACCAGATTAGAGTACAAATCCACAAAAACACACATCTAACCTCTAAGAGATAACTCTATTCAAATGTACATTCAAGCATGTATATCTCCTGCTCATAATATAATAACTGTCCTATAAAATCGTTATGACCCACACATAAAAAACAAGCATAACTGATAAAATAATTGTCATCCATTCATACACATAACAAATCCTCTAGAATAACTTATTTCAGTTATTGATTTTCTTTTCTAGTGACAAAGTTTCCATGGCGTGCTGGTCTCTTCTTCTAGCCTATCAGAGTGCACATATACCATTAAAATAATGTAAATGTCTTTTTTTATGTTTATGTAGAGATATATGATTGAATATCAAATGGATATATATATATATATATATATATATATATATATCGTCTGCTGAAGAGAGTGTAAATATCATGACCAATCACGATTTTCTGCCTTGAGTTAGAAACTAAAGAGTGAAGTATTGTGGTCTAAGGTATATGTGGATCATTTTGCCATGTACAAAGTACTATGCTATTTTCCACATTCTACTCAATATTTCTTACCGCGGAAGATAGTGACTGAATTTAACCTATTTGGACAGTTTGATACATTAGTATCAGAAAATAAAAGTAAATATGGATTCATAAAATAAAAGTAATTATGGATGGCAATGAGACGGGGACGGGTTTCATTATCTCATACCTGTAGAAAAAATTCATTCTCATCCCCATACCCAAATCTAACAGGTATGAAACTTTTGTCTCATCTCGATCTCTACCGGATAACGAGTATAATCTCATATCCATACCCGTTTTCTTATTACTTTAATATTAATTTTAGTTAATTTTTATAAAATAATAAAAAATTACGGTAAATGAAACATAATATTATCAAATATTCAATTTCGATATCAAATACTTTGAAATAAATTATAATTGTTTACATTTTAGATTAGAATACCAATTTGCAAACATTAATGAAACCTAGTTGATAAAATTTTAAAATATTTTTAAAAAATTATAAAAGGAAAATAAATATTCAAATTAAAATATATTTTAAATGTTTGTTTACTTCAATATTTTAAAATCTAATGAATATCTTTTTTATACACTAATAAAAGTTTTAATACTTCACTTGATCAAAATGACGCAAAGAACAAATAATAAACATAATAATAAAATTTTGATATAAATCTTGTATCTTTTAAACTCCATTAAATGTTGGATGGTGATAAAAAAAATTCATGACAATTACATTAAATTTTTATATTGTAGTAAATAAAAGTTATTTATATAATTATAGTGAAAAACTTATAGTACGATTGATAATAAGTTAGAAAATAAAAAATAATTAGATAAAATATATCGAAATTCTACATGATGAAAATAAACAACAAATAAAAATATTAAAAAATTAACAAATGTGTGTCTTTGAAACAATTTGAGAGACTATTGAAAGAAATCGCACAAAGGAAAATAAATGTATAATTAAGGGTGTGATAAGATGAAAGATACCTTAGAGATCTAATAAAACTTTTCTAATATCAACATATATACTCAATAGTTGAGAAATAACAAAATTTGTTTTAACTAAACAAAAAAGTTCTTCAAATGAAACAAAAATTAATAATAATAAGTAAAGAATTTTTTTTATATTACCTATTAAACATTTAAATTGAGAGTATTAAACATTCTCGTGTGAAAGGAAAATATATAATAAATAAAAATATTAAAAAATAATAAAAATATTCAAATGTGAGATATAAATTTTTTTAATTGACATACATCATTTTAACATAATTACATAAAGGTTATGATAAGATAAAAAGTATATTAGAGATGCGAATGAGTTTCATGACAAACCAAATAATTAGAAGAAATAAAATAATAGAAAGTATATATATATATATATATATATATATATATATATGGTTACTTAATTAATTGTAATAATTTAAACTGAAACGAAGATATGGCGGAGACGGGTATTATGACGGGGATATGTACATCCCCATATTCATCCCCATACCCAATTGAAAAAGTCGGGGAATCCCCATACATACCCATACCTAGTCAATGCGAGAATTCTCTGTCAAAATGGGGACGAACTCGGACAATACCCACGGAGACAAGTTTATTTGCCATCTCTAAAAGTAACTATAGATGTAGAGAATAAATTTAAGACATTATTTTTGGGCCTCAACAACAATTACGCAGGCCCACTCCAATTCTTTTCTCACTTTCTCTCCTGATGCTTCCACACCACACGCGTACACACTTTTCTCACCTACCCCTCTTCCTCCTTTTCTCCGTTCTCTCTCTTCACTCTCTGCCTCACACACTAAGCTTCCGTTCGAAGCTTCTTCGGCTCTCCACCGTCAAGCTAAGGCTTGCTTCTTCTAACTCTCTCTTTGATAGCCACGTTTCTCTATTTCTCACTCATTCACTAATTCTTTTCTATTTGCAGGACACACACCAACTTTCATACAAACTTGAATAATGAAGGAAGAAAAAAACAAGGGAAAGATGTGAGCTTACAGAGAGAAGGTAAAATCTCTTTTTTATTGAATATGCGTGTGTATCTCTCAAGTACATGAAACTGAAGCAAGTATTTATATGTTGTTAGTTTGCTCTGTTTCTAACAGAAACAAAAACTGAAATTGGAACTAATTTTTGGTTACAACTGTCAACACCCTCCCTTAATCCAAAAATTCTAGGCTTGACATCCCAATATGTTTTCTGAGCTTGTCGAACCTAGCTTGCTTCAGTGGCTTGGTGAAGACATCAGTTGTTTGCTCTTCTGTATGACAGTAAAGTAGGGTTAGCTTTCCTCTGCTCACTTGATCACGAAGGAAATGGAACTTCATCTCAATGTGCTTACTTCTCCCGTGTAGAGTAGGATTTTTTGACAAGTTGATTGCTGACTTGTTGTCAATGTTGAGCTGAACTAGTTTCTTGTAGTCCAGTTTTAGCTCCTCCAAAACTACCTCCAGCCACAAACTCTGACACACTACTTCTGAAGCAGCTATGTATTCTGCTTCACACGAGGATAGAGCCACGACCTTATATTTCTTAGAGCACCAAGAAATTAATGCATCTAAGTATCTGAATAAGTACCCATAAGTACTCCTTCTCTCCACCTTGTCTCCACACCAGTCTGAGTCAGAAAATGCTTCTAACACAACTTCATTTTGCTCATCTGCCTTTGGGAAGAAAATTCCCCAATCTGTAGTACTTTTTAGGTACCTCAATATATGCTTAGCAGCAGCCATATGGGGTGTTCTCGGGTCATGCATGAACCTGCTTATCAGACCCACTCCAAAGCTTAGATCTAGCCTACTAGTACAAAGAAATCTTAGTGAGCCAACAATCTGCTTGTACAAAGTCCCATCCACAACTTGAGCTTTCTTTTCTTCAGTCAGTTTTAGTTTAAGCAGCACTGGAACTGCAGCCTCATTGCATCCTTCCATCTTAATTTTTTTTTAAATCTCCTATGCGTATTTCTTCTGATGTAGGAACACTCCCTTATGTGTGTGCACAAACTCTAGCCCGAGAAAGTAGCTTAGTGTTCCTAGGTTTGTCATTTCAAACTCTATCTTCATTCTCCCTTTAAACTCTTCAATTTCTTCTTCCACACTCCCTGTAATGATCAGGTCATCAACATACAAGCATGCAATGAGTGTGTTTGCATGACTTGTCCTCTTCACATACACTCCAAACTCAACTGTGCTTTTCACAAATCCTAACTTGGCCAACACTGCATCAATTAATTTGTTCCAAGCTCTAGGAGCTTGTTTAAGCCCATACAAAGCCTTTCTCAGTCTATATACAAGGTGTTTGCTCCCCTCCTTTTCAAATCCGGGTGGTTGTACAATGTACACTTCCTCTTCCAATGGGCCGTTGAGAAAGGCTGACTTCACATCCATTTGACTCATTTTCCAGCCTTTTGAACTGGCAACTGCTGTGACCAACCTCATAGTTTCCATCCTCGCTACAGGGACAAACACCTCTATTTAATCAATTCCTTGTTGCTGCAAAAAACCTTTTGCAACCAGCCTGGCCTTGTGTTTAGCCACAGACCCGTCTAGCTTCAATTTCAGCTTGAAAACCCACTTCACATCAATGGGCATTTTGTCATGTGGCAGATCAACCAGCTCCCATGTCTTATTCTTCTCAATTGCTTCTAGCTCTTCTTTCATAGCATCCTTCCATTCTCGTATTTTCAAAGCTTCTCTCCATGTGATAGGTTTTGTATCAGCCATTAATGCGTGATGAACCAAATCACCACCACCTGTAATTACACCATCACCATAAACTTCATGGCCAGCAAGTCTAGTAGAGGGGAACCTTGTTCTTTGGGTTCTTCTGTTGTCTGGAACAGCAGCAATAATTTTAGTTTTGTCTTCCAAGACACATGGAACATGTGTCACCACATCATCCTTATTCTTCCAATCCCAACTAGCTACCTCATCTACCATCACATCTCTGCTAATCAACACCAAATTCTTTTTTGGATCATACAACTTGTATGCACCTGTTGGATGGTATCCAATCAAAATTAAAGGCTCACTTTTATCATCTAGCTTCTTCCTCCTTTCATCTGGAATATGTCTATGACATATTGAGCCAAAAATCTTCAAGTGTTGCACGTGTGGTTTGGCACCAGACCAAGCTTCCTCTGGTGTCACTGTTTTCAACCTTTTTGTAGGGCACCTATTGAGGATATCGACAGCAATGGTTACTGCCTCTCCCCAATAACTATGTGGCAAATTTTTACCTTTCAGCATGCATCTTGCCATGTCCACCAACATCCTATTTCTCCTTTCGGCCAACCCATTATGTTGTGGTGTGTAAGATGCAGTCACCTCATGTACTATCCCTTTCCTTTCACAAAACTTGCTAAAATCCTTGGACTTGTATTCTCCTCCACCATCTGTCCTAAGGATTTTTAAACTCTTCTCAGCCCGTCTCTCCACTCGTGCACATAATTTTTCAAACACAGAAAATACATCTCCTTTCTCTTTTAGCAAATAAACCCATATCTTTCTTGAGAATTCATCTACAAAGGTGAGAAAATATCTATTTCCTCCAAGTGATGGTGTGTCCAAGGGACCACACACATCTGAGTGCACAACCTCCAATACCTTATTAGCTCGTTTTGGTGCAGAGGTTTTAAAAACCTTTCTAGGTTGTTTCCCAATCAGACAACCTTCACAGATTTTGGCTGGTTGCTGAATTTGTGGCAGCCCACTCACCATCTGCTTACTGCTGAGTTGATTCAAGCTCTTGAAATTCAAGTGGTCGTATCTATAGTGTCATAACCAACTCTCTTCCTCCACACTAGTGGCTGATAGGCACTAAATTTCAATGGTGTCCAAGTTCACTTTAAAGGTCCTGTTTTTAGACAAAGGTGCCTTGATCTCAAGTCTATGTTGAGAGTCAAATATCTCAATGACTTTCTGTTGCATATTCATAGTAAATCCTTTCTCCAGTAGTTGTCCCAGGCTAAGTAAATTATTTTTCATGCTTGGGACGTACAAAACATCACTTATATAGGCCACCTTGCCATCATTTCGTGTAATCATCACCTTCCCAATTCCTTCTGCCACAATAGAGCTGTTATCTACAAACTTCACAATGTTTTTCACACAAGGTTAAGATCAATCAGCCAATCTCTGTTCCTAGTCATGTGATTAGAGCACCCTGTATCCAAGTACCAAGTCATGCTTTCCTCCTCTTCACTGGTTGTTGTTGCCATCAACAAAACTTAGTCTGAATCAGACCCATCTTCTTCCTTTTGCACTAAATTTGCTTCCTCTCCTTTCTACCCATTCTTTGATGTTTCCTCATGCCAACATTCATAAAAATAATGCCCATATTTGCTACAGTTATAGCACTGTATTTTTCTTTTATCATATGGCCTCCTATCACTTCTTCCTCTGCCTCTGTTCTGATTTCCTCCTCTAGCTTCAGACCCATCGTTTCCAGAATTTTCTTGGGCCACTGATTCACTATTTCTGCCACCATTTCTGTTTCCAGATCTTCCTCTGGACCTTCCTCTACCTCTGCCTCTCCAGCCACTTATGCCTCTGCCTCTGACTCCATAACTCACCTTGGCCTATAGAGCCTCTTCAGTCACCTTCTCATCATTCTTCCTTTCATTCACTCTTTGTTCATGTGCTTCAAGAGAGTTCTATAGTTCTTCTATTGTCATAACATCAAGATCCTTTGATTCCTCTATGGCAACCACAATGTGGTCGAACCGTGGGGTTAGGGTCCTCAAAACCTTCTCTACAATTTTGTTGTCTTCTATGCTCTCATCACACGCTTTCATGGCATTAGTGATCACTTGCAATCTGCAAAAATATTCTGCCACTATCTCCTTTTTTGTCATAGAGAGGAGTTCATACTGCCTCCTTAAAGATTGCAGTTTCAGTTTCTTGAGTTTCCCAGAATTTCCATACCCATTTTGCAAGATCTCCCAAACCTCTTTTGCTGTAACAGCTTTTGAGATTTTCTGAAAGATAGGGGCAGCAACACATTGATGCAGCAATACACGAGCCTTGCAGTCCAACTTCTTCATCTCCTTGTATGTTTTCTTGGCCGCTTCATCAGCATTCTTGGGCAGTTCTTTGAAACCCACCTTAACGATCTCATCTATTTCTTGAAAGCCAAGAATCGCCTCCATCTTCACACACCAATCATCATAACCCTTTCCATCAAATATGGGTAAGCATCCCGGTATCAATCCTCCACCAGCCATGAGTAGAACACGCAGCAATACTCCCAAGATTCCTCTTCTTGAACCTTGCTCTTGATACCAATCTGTTGGGCCTCAACAACAATTACGCAGGCCCATTCCAATTCTTTTCTCACTTTCTCTCCTGATGCTTCCACACCACACACGTACACACTTTTCTCACCTACCCCTTTTCCTCCTTTTCTTCGTTCTCTCTCTTCACTCTCTGCTTAGATTAGTAAGGAGTTATTGGTGTTTTTTTAATAAAATAAGTATACAAGTGGGCTTCTATTTTTTATGTGATTGTCTTGTATGCTTTTCAACTTATTTTAATAAAACTCTTATTTGCTTCTTAGTGATTATTTCATAGATTTCAGCTTAAAACAAATTGATACAATAGTTGTCCAACATATATATAACTCGCACTCCAAAATCTCATTCAAGCAATGTGAGACTTCTCAACACTCCTTTGCTGAATCAGTGAGTCTGGTGATTACCAAGATGCGTTATAGGCTTTAATACCATTGTTAGATAAAACACTTATCACTAGTCTAAAATCTATAGTTGATAGTTGATTGAGCTCAGACGCTTAACCATTTTGTGATTGTGTAAGGCATTTTAAACACTTTTTTGTGCTTTTATTTTACCGATGCTTTCCTTAAAACATGAACTACATTAGATAATGGTGAGGCGGTAAGCTTTTGTGATTGTATTTTTCTTCATTGGACTACACTGGATCATGGAGCATTATTTGTGTTATATATGCATTCATAAATTACAATGAAATATATTGCAAGCAAGATATGGCTCCAACAATTGTTTGTGTTATATTGAATCCATGTTATATTGCCATAAATTGTTTATATTTCTCATAAGTTGAACAAACAACCATGTTATATATTGTAGCCATGTTATATTGCCATAAATTTAATTGTTGGATGAATGAACATATGCAATTAATGTGTAAAGTACACTTACAACAATTTTTTGCCTCTAGTACCCTAATTTGAGCCTCCAATACAAAATCAGGACAAAAAAAATCAAAGTTGGTGGACCAATCTGCCCCTCACGGGCTGGTTTCAATGTTCCACCTGTTTTCGCTTGGCGGGCCAACCCGATCTGTTTTAGGTGGGAAAAAATCAGGTGGGCTAAAACGGTCGATTTGACCTGTGTGTCACCCCTACTTTAAACCAAGATTGTCAACTTGTTGGCATGACAACCCATGTTTGAAATGTGAACTCATATTATGTATACAAGACTAAATGAACGAAACTATCCATGATGATCACATATTCATGCAATGTGAATTGATTCTAGATTTAACCATTTGGTGTAGCAAATACAATAGAATGTGTTGGATCAAAGTTGGACAAGATGCATAAGGTAAAATTTTCTCAATTGAACCAACCCACCAAAGGTAAGTCAACGTGACAACAAATTTTATGCAATGGAATGATCTAACTGATATACATAAATAAACTTGATAGAACCTAATTAATGCAGAAACTGATAAGAAATCAAGAACCTCTATTGGTTGGTATGCTAAAACAGAATCAATCATTTAAATAAATGTAGGAGTAATACACAAATGTTGGCTTCACAAAGCAAAAATATACTAATGCATATACCAATTAGAAGATGAATTATAATATGAAGTACGGGAAAGTTGTAAAGATTAAAACCATGCAAAATATAGAATTAAAACATATGAAATAAAGCATGATTAGAAAGCACTCAGAATGCAATTTCATAACTTCTATTGGTCCTTGTTCTAATCCCAGGACATCGTTAGGGTCAATCAACCCTCATTCGAGGTATTATCCACTTTGGAATGTCGAATCCATCACGATTTTGTCCTTAAAAGGTGCCTCATATGGTGGAAGGAGGAAGGGGTATTTAAACCGCCTTAGGCCTCAACTTCTAAGTGATGTGCAACTATTGGGTGCGATAGGAACATAAACCTCCCAATTAAGGTCTAAGGGGAATGAGGGGATCATGCCCAGTAGAGGGCTTAAGGGATCGATGGTTCGTATGTAGAACCTCGTTATCAGCCCCATACTAGGCACCAATGTTTTGATTCCATGACATCGTTAGAGTCAATCACCGCTCATCCGAGGTATTGTCCGCTTTGGAGTGTCGGTTTTATACTTAAAAGGCGCATCAGAGGGTAGAAGGAGCAAGGGGTATTTAAATCGCTTTAGGCTTCGACTTCTAAGCGATGTGGGACTATTGAGTGTGGTAGGAACAATCCTAAAACAAAACTACTCTACACTCACTCGAACCCTAGTCTACCTATATTCTAGTAAGAAGAAATGAAGAAGGACAGAATGGGGAAATAAGCTATTGAATCGAAGAAAAGAATATTTTTTTAGAATAGAAGAAACCCCCATTTTTATTGATACAAAAAAACCTAAATGTCTTTAGGTCCGATGCAGCTCATCACCACTTCTCTCTAACCCAATTCCACTTCTCTTTTGAACCTAGCTCCTCTGACTCAAACAGTCTACTTCAACTTGCGTTTTGGGTGTTGTTTTAAGGTTCAATAACAGGAGACCTCACTTTTCTTGTTTAGACTTGTGTAGCCCCTGTGTGATAAGGTTTAGTGATGCTAAAATCCAAGGGTTGGATTGCAAGGTCAATTTTAAGCTCTGGGGCTTTTCTGCAATACTAAAAATATAGAGACAAAAGGGTAAAAAACCAATTTAAAGAAAAATTTGTCTTCTAGTTTTATAAAAATTTCCTAAGAAAAATGACACATTTTAGTTTAGACACGATTTTTATTTAGAATCACAATTTTATTAAGAACTTCTACAAAACTCTATTTTTGCACTTAAAACTAAAATCTAACCTAATTCTAGGAAATTACTAATTGGACCAAATTAAAAAGGGATTTTTATTAAGGAAAAAGGAGAAAAATGGTATTAACAATAAGCCTTGCCAAAAAACCTTGTGCATTAAACCCTAAGGCCTAGAGCCTAACTCCTAATAGAGAGGATTTAGTGACCATGTGTCCTCCTTCTAGGAAGAGGATTTACAATTTGGAAACACCTTTTAGGTTACTTAAGCTTATAAATATAGGTGTATCCCCCATGTAAATTCACCTTTGAATTGAGTATTGTTATGATATTAATTTTGTGTCATATTATTCACTTAGGTCACCAAAGGCTAGAGCATCTATTCTAGGTATCCTTTAGCCACCCTTCCTTAAGAGTTGGCCAACTTCTCTTGAGAGCACACTAAACACCATCATAGCCTTTGTAAGATTCAAGAAAAATAATTATATTATTTAAGGTGATAATTGGTCGTGAGGGGAATATTTAAATTAAGAAATAAATAATTTTACAGAGGTGAAGAGTAGCACAGTCGGTTAGAGCCTATATTTTATAATGATTTATAATTTATTTGGAATATTATGGTTTATTTATTTTCTTATTGTTGTGTGGATGCTATTGTAATGTTGTTGTGTGTATTGAATGATAAGAAGTACATGATGGTTGATATGGTTTGGGGTGTTTCTTGACTCTTAAGGTTGTGTGTTCAAATCTCAACTAGAGTAAAATGGGTTGAACTTGTGTTTTTTTTTTTTGGTAATTTGTGGTGCACCTTTGAAGGTGAAAAGTTAAGGCGGAATTGTATTTGGACGTGTCAACACCCAATTTTGTTCGAATAAATAAAAATTATTTTACCAAAATAAAATAAAATAAGTGTCGCATAAAAAAGGGTAAAACTAAATTTGCTTTAAAATGTTTAAAAAAAAGAGAGTTTCTTTAATTTTATTTAAGAGAAATTTTAAAAGATGTTTTTTTCTTAGAAAAAATAAAAAGTAAAATACAAAAATAATAAAAAATATAATTATTTAAAAAATAATAATAATAAATAATTTAGTTTTGAATGTTTTCGTTTCTATTATTTTCTTTTTCATGTTTCTTTTTATAGTGAGTTGGTAGCCTAATTAATTTGTCTTTGAACCCTTGTTTTTAGTTTGTTTACCTCTGGTTAACCAATTTGGGCTCAATGGCCCATTGTTTTTCTTTCACACCACCGTTTGCTTTATATCCTAAAATAAAATTAAAAAATTAAAAAATAAATAATAAAAAAATAAAATTGTTGTTCATAACACAAGAAGCAGGAACAGTTGAGTATTTGATAATTGATTGGTAACTTCTATGAATTTTTTTAAAAGAGAGCACGTTAATATTGAAAGAGGGAACGACCATTCGAGGATGCTTTTTTTCACGCACAAAACAAATAGGATGTTTTTATTACAGGAAAAAACATGTAAGTCATTTTTTCACTCATTTTTTCACACATAGATTCATCTTCACAGTATCACATCTATGCTGAATTTGAAAGCACAATCCAGAATCACAACATTTCGAATCAATAACGATCAATACAAAGAAAAAACAATAAGCACATATTGGAGCATATCAGAACAAAACCAGGTTCATAATTTCCAAGTTTACTATGATGTTTTGTGTTTGTTTCATTGTTGTTGTATGATTAATGGTAGTAGAAATTTTCAACTAAAAATAGAAAAATTGAATTGAACATTTTTCTGTTAACAAAATTGGTTTGGGCATGTAGACATTGGTTGTGGGTGAGAAATAGAGAGGGAAGATGGTGATGTAAGAAGCATTAGTAGTTGGCGGCGATCTCTTTGACGGAATGGCAGTCACGGCGGTGGTCTTGGTGGCCCGAAGAAGACGCGAGTAGAGGAGACGGTGTGGTAGTGTTTCGCACGGATATAAGTGGTCAGTGGCGAGCAATGTCGGTGCCGACGTTGACAAACCTCCGGGAGTGGTCATTGTCACCGTTGACAGCTTTGCCGCCAGCATGGTTGCGTTTTGAACGTGATTGGAGGACGCATATGATGGTATGGTGGCGTAGATGGCTGAATGTGATTAGTTTTATGTTACCTCATTACTAAGCACACATCTCACTCCTTTAACTTTAATTTCCTTTTTTAGAATAGGATGTGTTTACCTTGTGCACCACGCGTTTCTCTGTATGCACCCCATTCCATGTGTATAATTTTTCTCATTGCACCCACATACTCACTTATATACTCTTATTTTCTATTTCTAATTTTACCATTTTCTAATTAAATATCAAATTTCAATCACATCATTTTCAAAAATAATAATAATATTTTAAATTGAAATAAAAATTAAAATGTTTTTCAAAAATGATAAAAATAAGAATAAATAAAAATTTAAATTTATTTTCTTTATTTTCTCTTTTAGTGTCTAATCGACCGCTCTCGTAGCACGACATTCCTTTTTAAAATACAAAAATTATAAAAGTTGTTTTTGTGTCTAATCGACTGCTCGCATTGCACGACACTTCTTTTTAAAATACAAAAATTATAAAAGTTGTTTTGGTGTTTAATCGACCGCTCGTGTCGCACGACACTCCTTTTCAAAAATATAAAAAATCATAGAAATGTTTTGGTGTCTAATCGACCGCTCGCGTCGCACAACACTCCTTTTCAAAAATACAAAGTATAAAAAATGATTTTGGTGTCAACCCGGCCGCACACGTCGCTTGACACTTATTTTAAAAAATGTCAAAAGAAAACTTTAAAAAATTAAATATTCTAATCAAGTTTTATCAAGAACTACGTGATCCCTGATTCTCCATTGTGAATGGAGATACGTAGGAGCAGGGCAAGTCCTTGTCAGGTTCACTTCCCAAAAATTAAAAGGTTTTCCAAATCATTTTTAAATAGTTTTATAAAGAACTACGTAGCCCTAATTTCTCATTTTTAATGAGAATACATAGGACCAAGGTTTTAATCCTTGTCGGGTCCTTTTTACTAAAAAAGATAAGTTTGTTCAATATTTTCTTATTTTTTGGGAAAAATAAATATTATAAAATCAACACATCTCTTTTGTAAATTTAATTAAAGGTACCGCCTTTGGACGGGCATCGTAAGGTGTTAATACATTTTCTACGCGTAACCGACTCCCGGACCCTAAATTTGGTTTTCGCAGACTTTATTTTATTATTATGGTTTTCCATAGTTTTTCAGAATAAACTATGGTGGCGACTTCAAATATCTTTTTCCAAATTAATTTATTTTTAGTTCATCGTCCCGCCACGATTTAGGTTGCGACAGGACAAACTAAAAAAAAGTGGGCAGCCAAAAGTATTTCTATTATTACTTTTAATTTATTTAAAAAAAACAATGTTTGTTAAAGGAAATAAAGAGTTTTGTCTAAGTTAAAATTGGGGTTTTGGGAGGAGAAAAAGTGAAAGGAATCAATGTAAGATTGAGAGAAAGGGAGGAGTATAGCTGACCTAAGGTGATCTTACTGCAGGAATTTCAGGTAATGGGTTTTAAGCTTGTCTTCTTGATTTTTATGGTTGTGTATTGAGGATGGGTTTTTCCATGGATTGCAAGGAGACTACTCTATTTTTCCCCTTTTGTTATCCTTTTTTTGCACTTGGGGAATCATGTTGGGATGGTGATGCTTTTTTTTTTTTGAGAAAAAATTGTGTCCTGTTGTATGGAGGGTTTCGTTGGGTATTTTGGAATTGATTATTTTCTCTCCTTTTTATTGTCTTGCAAACTTGAGATGATGGGTATATATAATAGCATGAATGAATTTTATCTCCCTTGGAATTATAGCTTTGGAGTGTGGTATTTTGTGGTTTTGGCATGTTGAGTGTGTTATTAAAAGAGATGCAATAAAGAAAAATTACATGGGCCATGTTGGTGAAAAATTGTAATAGTAGTAGTTTTGATGGCTTGAACATGGCGTATGGATAGTTGAAGTGTTCTTTCTATTTTATGCTAATGAGAAATTGAAGAATGATGCATGAGAGAGATGTGATAAATTTTGATGCATAGAGTTGAGTTTAGGGCTAGAAATTAATTAGGGTTAGTCTTGATTATTTTGAGTGAATGCTTATGATGTGAAAATGTTGTCAACATGGGAAATTGCATTGTTTTGGTGTAGTAAAATGTTAGTATCAATAAGAACTCACAATGTTGTGTGAATGAATGCCTTAGTGTAGTGTATGGTTGCATTGGTGGAATGGGTGCTTGAAATGGATGTTTAGAAGGTAAGGATTAGAATATTGTGAAATTATGTGTATGGTGAATGAATTTTAATGTTCCATGATGTTTGTGAGCCTTAAGATGACCAAATCATTTGTAAATACGTTATTTTTCATATTTCTGGGCGTGTTTGTGTGTCCTCGGGCACTAAGCGCTGGTCTTGGGTGAGTTTACAAGAGGTCTGGCATTGAGTGCTAATTTTGGACGCTGAGTGACCTATTTTACGAGAGGTCGAGCGTTAATCGTTGATTCTGGGCTCTAAGAAACCTGTTTTATGAGGGTTCTGGCATTAAGTGTTGGCTTATGGCGCTACTGATTTTCTAGTTTGCAGTTTTCGTAAAATTGTGTTTCATGGTTTGTTAACCATTCTATTTAGCTAAAATTTTGACAGTTGGTCCATAACATGTTTTTCTTTAGTTTGAACGGTGTGATCTAAGTTTGAAGGTCTATAGTTAGAGATATATGTTACGCATGATTGCTGGGTTTTCAAGGGTGTATTATGTTGATAATTGGTTGTAATAAATTGTTATAGCCTTTGTTTGCAGTATATTGGATGTTGGCCATGATGAATGATGTATGTTAAGTATAATGATGATGATTATATGATGTCCATGTTTTGTGATGCATGTGATGATGAGGCCTTAATGTGCTTGAGTATTTAATGATCATGCATGTGGATAATCATGTTATTGTTTATTTATGTGTGATCATGATGAGATAGTGTATACTTAAATATGAATGTTTTGGAAGGTATCTATGTGTAAATTGTACTGGAGGTGCACTTCGTCGGAGCTCTCGATAAGAGTAATGGGAAGTAGTGCACTTTGTCGGGGCTCGATAAGAGAAATGGGAAGTTGTGGACTTCGTCAAGGCTCGATAAGAGTAATGAAAATTTGTACACTTCATTGAGGCTTTTGATATGAATAATGGGAAGTGGTAAACTTCGTCGGGGCTCGCTTTGAGAGTAATGGAAAGTGACGTCTTTGGTAAATTGTGTACGAGAGTTGGTTGAGTAGTTAATTATGAAATAATGCCATTCTTTTTAGTATTACTTGGTGGTAATATTAGGTTGCTTTCCTGTTGGGTATGAGAACATGTGATAGTTGATATCTTGAATGAGTTTATATTATATTATGATGATGCTATGTGAGTTGTATGTTGATATGCATTATTATGTGGTATGTGGCATGGTTAGTTCACCCTTACATGTTTGTGGTTATGGTTTCCACATGCAATGATCGTATAACTTGGATTATATTGCAGTAGATGATGGAGTAGATGATGGTGCAGATACAGTTGGAGAAGCTTAGTTATGAGGAGTTTGTGGGGATGCTTTTGGAACTTTCCTTTGCATTTTGGAAAATTTCCTTTAAAAAATGTAATAATTGGGAAGGGAGTAGTCACCTTGGAGATCCACACAATCATAACTCCTTTATATTTGTTTAAGTTTTATATAATGTGTGCTTAAACTTAATGAACTATATTCCTAATGGTTATGTAAAAGTTAAGTCTCATAAACTGATATATTAGAAACCTCCTTTCTTATTCCTTGAGCATTTAGAATGAGTAGATGTTTATTTTGAACTCTTGGTGTTTTAAATGATATTCATATGTACAATTAAGAGTTGTATAGGCTAGACATTGTGTTAAGATTAGTAAAAGAAACAAATATAATCACCAAATGACTCGTTACCCATTAGAGGATATAGAGTGTTATACGACATTGTGTTAAATGACCCACGAGTAGACAACCCTTGAGTAGACGACTTCTCGTTAGACAACCTTCCTAACAGAGAACTCTTACATTAGACTATAGGGAGTTGACTCAAAGTTATAAATGATAATCAACTCCCAAGCTTTAGACGACTCTTTAGCACCTTGAGAGTTCCTTTTCCCAACCTTTTCTAGACATAGTTTTTCTTCTCCTTTTTGTTCATGGTGTTGACACCTAGCCAAGTTTGTGACACCTAGCCAAAGGTGTTACAATTGTATCCTTTACTCCGTGTGTAAAGAACACAATTATCAATATGAAAAAAATATAAACACAACAAATAAAAGGACAAACTAACATAACAAAGAAAAAAAACCCTAGTTCTGTAAATAAACTCAAATATTTAAAATTTGAAAATATAAAAAAAAAATTCCAAGAATCTTTTTTTTTTGTTAAAAGTAAAACATGTGACAGTTAACCAAGTTAAAATCACAGGAAATAGTGGCTAGTTACAACAAACAAGCTTAAAAACTTTGTCTTTCCTAGTTTGAATTTTTCCCAAGTTACTTCCATTCATTTTATTTCTAACTAAGAAAATGAAACTCATTCCAAATTGAATAACCTGTAACAAAACCCAAAATTTTAGATGATCTAAACAAAGCTAGTAAAATAAGTTAATAAACGAAATAATACACACAACATTACACAATCATCGTTGTTCCAAACAACCTCCCGACCAATGGAACAAATATTGTTTTTTCGAGTAGCCTTCATGGCTATGAAACAAATCACTCTTTCGAACAACCTCTCCGACTAATGATACAATCACTCTTCTAAATAACTTCTTTCAGATAATTGAATCTTCCGACGAATTATCTTATAGAAAATCTTTGGATGACATATTAGAAAATTACAAAATTTTCAAAACACAATTCAACTCTCTCTTATTCTTATTCTATTGTTACTTTCTTTTCCACATAACTTTGTTGCTTTGTCTTCAATCATCCTTTTGGATGGCTAGATTTCTTATCTTGAACATAGTTTTAGTATAATATTACTTATCAAATTTTAGCCGGCATTGACCCCATTTCATATTATTTATGGGACTTTGCGCTTTTTTGTTGTTCTGAGATTGACCAAATTTTACAACTGCACGATACGGTTTTAGTAAAGCTAAAGAAAACCTTGCTTGTGCTCAGAATAGAATCAAATAGATTGCAAATCTGAGATGCGCTGATATTGTTATAAAAAATTGGGACTTTCCCTTCTTAAGAAGTGCATTGGTGATCCATCTAAGCAATATTTTTCACTGCCTCTAAATTTTTATCTATCTGAGGCCAACATTACTTGGGATATTTCCTTCATCAAGGCTAAATTTCCTTCGGTTGACCTTTGCTCTCAAGGTCAATTTCAACGGAAGAGTATTAAGAAAGAAATTGTTAATTATTAGTAATTGTAATATGTGTCAAGTGATTTGCACCATCACCATAAGGTGTGGAGAGGAGCTCAAAAGACGCTTAACAAATGGCTGCCTACACGGAGCCTATTAGCCCACATCATATATCCAACCAGAGAAAGGATTGTGCTTAGATGACTCAAGTCTTGATATGGATCCTTATATACACAAATAAATGTTATTTAGTTTTGTTACGTGGATGAAAGAGTCACTTGGTCCTTCTCTTGTTAACATCACCCTCAAAAAAATTTGAAAACAAGGCATATAGAATAGTTTTCTGTGGCCACAATTTTAGTGTTGAAGCCACCATCTTATACTCTGCATTCTTTGGGCAACAATCAGGCTTAGTTATAGAGAAATGGGTTCTAAATTATGTGGGAATTTCTTCCTACACCTCTAAGATTTCTTTTGCACTTCCAAAAGTTTTTTAAAACCTAAAACTTTGACCTTTTGAGAAAAGATACACAGATCACACCCCTAAATTTATTTTTAGATGTTGACTTTTGGTAAAGATATTTCCGGAAGTCGACATCGGTGAAGAATTTGGACTTCTGGATGTCAAAAAGAATAAATACTAAAAGTCGACTTCCGGAAATAAATAAATAAATATATATATATATATATATATATATATATATATATATATATTTGGTTTTCTTTTTCAAATTTAAAGTTTATTTTTTTAATTATATTTAATTTTAACTTATTAATTTTGTGACAAATTATATGAAAGTAAATTTTTAATTTAAAAGTATAAAAAATAAAAAATAAACAAAAATAATTAAAATAAAAATTTTAAATTTTAAATAGAATTTAAAAAAATCAAAAAAATAGAAAACAAATATGTATATATATATATACTAATTAATAAATAAAATAATTATAAAAATACTAATAAAATAAATAAAATTAAAAAATAATTTAAATACATAATGAAACTTTAAATTAAAAAAAGATAAAGAATATATATATATATATATATATATATATATATTCATTTTTTTAAAATTTAAGGTTTTCCTTTTTAATTATTTTTTATTTTTATTTTTGTTTAATTTTTAACAAATTATATTAAAATAAATTTGAATTTAAAAATATAAAAAATACATAATGAAAAAAATTAAAAAAAATATAATTAAAATGAAATTTTTAAATTTTAAATAGAATTAAAAAATTCAAATAGAGTATAAAATACTACACACATTAATTATATAAATAAAATAATTATAAAAATACCTATAATATAAATAAAATTAAAAATAAAATTGAAAAAATTTGAATGAAAATGATAAAACTTTAAATTAGAAAAAAAGAAAAAAAATATATATTTGTATAAACGGATTTCAACTTTCGTTTATATATATATATATATATATATATATATATATATATATATATATATATATATATATATATATTCTAAAATTCTACTAAAAATATCTTTTACTAAAAGTCAACATCTGAAAATAATTTTGAAAATGTTATTTACGTGACTTTGCTCAAATAATCAAAATATATTTTTAAAATTTTTAGACATTTTTTAAGGTGTAGGAAGAAAGCCCCAATTATGCCTACTACTCCATTCCTTGCTGGTTATGTAAACTTCTCCCTTGGAGCTCGCCAACATAACAGATGGCTTTGCATGGCCATTTACTAGGGGTGGACAAAAAATTTAATTTTCTTGATCCAATCTACTTTTGCTCCAATCCACTCCATTTATAATTCATTATATTAAAAATCTAATCCATTTAAAATCCATTTAATGGATATGGATTCCAATCTAATTTACATTTTATATATCTTATGGATTGGATATCCATTTTATAAATCAAGATTTTTAAATATGGATAATCCAAAAAATCCAACCCAAAATTTCAATTTAAATTTTTAGTTGGGTTAGACTAAAGGTTGAGATGAACTATGCTAAATTCAGACTTGGATGGGCCTTGCTCGACGACCTATACGGATCGGACAGGCCTGACAAACCGAACGAGTCGATCAGGCTCAATGACCTGATGAGTCACGCGGACCTGAAAACCCGAACGGACCAGGCAGAACCAATGACGAAAATAGGTCAAGCAGCCCAAAGACCCGAACGAGTCAGGCAGGCCCAAAAACCTGAACGGGCCCGAAGACCCGGATGGGCCGGACGACCTGGCGACCTGAACGGGCCCGACGACTCGAATGGGCATGACGACCCGGATGGGCCTGACGACCCGGATGGGCTGACGACCCGGATGGGCCTGACGACCCGGATGGGCCTGACGACCCAGACGGGCCCGAAGACCCGGATGGGTCTGACGACCTACACGAGCCTTACGACCCGGATGGGCACGACGACATGAACGGGCTGGATGACCCGAATGGGCCTGACGATCCGGACGGACCTGACGACTTGGACGACCCTGACAGGCCTGGCGACCCGGACGAGCCTGGCGACCTACACAGGCCTTACGATCCGGATGGCACGATGACACGAACGAGCCCTACGACCCGGACGGTCCCTACGACCTAGACGAGATCGACGTCTCGGACGGGCCCTACGACCCGAATGGGCTCGACGACTCAGACGGGCCTGATGACCTTGACATACCTAACGACCCAGACGGGCCCCACGATTCGAACGTGCCCGACTACCCGATTGGGCCCGACTATTTGGACCTGTCCGTCCGGGTCGTCTGGCCCGTTTGGGTCATTGGGCCCATTCGGGTCATCCGGCCCATTCGCGTCGTCGAGCCTATTTGTGTTTTCGGGCCCGTTCGGGTTGTCGAGCCCGTTCGGGTCATCGGGCCCGTCTGGGTCGTTCGGGTTGTCGGGCCCGTCTGGATCATCCGGGTTGTCGGGTCCGTCCGGATCATCGATCCCATCCGAGTCATTCGGGCCTTAATGACACAAGTTTTAAGAAATTCAATTTAAATTTCTTTTATTAGAAATGGATTCTGGATTTTAAACTTGATCCAAATATTTGGATTGGATTTAAATCTTAATCCAAATATTTGGATCTGGATTCTAACAAAATCCAAACTACTTTTACTAAAAAAATGAATTTGGGTCAAAAATATAATCCAATTATTTGGATATAAAATGGATGTGGATTGGATCATTAAATATCCAATCCATGCCCACCCCTACAATTTACTGTTTTCTTCCTCTCCATAATGCATAATATAAAGACAACGAAAGATTAACAGCACGTCTTCTAGAATCAATATGTCCTAACGACTACTTCCCTCATTGATGCCTTCTGGGAGTTCAATATACATATTTTTAAAATGCAAAGAATCCGACCGTGTTAAACTTTTCTCCTACATCACATTCTTCATGATTTGCCCGTTTAATGCATTTTCGCAAAAGGACCCATTGCAGAAACTATGAAAGACATAGTTCTCATGATTGATTTCAAAGTTATTAAAAAAAACTGAACACCACTTACGCAGCCAATGGTTGATAAATCATAAATCAATTTGTTGCAACTTATGATGCACTAACACCGGATCACATATATGTGTTCGATACTTACCAATGAAGTGTCTAATTTATAAAGTTGTAGTACATTACAAGAATTTTTTTAAATAATGATCAATTGTAGCAACAAAAATTAATTAATCATTATATAATGACTAATTTAGGTACTAATTTAAAAACTAAAAATTATTAACAACTAAAATAGTTTCAAAAAATTATAATTAGTCTTTAAATTGATAATTAAAATAGTTTCTATTATGAATTAGTTTCTAAATTAGTCACTAATATTAACTACCAAAGTTTTGACTACCAAAACAAGTGATTTTTAAATTAGTCACTAACATTAAGTACCAAAATTTGGCTACCAAAATAATTAGCCTCTATATTAGTCTTCAATTAAAAAATTGATCTCCAACATATTTTTGATTACTAAAATTAGTCATTATTTAAAAGTTTTCTTGTAATGGTACTTTTATGATAACAATAATTTATATTTTTTATGTTGACAATTTTAGTACATAATTTTATTTTGGATTCACACAATATCGATCATATATTTATTATGTTTTTAAGAATTATTGTTCATTCTTCAATATTCATATATCAGATATCTATCACGTAATGTATCTTATTATTTTGAATATAAATGTATCGATGTATCAGATACGTGTCGTATCCGATATATATATCATATCCATACATCGTACCAATTATCAGAACACCTTTGAGCCGTAAAGAAACACGCACAGGCCGGCGTAGCCAAGTTTAACAATACATCCACAAATTATCCTCGGAATTTGTTCTAGACAGAGGTTTTAAGGAATTTGAAATAAATAATACCAGGCCGTGAAAATTTTCTAGAAGGGTTAAATTCACAAACTTTTATTTCATAATATTTTACCACTTCAGTATATTGTCAAATGTCATAGTTGAATTGGGCCGTTGATTATATATATATATATATATATATATATATATATATATATATATATATATATATATATATATATATATATATATAAGCATTGGGGAGCATGAATATGCAACTGTTAACTTTGACTTTTTACGGCATGCAATTGGAGAGCTAGCTTAAATCATTTGTGTAGTCCTTTCTATTGGTAGTATAGCCCTATCTAGTGTCAATTATTCATCACCACATAGAAGCTCACAAAAATGTTTAATTACTCGTTGGGAAACTTCAGACCAGCTCAGACTTATCATTTCTGAAGTTGCTTTAATGGTCAGATGATGGTAAAAATATTTCTGCTACACTACTTTTTACATATATGATCTACCATTCAATGTAAAGAGAATAGACACCTATCAAGTTAAACACTTACGAGCCACAGCATTGCACAGGGAATGACAATCTGCAGACACCACCACAGTTGATGTTTCCAACACTAATTGATTTATATGCTAAGGTTGCTTTGAGAATGTGGGGGAAAGCAGCTTCTCCAACTCCACTAAACTGAAACAAAATTAATGTGAGGAGAACTGGACTATGATAAAGTGCTACCTACGTAGTCATACAAGAAAATGTGCTCATTCACTTACATCTCATATTTACGATAGGCTTCACTTTTTTTGGCCATGAACAAATCGCTATCTTTGGGCAGATTACTTACAGAACTACCTGGAAAGTTTAGAGGAAAGATCAACACCTATAATATCTACAAATATAAAGAAATGAAAAGTACTAACATAAATCTTAGAACACATGCATGATTCAAAATACACAATTGTTTTATGGTCTGACATTGCGCAGAATTAGACATATAAAAAAAAAATGAGCCATACTGAATAGGAAATAAGAAAATTAAAAAAAAACACAAAATGTCTGAGCTTGAGCATCTCAAAATCAGATTGGAATTTTCTAGAGTCTACCATTTGCATACAAATTGTGCAGATATTAAAGTACCATAGTAGAAATAAAAAATATATGGGGAGGTGGCATGATATTAGTAAAGCGAATTAAACTCCAGATTCCAATGAAAAAAATAGGGTGTTTATAATAAATGATCATGAAGTTTTACTTGGAGAAAATGAATTTTTAAATGATATTCCGACTTTTGTCATAACATGTTTTGAAAAGTATTCTTGGGCATTATCATTTCCAGGGAAATGACTTTATCATGTCTTGCTTAATTATTGTTAATTACATGATAAAAGGTGACGCTTTCTCAAGCCAAGGGAAACAAGGATGCAAATAACCTTACAACCCAACTATTAACATCCACTCACTAGTTTCTATCACATACTTTCAATCATCATCAGAAGTTATACTTGGAGAAAATGAATTTTGAAATGATATTCCCACTTTTATCATAACATGTTTTGAAAAATATTCTTGGACATTATGCATTTCAAGGGAGAATGACTTTATCGTGCCTTGCTTAATTATTGTTAATTACACGATAAGAGGTGCTGCTTTCTCATGGCAAGGGAAACAAGGATGCAAATAATCTTACAACCCAACTATTAACATCCACTTACTAGTTTCTATCACATACTTTCAATCATCATCAGAATTTTCAAAAACATTTCAGAAAAAGTTAAATGTTAACCAAGCATGCCTTTTAATCCCACCAATGCCATTTTCTGGGGAATATAATCATATAACCCGTAAAACAAATCTACAGAATCTATTTTAACTAGTCCAGTCAGCAAACAAGAATATGGAGATAGACCAAATATAAGAGTATACACAAGATCCAACAACATGCATACTCTACTAACCCACCCAAATTTCCCTCCTCCTCAGGACAACTAAAGCTAGAGTGGTTTCCGACAACACTTCACAGACATGCACTGACACAGAACAGAAGCCTGTAAATAAGGCCACTGGAAAATGAGAAAAACTTAGAAATTGTACCCTACAGAGTAAGTCAAACCACAATATATTGAAAACAGAATAAAATTATTATGCGTCGGAAGTTATCAATCTCAAATAGCATTGCATTACGGCTAACTCTGAAAACGCTAGCAGGATAGCTGGAAGCAGAATGAACAGTATGTTAAATATTATAATAATGCAAACTAAAAAAATTATACTACACATAATAAAAAAGGAAACAACAATCCCGAATTTAAAGGAATTTATGATGAACAATAAATCACACTTTCCAAACACAATCCCAATCAATCTAGGAGAATTAAAAACATATTAATGAAGTCAAAAGGTAGAAGACATTAGTGAAATTAATAGAAGAAGAACATAACAAATTAGGAAAAAACAAATAGTAGAATGTGAACTATTAAAGTTTAAAGGAAAAAGAAAAAACAAGAAGGGTTCATAATAGATAATAAGTGCAATTTTGGCCTAATGAAGATTCCACCGCAAAAAGCATAGACAATTTAGAGGTAAGAAGAATAATGCATACTTGGAAGGGGAGCTGAGTGTTTCATCACCACATCTTTCTGAACCTTCAACGGCGAGTCTTTGTCAGGCTGTTCTACACCCTGTCGAGCAAACAAATATGTGAAGTCAACACCGAACAAAAAATTCACAGATGATAAATATTAAAAATCATATTCAATTCCATGACTCCAGATAATTAGGAATTAGTGCAAAAAGGATAAAAAGGGCACCAGATAGCCACAATGTGATAAAATGAAGATGGAAGGAATTGAATACCTTCTTCTTATCCCTTCTTTTTAATATCTTGAGATGGCATTTTTTTATGTAATGCATCAAATGGTATCGCGAATGCCGGGAACACAACTGTTCTTGGACCTTAGGGTTCTCCGTTAACCAGTCAGAAATCTCCTTGGACTTAACCACCTCATCCTTATCCAAAGTCTCCAGCCACGAATACACCGGAATCCACTGATCAGTGCGCTGAAACCGCGCGTGCGGAAGATCAAGCTGACTCGCTTCCTGTTCCTGAAAAAATCAAACTCCGTAACAAATAGAGAGCGAAAAGAAGGAGCCGCCCGTGTGATTAGAGGAAACGAAATCTGAAGAAAACGTGGAACTGGTTGGAACCTGGTTGGGGAGTCTGATGCAATTCTGGAAAGAGATGAGTCGGTTGGAGAGATCGGGGCGAGGCATGGATCGGAGGCCTTCCGGAAGAGAGGCAAGGTTGGAGTCTATCCACGCCTCCACTTCTGCCATGCTCACTTCCTTCGCCTCCGGGAAGGAACAGAGCCACGCTCGAGCCATCGTCTCCCATTCTTCCGATTGCTGCTCCTGTTCCTGTTCTGCCTCTGCCTCTGGTTCTGGTTCTTGTGCGGTTGTTACATTTGGGTACTCGGAGGTCGACATGAGGCTCGAAGGGTTTAGAGTTTTACAATAATACTAAAACGACAACGCTTCCTCTTCTTTCCCACTGTCACTCTATGTTGCCTTCTGGAGTCACTCACTCTCTGTTTTTTTCTTCTTTTATTATTTTCTCTCTCGTAAAAATAATCACTATATATTGAGAATAAAAACTACGTTTAGTTGCTTCTTTAGTTTTTTATTTGTACAAATTTTATCTATTTATATCTTTAAAAGTAATTCTTTTAATTATTTAGTTGGCTCTCTCGTAAAAATAAAAGTGATTTTTATCATTATAATTGGTCTTTCCGTTTTTGTTTTTTTTTCTCAATTTAATTTTAATATTTTTAATTTGATTCAATTTAGTTATGAATTTTTTAAAATTAATTTAATTTGGTCAGTATCAGTTATTTCTTTACAAATAATATTAAAGTTAGTAACATGTGTCAATTTCTTTTTAATATTTTTTATTTATTTTTACACGTGTCACTTTATACTTATGTAATGTATATGAGAACCCTCAATTTTATTTCAAAACAAAAAAAAAAAACCCTCTAAATCATCTTCTTCCTTTAGATATCATCATCGTCTTCCCCAGCCACAACTCACGGGTCTCGTTTCTTCTTCCTCATCAAAAGAGCACAACAGACAAAACCCCTAACATTTCCTATGTCAATTAGCTTTTAGTGAGACCTAATCACCATTTTCATCCTCACAAGTATCCATCACTCTAGCTGATTCAGGGTTCTCTTGACAGGAATCATTGTGCGTCAACCGTGGCCACTAGCTTCCATCGCCATACTCATCGGACTGTGTCGTCTCATCTTCGGCAAGCTTTATTTATCGTTGTCGTTCACCGCCATACCTTCATCAGGTTGGGCCTCCCTTTATCCAACACCACTGTAGTGACGTATGCATGCGAAGAACTCCAATCATAGCCTCTGGTCAATCTCTCGTTTAGGTGAGTTTGGATTTATGCTCTTTTCTCTATAGAGCAATCTTTTATTCCTCGCATTCAAGCTTCCTTTTAGTTGCATGTTATCTCTCTTCATTCTTGATGAAACTCCCTCTAATTGAGATCTTAAAATTCTACCTTGATTTGTCGTTTGGGCCTTTTGTTGCGTAGATAGAATGATTCTATGGGTGAAAGCCAGTTTAGGAAAAAGAGCATTGCTAAGCAAAGTCTACAAGGTAAGGGAAGCTAGTCCTTTATAAATATATTTGATGTCTTTTGCATGTTTTTTTTTTAAATAAATTTGTTGAGTGGACCGAGAACAATGAGAAAGAATGAGACAAATGTGATTCTCTTAAATGGGTTTTGTGAAATAAATGATGAGATTTAATTGTTGAATGTGATTGTACTGATAGTTTATACTGAATTTTTATTGTATTATAAATTGTGAATGATAATAGAGAGGTATTGAGAAGGTGAATTCTGTTGGGTTTACATATTCGGTTATGTGAGTTATCTGTTAGTTTGAGTTAGTTAGATATTTATAACTGAATTGGATTGTGAGTCATGAGAATGTTTTGAGAATTATTGGACTTGTGTAATTGAATTAGAATAGAATGAGGGTATTGATGGAGGTGTCAATTTGGCTCAGCCCACAAGGCTTGACCTTGGCCCATGTGGGCGAGGGCCAAAAAAGCCCACATTGAAAAAGGGTTAAATATGTTTTTGGTCCCTTAACTTTCAGTGAATTTTAGAATTAGTCCATTTTGAAACTTTGGACCCATTTAGTCCTTCATCTCTCGAAATACGTGGCTTTGGTCCTTTTAATCAAATTTTGTTAAATTTATTTGACATTTCAAGCATGTTTCATAATAGTATTTGACTTAACATTAAAGAAAAAATGTGTCAATAGTATAAACAACTTAAATACAATCCTAAGCCTTAAGCCTAAAGCCCTAAGCCCTAAGCTCTAGGTGAGAGCTGCTTAAGAAAGTCTAGTGAAGATTCTCTAGATTAAGATAACAAGCTATTTATATGTAAATGTGCACTACAAAAGACTCTAGAGAAGAAAGGGAATGGATTGATTCAAGAAACAAACATGATGAATAACCATGGGTAAATACGAATCGAAAAGGAAGAAGAAACAAGCATAAAAATGGAAGGCAAGAGATGAAAATTGTGAGTGAAGCATGCCACTTCAAGGATAGGCAAAAGCCATGGATCCTTGGAGATGAGTGGATGTGTGTCGCCACTTGAGTCTAGCTCAAGATAAGGCTTAAAAGTTATTAGTTTTGAAATGGTTGAAATGCTAAGAAGGAGGGGTTGAATTGGCTAGTTAAAAATTTAGGCTATCTTTGAAAGCTAAAAATCACCTTTAATTGAATCAATTGGATCACCAAGTTAGGATGCAAAAGCTACTGGACAGTACACTTTCAATTGGTCAAAAATAGAGTTAATCGATTGATTTTACTAAACAAATTTTGTTTTGGTATAATCAACCGATTGAAATAGAAAAACAATCGACTGAAATACTGAGAAAAATGCATAAATATAGTTTCGAGTTTTAAACCAGGAACAGTGCACAAGAATGATCAAGACAAGTTCAAAATGATTATGTAAACATGCTCAATGATGTAGATGTCATGAAAGCATGCAAGAACATGAAAAAGATGATTAAAACTCAAGTTCTTTAAACTTTAAATGATTATGCAAGAGAGAAGGGTTAGAGAAAAGGTGAGATCACAAGATTTTTATACTAGTTCACTCAAACCTGAGCTGCATCCTGTTTGTCAAGGCAACCTGAGCTTGACTTTGCACTATTTCAAAAGATTTAAAAAATATCCACACTTACACTTTCAAAATATGCAAAAACCACACAAAAGACTCTTGAATCACACAAGAATCACACCAGCATAGCAAGAACCCTCTTGCAGACTTGGAAAACCACCAGGCACACACACAAAACTTGAGAAAGATCAAACCTCAATGGTAGCACAACCCAACCTACCACAAACTACTTTATCCAAGCTTCAAACCAAGTCAAAAGCTCCAAGAATTGATCCAAGATCAATTTTCAACTGGTGCAATCTGAATGATCACGAAAGAGAGAGTTTCCAGAACAATTTCGTGCTAAAAAATGATTAGAATACCTCTCTTTCAAAAATAACAGCTCTTATAGTCAAACTGTTACGAAATTCAACAGGTTGATTTCTAAATCAATCGGTTGATTTCTGATGAAGGCGTGACCACCTCCTTAAAAGCTCCCTCAAGAAGGATCACTAGAAGCATGTCTAGAGGGGAGTCTTCTATTCCATCACCTTTATCTTTGTTTTGCATTACTTTAGTTTGAATTCCCTAAGTTGGTTTCTAGTTGACTTATTTTGGTTGACTTGTTGACTTTGATCGAAAGTTGACCTTTGACCAATATTAGATTAACTTAAACCAGCATGCTAATCCTTGTTTGTCTTGTTTTGTAGGTAATTAAGAGAAAGCAGAGCATGGCTAGGTGGCACTTGGTGATTGGAGCACTTGGATGAAGTGGAAGAGAGAGGAAAGCAAAAAGCATAAAGCAAAAGCAAAAGTAGACATGTACCTTGTCTCCTTTTGCCTTTGTGGTTTATGCCTTAGAAGGTCACTTGGTCTCCTTCCTCTTTTGGCCTAGAATCCTCATGGGAATGCCTCCACCAATCATCTCCCTTCACTTGGCCAAGACTCACTCTCACATTAGGTTTAGGGTTTGCTAGTTAATCCTTTTTCATGTTCTAACCTTGTCTTGTGTAGCTATCTTTGAATGGTCCACATAAAAACAGTGCTGGCAGCAACGTGTGCGTTTTTGAAAAAAATATTGCAGCTAGCTCATTGGTCCAAAATAACGTTCTTTATATCAAAAGAAAGCTCTGTGAGTCTAGTTTCCAACAAAAAAAAGAATTAATGCATTTGGAGTTCTGTGGAGAGAGTTATGATCAAATGAGTGAGAAAAGGTCAGAGTTGTCGAGAATACGAAAAACAACATTTTCAGGTTATGTTGTGGTAATTTTGGCTTCGGTTTTGTGACTCTTTTGCTCCTAAATGTGGTTGGATAACATGTCTTTTGATGCTTAGTCTTTGCCTCAAATCCATGAGTTTAAATACATGATAGCTACATGTTTATGTCTTTGTGTATGTCATGTTTAGTCTTTAAATGTGTCTAACTTTTGCTTGAGTCTCTTATCATATGCTTCTTTGAGTTTTCTTGTTTTTGTTTCTAAGTTTTTGAACTATTGCATGAGATCTATGCCTTGTGTTGTTGTATGCTCCTTGAAATTGATTTTGACCTAATTTTAAGGAACTAAGTGTTCAAGACACCCTAAAACATCATTCTCATCATTTTAAGTACCTAGTTTTGAAAAGAAAAAGTGTTTTCAAGACCAAAAACAGTTTGGCTGAGAGCTTTTACAATGCTTGGTGAATCCATTTGGCCATTTTTACTAGGTGTTATGCTATCAAATTTTATACTTGGATTTTGGGTGATATTGGCAAATTAGTTCCATGTTTTGACTTGGTTATGATCTTTCATGGTGTATGCATGATTTGAGGTATAATCTTGGCTTGTTCAAATGCTTTCCATACAGTCCTTAAAAGTGCTTTTCATTGTTTTAGTCTTGTTCAAATTTTGTCTTTAAAAACAAGTTTCCTTAGAAGTTAAACTTTCTTGTTTTTTGAGCTTTGCTTGCTTGTCTTTAGTTAATCTTTGTTTTGTCTTAGTAGTTTTCTTTTCCTTGTCTTCCTATAGTGTTGTGGCCGAGCCACTTGTTTGAGAATTGAAAAGGTTTTCATCTCTTTAAAGGTGTTTTCACTTGTATGGAAGGTTTTTGAGTGCTAGCCTTGCTTGTGTGCTTTGGGAGTGTGATAAAAAACACTTGGGTGCTTGAGAAGACCACACTTGGTCTCGGGTTTGGAATTGTTTGATAGCTAACCTCTTCTTTGTCTCGGTTTTTGGTGAGTTTTGGTGTAGGAACATGAATATGGATCTAATCTTGGAGGTAGAGGAAGAGGAGGAGTCAGCCTCACCTTATTCCCCTCCCATGGTAACTCTTATGGCCCAAGAAAGTGAACAAATGACCCTTGCCAACATCTTACGTGAGATGGAAATGAGTAGGAGAGAAACTTTTGACCAATTGAGGGCGGATAGGAGGCAAAGTGAGATCTTCCTACAAGAGCACATCCAAAGACTTGAGCTTAGGGAAGATGAGAGGAGAAGGAATACTTCATACAATGAATACTACTTTAGAACTTGGAAAGGAAAGGAAAGAAAGGGTGAGAAACCACCTTCCAAAGACCACCCACCTAGGACTAATTCTTCTAGAACCTCCCATGAAAGTGCAAACTCTTCTCAAAGTTCAAGAACTAGTTCCATCAAATGTTTTAAGTGTTTGGGCTATGGTCACATTGCTTCAAATTGCCCAACAAAGAGGAACATGATCTTGAACCCTAAAGGAGAGGTTGAAAGTGAACATTCTTCTCCCCCTTCCCCTAAAAGTTCTTCCTCCCACACTTTTTCCCAATCTTCAAGTGAGGATCAAATCAAACCTAATGAAGGAGGTTTGTTGGTGGTTAGGCGCATGCTAGGCCAAGTGCCTAAAGAATTTGAAAACCAAAGAGAAAATATTTTTCACTCAAGGTGCCAAATCAAAAACAAAACTTGCTCCCTCATAATTGATAGTGGAAGTTGTGTTAATGTGGCTAGCACAAGGGTTGTGGACAAGCTTGGCTTGAAAACCATCCCTCATGCCAAGCCCTATAAGCTTCCTTGGTAGAGATGAGGAAGGTGAGACTAAAGTGGACAAACAAGTCCTTATTAACTTCTCCATTGGAAACTAAAAAGATGAGGTATTATGTGACTTAGTGCCCATGGAAGCAACCCACATTTTATTAGGAAGGCCATGACAATTTGATAGGAAAGCTTTTCATGATAGCCATGCCAACAAATTTACCTTTAGCTTCCAAGGCAAAAAGATCACATTACTACCTCTTTCACCAAGAGAAGTCAATGAGGAACAATTGCAAATGATAAAGAAAAGAAAAGAAGAGAAGGCGTAAGGGCATGGCAATGAGTCCAAGAAGAGCATGATCACCCTCAAAGGGGTGAAGAAGGTAATGCTTGCCCAAAAACCCATCTTCCTAGCTTATCCTAGTGAATCTTTCCCCTCCTTCCAAAACCCTCACTCTAGATGTTCCTTAGACTTGTCATTAGTATTAGATGAGTTCAAAGATGTTTTTCAAGAACCTCCAAAGGGTCTCCCACCCCTAAGAGGTATAGAACACCAAATTGATTTCATACAAGGCTCATCTTTGCCTAATAGGCCAGCCTATAGGACTAGTCTCGAGGAGGCTAAGGAAATTCAAAAATAAGTGAATGAGTTGTTAGAAAAGGGGTGGGTGCAACATAGCATGAGTCCTTGTGCAATGCTCGTGATTCTTGTCCCCAAAAATGATGGAACATGGAGAATGTGCATAGATTGTATGGCTATCAACAACATAACCATCAAGTGTAGGCATCTTATTCCTAGATTAGATGATTTGATTGATGAGTTACATGGTGCAACCATATTTTCCAAAATAGACTTGAAGAGTGGGTACAATCAAATTAGAATCAAAGAAGGTGATGAATGGAAAACCTCTTTCAAGACTAAGTTTGGATTATATGAGTGGTTAGTCATGCCTTTTGGCTTGACCAATGCACCTAGTACATTCATGAGACTCATGCACCATGTTCTTGGAGAGTTCTTAGGGAAGTTTGATGTGGTGTACTTTGATGACATTCTCATTTATAGTATGTCTCAAGATGACCACTTGCATCATTTAAAGAGTGTGTTAGAAACCTTAAGGAAGGCATCCTTGTATGCTAACATAGAGAAATGTGTGTTTGGGATGGATCATGTGATCTTCCTAGGTTTCAAAATAAATCAACATGGGGTCCATGTGGACCAAGAAAAAGTGATGGCCATCAAGGATTGGCCTCCCCCAAAGAATGTAAGTGAGCTTAGGTCTTTCCATGGGTTGGCTAGTTTTTATAGGAGGTTTGTGCCACACTTTAGCACCATAGCTGCCCCTCTCAATGAATTGGTCAAGAAAGGTGTGGTCTATAAGTGGGGCAAAGATCAAGAAAAGGCTTTTGAAACTTTAAAACAAAAATTGATCAATGCACCACTCTTAGCCCTCCCTAACTTCTCCAAAACTTTTGAAATTGAGTGTGATGCATCCAATGTAGGCATTGGGGTCGTGCTTCTCCAAGAAGGGCACCCCATAGCCTATTTTAGTGAGAAACTCAAGGGGAGTCACATCAACTACTCCACCTATGACAAAGAGCTTTATGCTCTTGTGAGAACTTTACAAACTTGGCAACACTATCTTCTTTCAAAGGAGTTTGTGATACATAGTGACCATGAGTCACTCAAATTTTTGAAAAGCCAAGGCAAGTTAAACAAGAGACATGCTAGGTGGGTAGAGTTCTTAGAGCAATTTCCATATGTGATCAAACATAAGCAAGGAAAGGTGATAACGCTGTCGTTGATGCGATCAAATTAATACTACTAAACTATAGCAATGTCAGTATTGCTAAGATAGTAGTCAACAAAATAGAAAGGGTAAAGTAACCCAAAGTCGTCTCCCAACGAACACGAAATTGATTTTTAACAAGTTAGTTCTTATCAAATCTATACAAAACGGTTAGTCAAATAAAATAATAAAAATATTGAAGGATTAAGATAAAAAGATAAAATAAGATAGAAACAATAGTAAAGGAAATAGATTGATTCCATTATTTTTTCAAAATAGATTCATCATCGATTATCTAAAGATTATTGCTCAATTAATTATTGTTGTAGATTTACAAATTAATCAATGTAAAGTCTCAGTTAATTTGTTGGCGTTCTCACTTTTATACAGTCTCAATTAAAAGTGAGAACTTTTAGATTATCCACAGTAAATTTAACCAAATTACAATCTCAATCAAATTTTACTATGCCTAATCATGTCTATTCTTTTATCTCCTCACCAAATTAAAAGCTTAATTAATCAAAGTAAAGTTTCAATTAATTGTAGTTAGAGTAAATACCTTTAACCAAAGTAAAGTCTCAATTATTGGTAAAAACTCATTTAATCATATGAAAGTTTCTAAATAAAATCAAAGTAAAGTCTCAATTAAATTTAAAAACCCTTAACTCAAATGATAAACATGCATATAGATTTAAAATCATTACTTTTTATGTGATTCAAAGATAAAAGACATAAATGAATGAAAACCTCAACAATAATAAAAAAGAACAAAGAAATTATTTCATTCTAACCTCAGAATCCATAATGAAATCACAATGGAATCAACCCAAGAAATTTAGCAATCCATGGAATACAAAATAAAAAGAAGAATAGAGAGAAGAAAGGAGAGAGAAAGAAATTAGGTCCCCCTAAGGGTTCCTCAATTCTAACGTGTCGAGCTTGTTTTCTCTGTTTCTCCCTTGGTCTCTTTATATAGGAATTGGACTAGGCTTTTCTGTTGCTAAAATCTCTCAAATATCTTTTAAAATAAAGATAAAGATAAGTATTTAAAAAATATTTGAAGAGATATAGACTATCTGACAAATATAATTGGTTGATAATATCAATATCTAATATAATTAAATTAATTAATTAATTAAAGATATATGATAAATTGTCACCAATTAGTATTTGTATAAATTTTCCAAATCAACCCTTTGCAATCTCCTTAAATTATCTTCTAAATAATCCAATATCTTCCAGATATATTTGTTTGTTGTGGAACTAAAAAGATTCAAGAAGATCTTGTCATATTTAAAAAGATTTGGTAGTTATTATCTTTTAATATTTTATTATATAATTAAATAAGATAATTATTTAAAAATATCAAATAAAATATCTAAAGATATATTTTTCCCAAATTGTCTTCTATCATAAAGATAAAGAAAACCGTAAGGTCCAATTTTTTTGTTCCTCTCTTCTTGGTTTAGCCAAACTTCTTCACTTTTCTTGCCGTCTTCATGCAATGCTTGGCTTGAATTTTTGTGCTTTTGATAATTTCTTATTCTTGGATTTATCTTTAAGGTGTCATGAAGATTTAATCAATTTATTTCCACACCTCCATGAGCTCAACTTAGCTGCAGCTGCACTAACACACCTCAAAATATCCAAAGAACATTTATGCAACTAAAAAGTTATTTTTAACATGTTTTTGTATCTCATGCTCAATAAACCCAATTATGGGAAATCCCAATTAAATCAATCTTTAAGCACACAAATTCAATTAAATACCCAGAATTAAACACTGAATGAGGGCAAAAATATGCACTCATCAAAGGAGTTTGTGATACATAGTGACCATGAGTCACTCAAATTTTTGAAAAGCCAAGGCAAGTTAAACAAGAGACATGATAGGTGGGTAGAGTTCTTAGAGCAATTCCCATATGTGATCAAACATAAGCAAGGAAAGGTGATAACGCTGTCGTTGACGCGATCAAATTAATACTACTAAACTATAGCAACGTCAGTATTGCTAAGATAGTAGTCAACAAAATAGAAAGGGTAAAGTAACCCAAAGTCGTCTCCCAACGAACACGAAATTGATTTTTAACAAGTTAGTTCTTATAAAATCTATACAAAACGGTTAGTCAAATAAAATAATAAAAATATTGGAGGATTAAGATAAAAAGATAAAATAAGATAGAAACAATAGTAAAGAAAATAGATTGATTCCATTGCTTTTTCAAAATAGATTCATCATCGATTATCTAAAGATTATTGCTCAATTAATTATTGTTGTAGATTTACAAATTAATCAATGTAAAGTCTCAGTTAATTTGTTGGCGTTCTCACTTTTATACAGTCTCAATTAAAAGTGAGAACTTTTAGATTATCCACAGTAAATTTAACCAAATTACAATCTCACTAATCATGTCTATTCTTTTATCTCCTCACCAAATTAAAAGCTTAATTAATCAAAGTAAAGTTTCAATTAATTGTAGTTAGAGTAAATACCTTTAACTAAAGTAAAGTCTCAATTATTTGTAAAAACTCATTTAATCATATGAAAGTTTCTAAAGAAAATCAAAGTAAAGTCTCAATTAAATTTAAAAACCCTTGACTCATATGATAAACATGCATATAGATTTAAAATCATTACTTTTTATGTGATTCAAAGATAAAAGACATAAATGAATGAAAACCTCAACAATAATAAAAAAGAACAAAGAAATTATTTCATTCTAACCTCAGAATCCATAATGAAATCACAATGGAATCAACCCAAGAAATTTAGCAATCCATGGAATACAAAATAAAAAGAAGAATAGAGAGAAGAAAAGAGAGAGAAAGAAATTAGGTCCCCCTAAGGGTTCCTCAAGATTATTGCTCAATTAATTATTGTTGTAGATTTACAAATTAATCAATGTAAAGTCTCAATTAATTTGTTGGCGTTCTCACTTTTAACCAAGGGATGTTGATTTCTCCTCCATTCTTAGTGAGTGCCACCAAGGGGCTTACAAAGACTTTTACCTTCTCAATCAATATCTTTTCAAAGGTTAGAGACTTTGCATTTCCCAAGGTTCCTTAAGAGCCTCACTCATTAGAGAGGCACATGAGGGAGGATTAATGGGGCATTTTGGGCCAAACAAGACTTTAGAAGTCTTGAAAGAACACTTCTATTGGCCTCACATGAGGAAGCATGTAGATAGGCATTGCAAAAGTTGCATAACATGCATGAAAGCCAAGTCTAGAGTCCAACCCCATGGTCTTTACACTCCCTTGCCTATCCCTTCCAAGCCTTGGGTTGACATATCTATAGATTTTGTCTTAGGCCTCCCAAGGACCAAAAAAGGTAGGGATTCCATTTTTGTAGTGGTGGATAGGTTCTCTAAGATGTCCCATTTCATTCCTTGCCATAAGATTGATGATGCAACTTATATTGCAAATCTTTTTTTCAAGGAAGTGGTAAGACTACATGGCCTACCTAGGTCCATTGTAAGTGATAGGGACTCCAAGTTCCTAAGTCATTTTTGGAGAACCTTGTGGGGTAAACTTGGCACCAAGCTTCTTTTCTCCACCACTTGCCATCCTGATGAAGGATTATCTTGTTCCTTTTTAAGATTATTGAATATGGTGTGAGTTGATTAAGAAAACCAAGGAAATCCCCACTGGACATTAAGATAGCAAACTATCTAGATGTGAAGGTTCCTTTCCAAGGTTCTAGAGAGGGGGAGAATGGATTGATGGGGAGTAAGAAATCAAAAGGAAAAACATATAATAGAAACAATATAAACCAAGAAGAGTAAAGAAACATAAAATGAAAAGCAAGGGAAATGGGAGGAATGGAGGATTCACGCCACTACAAGGCTAGGCTAGAAGAAGCCATGGCAACCTTGAAGATGAGTGGTGTATGCCGCCACTTGCCAAGGCAAGATAAGGCTTGAAAGAACTCCACTCCCTAAGGAGGAATGCTCTCACAAAAGGTTGAAACACAAAGTGTATAATTTCTCCAAAATGTTCAACCCTTGTACAAGTGTTAGAGGTCCCCTTAAATAGACAAGTCTAGGGGCCCCTTAGCAAAACAACTAAGTTAAAGGATTACAAAAGAAACCTAGCATGTTCTAGAAAGTAGGTCATCCTAGGGTGCACATGGGTGAATTTTCGTCCAAGCCATCTAGGTGGCAAGTCTTCATGGCCAAGGCTCCCAAAGGAAGGTTCTAGAACATTCTAGAAGACTTGGTGTCCAAGGCATGTGGGCCTCCTCTTTCTAGATGCTTCTAGAAAGTCTTATTCCTTCTCTCTCTTCCTTAGGACGCCAAGTGTCTCCTATGTGGTCCTCCTCCTTTCTTATTCCTACAAAAGCAATTTAAGGAATTTATTAGCATGTTGGTTTAAGGTTAAGCTAATCTTTTGAGTCAACAAGTCAACCCAAAGTCAAGGTCAACAAGTCAACTCAAAAATAGTCAACCAAGCCAACTTAAAGGAATTTTAAACTAAAGAAAATAAAAGCAAAGGAAGGGATCAAGGAACTCCCTTTCTTCTAAGCATATGCCATGGGCCATCATCCTTGGTAGTGATCAATCCTTTATCACATCCCCAAAGTGATGGCCAAACCGAGGTGGTTAATAGAACCTTAGGGCAAATGCTAAGATGTATGATAGTGCAAAACATTAGAGAGTGGGAGGAACTTCTTCCCCACATAGAGTTTGCCTAAAATAGGGTTGTGCATTCCTCTACTTCTCATTCCCCTTTTGAGGTTGTGTATGGGTTCAATCCCCTAACTCCCTTAGACCTCCTTCCCCTTCCCACTCATGAGGCATGGACTTGCCAAGATGGTGAGGCCAAAGCCAAGTACATCCAAGACTTGCATTCACAAGTCAAGGAAACCATTGAGAGGAGAGTTAAGAAACAACAAGAGGATGGTAGTAAGGGAAGAAAGGAAGTCATCTTCCAAGAGGGAGATTGGGTTTGGCTTCACTTGAGAAAGGAGAGATTCCCTACTCAAAGGAAGTCTAAGCTCCTCCCTAGAGGGGATAGCCCCTTTGAAGTCATTAGGAGAATTAACAACAATGCTTATGAGTTAGACTTACCCCCAAGCTACAACATAAGTAACTCATTTAATGTTTGTGACCTTTCTCTTTTTGATGTAGGGTTTAAGAATTCGTGGTCGAATTCTCTCCAAGAAGGGGAGGATGATGAAGGCGTGACCAACTCCTTAGAAGCTCCCTCAAGAAGGATCACTAGAAGCATGTCTAGAGGGGATTCTTCTATTCTATCACCTTTATCTTTGTTTTGCATTACTTTAGTTTCAATTCCCTAAGTTGGTTTCTAGTTGACTTATTTTGGTTGACTTGTTGACTTTGATCTAAAGTTGACCTTTGACCAATATTAGATTAACTTAAACCAACATGCTAATCCTTGTTTGTCTTGTTTTGTAGGTAATTAAGAGAAAGTAGAGCATGGCTAGGTGGCACTTGGTGATTGGAGCACTTGGATGAAGTGGAAGAGAGAGGAAAGCAAAAAGCATAAAGCAAAAGCAAAAGTAGACATGTACCTTGTCTCCTTTTGTCTTTGTGGTTTATGCCTTAGAAGGTCACTTGGTCTCCTTCATCTTTTGGCCTAGAATCCTCATGGGAATGCCTCCACCAATCATCTCCCTTCACTTGGCCAAGACTCACTCTCACATTAGGTTTAGGGTTTGCTAGTTAATCCTTTTTCATGTTTTTGTATTTGCTTCTTCCATTCTTCATCTTCTATGCTTTCCATTTTTATTGTTTCTTTTTTCATTTTTCTCTTTAAGTGTTGTTATTGTCGTGTGTGTTTAAGCTTGAATCCAACTCTCTTCTTCCTTCCATGAGCTTGAGAAATGAACCTTCACATCTAGATAGCATGCTATCTTAATGTCCAGTGGGAATTTTCAAAAAGCTTTCTAAAAAAACTTCACCATATTCATAACTCTAAAAGGAAACAAGATAATCCTTCATTAATTTCACTTGACATAAGTGAAATCAGTCAATTAAAAAATAAATGAAATAATTGAATTAGTTGTAGTTTAAGACTACTGCAGCCAACCTTTTAACATGTTAAAAACCATTCAAAAGATTAAAAGAGACATTCTAACCTGTTGAATAACCATTCAACAGATTAAAAAACACATCAGAGACCAAATACATCAAATTAATGCTACAAGGTCTACAATATGAATTACAAACATCAAATACACTTTCTTAATGATGTAACCATGTGGAGAGCACGCGTTCCAGCCTTGATCAACATGAATACCATCAAATCTCCTTTCCTTCATCAATGTAGGCTTCATTCCAATGGTAATGACTTCAAGGTAGTTCAAAAGGCCTTCATCAAATCTTCAAGAGACATACCACCTTGGCTTCACATGTCAACATTCTCCCCCTGATTTGATGAAGCCAACCTCTATCTTCTTCTATCTTCCATAGCAAATTGCTTCCATTGGTTGGATACCATTAAGTTGATGAAGTAACACCTAAGCTTGAAACTTGTGAACCTGAAAAACATTTACAATAGCAATACACACAAGCTAGCAAGCACAAAAATATGTACATGATCCCCCTATCAATAATATGGGTTCAAATTCATATTTGATTTTAATTCCAACTTTAATGTTTCTATTTTAGTCCCATTTGATTAATTTGCTATTTATCAATTTTTCTCCCCCTTTGGATTCATCAAAAAGAACAAATGCATAAAGAGAACAAACATTGCATATCATTTCATTTATATTGGAACAGAATACAACCAACAAAAACTGAAAACAAAGAAAATATACATAAAGTTGATACAATCAGCAAACTGAAAATAAAAACAACCAACTGAAACTGATAGAGCCCAAACTTAAAAAGCACAAACACATGGATGCAATGCATGATCCTAAATAGCCAACATACTCAATGATCCTGAGGATCATTTCTGGTCTGGAATGAGTTCAACATGTCATGGATATCATGGATTTGGCCATCCAATGCATTGAATCTCTCATTACAATAGTTGTGATATGCATGTTGGGACACATTGAGCTCATGCAGCTAGACATGTCAAAGTGAGCCAACCCGGCTCACACGGGTTGGCTCACCACGAGCCGGGTTGAAAATGAGTGAACCTAACCCGACACACTTTTTGGTGAGCCAGAAATTTTGTAACCCGGCTCAACCCACCACGGGTTGATGGGTTAAGTGGGTTGGTTCACCAACCCACCCAAAAAAAATATTTATTTATTTATTTATTCAAATATTTAAATAAATTTTTAAGTAACCCATGAGATAACAATCATAGTAAAATCAAGAACCAATGTTTTGATCATGCTCACCACCAATATATGAAGAATTATTTCCAAGAAAGTATTCATTAGTCTAAGAAAGCATGGCTAATATTACAAATTTTTTATCATGCTATTCATAAAAATACAAATAAAAAAACTATACATTTTTTTCATGCTAATTTAGAAAAAATTGTTTATAAGACGATTACTTGAGTAATTTACTATAAAGATTATAGTTAAAGATTAAAGTATCAACATATATATAACTTGACAATCAAATTAATTAAACGTTCAAACTATTCAAATATAATTAAGCAACATTCTAGTATTTAAAAATATGAAATTGTGAACAAATATAATAGGTGTAGTAAATAATTATTAAAAAAATTTAAAAAAATTTAAAAAAATTTTAAAAAAATTTTAAAAAAATCGTAAAATAATGTTGGTGGGTTAAGTGGGCCAACCCACCTTCAACCCGGCTCAAACCCGTTTAACCCGTGGGTTAAGTGAGCTGGGTTGAGTTCAACCCACTTTTGAAAAAGTTGAATTTTTCTCAACCCAACCCGGCTCGAACCCGTGGTGAGCTAGGTTGGCTCACGGGTTGAAACCCATTTTGACATCTCTACATGCAACTGATTCAGCACCATCCTCTCAATTCTGGAATAGCCCCAGTTTCACCTTTCCACACTTGCACACCCCTTGATTTGAGTCCAGCCACATCTTTCTAAGCTTTCTTGCTGATCTCCATGTGAATACCCTTGATACTTGACAACAACATGTCATTTTTGAACTCTAAGTTGGTGAGAAACACCTTCACTAAGTCTGGATAGATTTTCCCTAAAGGTTCAAGGAAGGACTTTAACCTTTGATACTTGAGTTGTTGAAATAGGCTCTCAAAGCCTTTAGCCCTCAACCACGAGAATCTCGACACCTTAGGAATGATAATTTGCTTCTTGTTCATCTCAATGAGGAACACTTGGATGTTGTCCTCATGATCTTCAAACCATGCTTCAATTCTCCCATGATATTCTTGATTTGGAGACCTTGGGGTAGGAGGAGTGGTGTGATCATCATCAGATTGGTTGGCTCTTTGTTAACGACGAGGCATGATGAGTGTAGGTATGACTGTTTCTAAGAGATGTATGATGCAAATGCAGCAATTCAAGTGCAATATTTATAATTGAACAGGCTGATTTTCAGAAATAGTTGATTAAATGGTGCATATTTGCCTAATTAATTTGTTTTAGGTTACCCAAACCAGATTAATGCAGTTCAATATAATATCTCATGCATTCATGGTGTTTCCAATGAGTTTTTATAAGTGAATCAACCAGTTCAGATCATGTGAGCTGCATGCACTTTGGAATTGTACACTACACATGGTTTTTGGTTAACCAAATTAGTAAAAGCAACACAAGGCTGATGAAATAGCAATTAAGAGCATATAGTACTTGAGAAAAATATGTTTTTTTTATTGGGTCAGCTTTGCAATTCAATTCGTTAGTAAATACACAGTTTAAGTAAAATCAACACGTTGAAAATAGAATCAGTCGATTAAAATAGCTTTAGAGCATCAAAGATTAAAACCAGAATTTGGTTAAGTGAAATTAGTTGACTGATTTTGAAAATCAATCGATTGAAAATCGTAAAATTGAACTTCATTTTTCTAGATTCAATTTTAATGAAATCAACATATTGAATTGTGAAAACAACATATTAAAAACCATAGGAGATCAAATTTTCATCATTCAGTGGCAGTTTAAGTGAAATAAAAACGTTAAAGAACAGAATCAACATGTTGACAGATCATGTTTTTGCAAACAGAGGTGGATTTAAGTGAAATCAACACTTTGAAATTAAAAATCAATAGATTAAATATGACAATTTTCAATTTTTGCATACATCAGCTGGTTTTTATGAAACCAATGCATGAATACATAAGATTAACATGCTAAAAACATATCAGACCACATTCTTCATGTCTAAGATGCATAGTTCAGTTCTTAGCTTGTTAAACCTATCTCTAGCCAATGGTTTTGTAAACAAATTCGCCAATTGATTTTCATTTTTAACAAATTGAATTTCACAATCTCCCTTTTGAACATGATCACAAATGAAATGATGCCTAATGTCTATATGCTTGGTTTTAGAATGCTGTATTCGATTCTTGGTTAAGTTGATGACACTAGTATTATTACAATACAAAGGTACCTTACTTAGCCTTACACCATAATCCAAAAGTTGATGCTTCAACCATATGATCTGTGCACAACCATGTTCAACATCAATATACTCGACTTCAGTAGTGGAGAGTGCCACACATGCTTGCTTTTTGCTATTCCATGAGATTAGACTTGAGCCAAGTAAATGGCAAGTGTCACTTGTGTTTTTCTTATCCAATTTGCACCCTACATAGTACGAATCTGAAAAGCCACCAAGAGTTATGTTAAAATCACATGGATACCATAAACCAACATTGGTTGTCCCTTTAAGGTACTTTAGAATCCTTTTTGCAGCTTTAAAGTGTGATTCCTTTGGATTTGCTTGGAATCTAGCACATAAGCATACACCGAACTGAATATCTGGCCTACTTGCTGTAAGATAGAGCAAAGACCTAATCAACCCTTTATATTTGGTTGAATCCACTGGTTGGCCAGCCTCATCTGCATCCATAAGGCAATTTGTTACAATTGGAGTGGTAGCTTCCTTGTAATCCTTCATTTTGAACTTTTTCAACCGGTCAAAATAGTATTTTGATTGATTTAAAAAATGTTCTATGCTTGAGTTGCTTGACTTGCAGCCCTAGAAAGTAGGTAAGCTCACCCATCATGGACATCTCAAATTCTCCCTGCATAGCTGCAACAAACTCTTCACATAATGTGTTGTTATTTGAACCAAAGATGATATCATCAACATACACTTGAACTAGTATAACATCACTTTCATGTTTTCTAATGAAGAGTGTTTTATCCACTGCACCTCTAGCATAACCTTTTGATAAGAGAAAATTGCTTAGCCTTTCATACCACTATCGTGGTGCTTGTTTCAAACCATATAAGGCCTTTTTCAATTTGAAAACATGGTTAGGATAGAGATGATGCTCAAATCCAGGAGGTTGTGATACATACACTTCTTCATTGAGGAAACCATTCAAGAATGCACTTTTCACATCCATTTGATGCAATTTAAAGTTACACATGAGAGCATAGGCTAAGAATAATCTCACAGCTTCTAGGTAGCTACAGGTGCATAAGTTTCATCAAAGTCAATGCCTTCTTCTTGATTATATCCTTTAGCAACTAGTCTAACTTTGTTCCTTACAATATTACCATTTTCATCCATTTTGTTTCTAAAAACCCATTTAGTTCCAATTATATTCATATCATCAGTTTTAGGCACTATAAACCATACATCATTTCTTGTGAATTGATTGAGTTCATCTTGCATAGCAACAATCCAATTGCTATCATTCAAAGCATCACTTACATTTTTAGGTTCAATTTGAGATACAAAAGCATCATGTTCACAAAATACAATCCTACGTCTCCTTGTTTGATATCACCTATGATGTTGTCCTTTGATAAACCTCTAGGCTGGATCCAATCCTTGGGCCAGTTGTTGTCTACATCTTTTTCAGTCGGTTGTTTTTCCTTTTCAGTCGATTAATTTCCTGCAGCAGAAGGCTTTTCTGCAGCAAAAATCTACTCCTGTAGTAGATCTTCTTCATCTGCATTCTTTGGCACTTGATCTTGCAACTTTGGGTTAGTTTCATCAAATACAACATGCATAGACTCTTCAACAGTCATCAATATCTTATTATAGACTCTATATGCATGACTTTGTGGAGCATAGTCTAGAAAACCACCTTCATCCGTTTTTGCATAAAATTTGCCAAGACTTTCTTTGCCATTGTTTAAGATGAAACACTTACATCCAAATACTTTTAGGTGACTTAAAACAGGCATCCTCCCTTTGAAAAGCTCATAAGGTGTTTTCTTCAAAATTTGCCTAATTAACACTCTATTTAAAACATAGCAACCAGTGTTGACTACATCAGCCCAAAAATACTTAGGTAATGAGTTTTCATTTAACATAGTTCTAGCTAGTTCCTCAAGTGACCTGTTTTTCCTTTCAACAACACCATTTTGATGTGGGGTTCTTAGTGCAGCAAAATTTTGATTAATGCCATGCTTTTCACAAAAGTGTTCAAACTTTTCATTTTGAAATTCCCCACCATGGTCACTTCGAATAGACACTATCTTGGAACTCTTTTCATTTTCAAGCATCTCGGCAAGTCTTTTAAAAGCATGAAAAATGTCATTTTTGGTACCTAAGAACAAATTCCATGTGCACCTAGAAAAATCATCAACTATGTGACCAATGCATAAAGGTTTCCACCAAGGCTCTTGGTTCAAGATGGACCAAATAGATCCATGTGAAGCATCTTTAAAGGTCTTTCAGTTGAAACAACATTTTTGGGTTTAAAAGAGACCTTGGTCTGTTTTCCTTTTTGACATGCTTTACACACTCTATCCTTTTCAAACTTTAGTTTTGGTTATCCTTCAACCAACTATTTTTTATTCAGCCGATTAAAATGTTGCATATGTATGTGACAAAGTCTCCTATGCTATAACCAAGTGTCATCCTCTTTTGTAAGCAAACAATGGATGCTAAATGATGCATGATGTAGATCAAGTAGATATATATTATTGACTCTTTTGCTTATCAAAACATTACTACCACATGTATCATATATAAAGCAATTATTTGGTTCAAACATGAGTTTAAAGCCTTTATCACATAGTTGACTTATACTTATCAAATTGTGTTTGAGTCCTTATACTAGCAGCACATTCTTAATTTTGAAAGAGGATCCATTTCCTATGATTCCATTTCCAAGGATTCTCCCTTTGTTGTTGTCTCCATAGGTTACAAACTCTTCCTCCTTCAACTCCAACTTTGCAAATTTGGTCTTATCTCCTGTCATATGTCTCGAACAACCACTATCAAGGTACCACAAATCTTTATTATCACCTTTTATGACCTGCAAAACAGATTTGGATTACTTGGTACCCTTTAATAGGTTGGGTCCATCATGGTTATACCTTTCTAGATCCTTTAGGGATCCATTTCATAACCCCTTTAGGAACATCATATTTTCTAGCATGATAGTTCTTAATAACATGACCTTTTTACATACAGTAGTTGCATGAAATGAATGGCATGTCATTTGGCTTACTTTTTGTAAAGAAACTAGAGAACTTCTTGGTTTTCTTTTGAAAAGAATGATTGTAACTAAGTCCAGCTTTGCCAAACACACAATTTTGAGAACCAAGAAGAGCCTCTAAGTTTGCTTCCCCTCTTGTGAACCTTGCACATGTCTTTATAAGGTATTTCACTTGATTTTTCAAAACTGTGTAGTTTTCACAGGGTTTTTCAGCCGATTGATTTATAAAACAATCAGTTGAATTACTGTAAATCATTTCCAAATGTTCAAAATTAGTTTTTAAATCAGTTGTTTCTTTTTCCAGTTGAATGACTCTGTTTTCCATTCCAGCCAGTTGTTTAAGCCTTTTAATCGATTGTTTAATGTAGAAATCTTGTTGGCTTCATTATGCAACTCTTCAAAATCTTGCAACAATTGATTATAGTCATTTTTGTCTAGAGAACTTACTTAGCTTAAGGAGGATGACTCATAACCAGCCATGAGGCACAAGTTGGCTTCTTCACTCCCATCTTGTGAGGAGCTACTTCTTGTTGAATCATCATTATCCTCCCATGCACTGTATTCACGTTTCTCCTTTTGAGGAGCTACTTCTTCTCCTTTTTCCTATCAACACTCTTCTCCTTTTCTTTGTTAGCATTTGGACATTCAATTTTGATATGTTCTTGTTTTCCACAGTTATAACAAGTAAAATTAGAAGAGTTTGATTCATTATGTTTGGAAGTATACCTATTGGGATTACCTTTGCTACCTTTCCTTTTGAGATACTTACCAAACCTTTTGACAAGGAGATTCAAGTTCTCACTTTCACTTGATTCAGCCATCTCATCCTCGGATTCCTCATTCTTTTTGGTGTTAGTCTTCAAGTCTATGTTCCTTACCTTTTTCTCACTTGACTCTAGTTCATTTAGTCTTTGCATCCCAATCTCATGCTCCCTAAGCTTGCTAAACAATGCAGCTATAGTCAAAGTGGATACATCTCTTATTTATGAGATAGTCGTGACCTTTGGTTGCCAAGATCTATTAAGACATTTTAACACCTCGATGTTTAACTCTTCTTTGTCAAATTCCTTACCCAAACCTATGAGATGGTTTACTATGTGAGTAAATCTCTTTTGCACATCCGCTATAGATTCTCCTTGTTTCATCTTGAATAGCTCATACTCTTGAATCAAGACATGTTTCCTTGCTCTATTAACATCATTGCTTCCTTCATGAGTCACTTCAAGAATCTCCCATATTTTCTTGGCACTCTTGCATTGTGAAACACGAAAAAACTCATCCATGTTGAGAGACGAAGTGAGGATATTTTTTGCATTGCAATCATATTGAGTTCTCCTCCTTTCTTCTTTAGTCCATTGAGTCCATGGCTTATCAACCTGCACATTTTGAACAATATGCTTAGGAGTATATGGTTCATTTATGATTGCATCCTATATCCCTTGATCTATTGATTTAATACGGATTTTCATCCTAATTTTCCAAAATTGGTAATTAATGCCACTAAAGATAAGGGGGTCTATGAATTAAGGCACCTTCAGCAAAGGGTAACTTGTTTTTAGCCATTTCAAGTAGTTCAAAAACAGATTTAGGACCTTACTTGAGCAAATTTCAAGTACCTAGCTCTAGATACCAATTGTTAGTTTTGAAATGGTTGAAATGCCAATAAGGGAAAGGGGGGTTGAATTGGCTAGTTAAAAATTTAGGCTATCTTTGAAACCTAAAAACCACCTTTAATTGAATCAATTGGATCACCAATTTAGGATGCAAAAGCTACTGCACAATATGCTTTCAATCGGTTTAAAACAAAGTTAATCAATTGATTTTACTAAATAGATTTTGTTTTGGTATAATCAACCGATTGAAACAGAAAAACAGTCTACTGAAATACTGGGAAAAATGCAGAAATGCATATTCGAGTTTTAAACCAAGCACAGTGCACAAGAATGATCAAGACATGTTCTAAATAATTATGTAAACATGCTCAATGCTGTAGATGTCATGAAAACATGCAAGAACACGAAAAAGATGATTAAAACTCAAGTTCTTTAAACTTTAAATGATTATGCAAGAGAGAAGGGTTAGAGAAAAGGTGAGATCACAAGATTTTTATAGTGGTTCACTCAAACCTTAGTTTCATCCAATTTGTCAAGGCAACTTGAGCTTGACTTTCCACTATTTCAAAAGATTTACAAAGTATCCACCCTTACAGTTTCAAAATATGCAAAAATCACACAAAAGACTCTTGAATCACGCAAAAATCACACCAGCATAGCAAGAACCCTCTTGCAGACCTAGAAAACCACCAAGCACACACACAAAACTTGAGAAAGATCAAACCTCAACCGTAGCACAACCTAGCCTATCACAAACCACTTTCTCCAAGCTTTAAACCAAGTCAAAAGCTCCAAGAATTGATCCAAGATCAATCTTCAACTGTTGTAGTCTGAATGATCATGAAAGAGAGAGTTCTACGACTTTCCAGAACAATTTTCCGCTAAAAAATTATCAGAATACCTCTCTTTCGAAAATCATAGCTCTTATAGTTAAATTGTTACGAAATTTAACAGGTTGATTTCCAAATCAATCGGTTGATTTCACTTGACTTAAGTGAAATCAGTCAATTAAAAAATAAATCAACTAATTGAATTAGATGTAGTTTAAGACTACTACAACTAACCTTTTAACCTGTTTAAAAACCATTCAACAGATTAAAAGAGACATTTTAACCTATTGAAAAATCATTCAACAGATTAAAAAATACACCAAAGACCAAATACATCAAATTAATGCTACAAGGTCTACAATATGAATTATAAACATCAAATACACTTTCTTAATGATGTAACCATGTGGAGAGCACACATTCCAGCCTTGGTCAGCATGAATACCATCAAGTCTCCTTTCCTTCATCAATGTAGGCTTCATTCCAATGGTAATAGCTTCAAGGTAGTTCAAAAGGGCTTCATCAAATCTTCATAAAATATTCAAGAGACATACCACCTTAGCTTCACATGTTAACATTCTCCCCTTGATTTGATGAAGCCAAACTCTATCTTCTTCTATCTTCCATAGCAAATTGCTTCCACTGGTTGGATACCATTAAGTTGATGAAGTGACACCTAAACTTAAAACTTGTGAGCCTGAAAAACATTTACCGTAGCAATACATACAAGCTAGCAAACACACAAATATGCAATGTTCCCCCTATCAATAATATGGGTTCAAATTCAGATTTGATTTTAATTCCAACTTTAATGCTTCTATTTTAGTCCAATTTGATCAATTTGCTCTTTATCAATTTTTCTCCCCCTTTGGATTCATCAAAAAGAACAAAGAAATTATTTCATTCTAACCTCAAAATTTATAATGAAATTACATTGGAATCAACCCAAGAAGTTTAGTAACCCATAGAATGCAAAAGTAAAATAAAAATAGAAAGAAGAATAGCAAGAAAAAAGGAAATAAAATTAGTTCCCCCTAAGGGTTCCAAAATTCCGAAGTCCAGAGCTTCTTTTTGTTCTACTCCCTTGGTCTCTTTATATTGGACTTGGATTGGGCTTTTTGTTTGCTAAAACCTCTCAAATATCTTCTAAAATAAAGATAAATATTTATCTTTATAGTGATTTTGAAAATATTTGGAGAGATAGTTAGTTTTAAAAATATTTAACAAATATAGTTGGTTAATAATTTATGATATAATTAAATAAATTAATTATTTAAAGATATCTGAAAATTTTTTACCAAATAATATTTGCATTAATTTTCTAAATAAGCCATTTTCAGATTTGATAGTCCAAAATTGCAGAGACATCCAAAAATATCCATATTTGTAGTTTAACCCCTTTTGTTTGACTAACTTTGACCAGAATTTGTCCAGAGTTGATTGCTTTGACCAACTTTGACCAGTTTTGACCATTTCAGTGTCCATTGAGAGACTGCCATGTGTTAGAGTACTCTTTCTCCCAAATTAGATTTCTCTTTCCTCGATTAGGGTTTTGTTGCGTTTCAAGGTGCAGGTGCGGTCTGGTGTTTGATGGTGTTGGCGTTGCTGGTTGAAGGATGAAGATGAGCGTGGTGGCTACATTTTCACATATTTGATGGTGGTCGTTGTTTGCTACGTCAAAGGAGTGCAGATGATCGAACGTTGTAGGCGCGTCGCGAGGTTCGTGATGGCTTCTTTTCCGTTCTGCATCTGATGCGAAAATGGTGATGTTGCAGATCTGCATTGGTGGAAGGCGCGATGTGATGCTTGAACGAAGGCTACAGGTGTGTTCTCACAGTGTAGATCTGGTCATGCGTTCGTGAATGGTGCACAATGGCGGCAGTGAGACGGAGGTTGACAATGGTGCTAGGTCTGCTCCGGTGAGTTGTAGGCATGGACTGGTGCAAATTTGTGATGGTTAAAACGCGACGTTTTGAAGCATCTTCAGATCTGTGATTGGATAAAACTCGCGTGTAGATTCGTGATCTTGCTTTGTCTCCTTGTATGCGTGATATCAGCGTGGTTGGCTTGTGTGAAGATGATACCGCCACAAGCGAGATTGTTGACGGTAATTTTCATGAACGCGGTGGATGCCATGGTGGAAGAAGAGAAATTAGGGTTTCTCATAGGAGAGATGAAGATGATGATGTGGCACCATTTGGTTGGCTGAATTATTAGTTGTTGGATCATGACACATGTCATTCTTTGATTGGTCAGTCTAATAAGTGGAGGATTGCCACATGGCATGATCTGAGTGCCTCTTAGTTTATGAGTGGAAAAAGGAGTGAAAATAGACAAAGTCAGGGGTGTAGAAGTAGGTTTTCTGTAGCCTATTTGGAAATAGGGGAGTGTAAAAGTAATGTATGGGGTGCAAAAGGGATTTTTCCAGAACTTGCTAATTTTAGCCTTATTTAAAGGTGGTTTGTAACTTCAATCAATTTATTTTCCCAACCTTGAATGAGCTTAATCTTAACTTAAGCTGCATCAATAAACGTTAAAATATCCAAAAATAAATTATTCAACTAAAAATCACTTTTTAAGACATTTTTATCACATAAGCTCAAATAGCCTAATTATCAGAATTGTTAATTAAATCACTCTTTAAGCACACAAATTCAATTAAATACCCAGAATTAAACACTAAATGAGGGCACAAATGCACACTCATCAAGGATACTCTCACAATGGTTGAACATAGTGTTTATTAAACTTAAAAATGATCAACCCTTTTACATGTAGTAGAATATCCCTTATGTAGAAATGTTTAAGGGTCTGAACAAAAAGCATAAGTTCCAAAGGATCACTAAGTAAATAAGAAAGCCTACAATCTGGAAGGTAGGTTAAAATGGTGCAACATCATGGCCTCCAAGGATGATTCCCAGCCACGACAAGTGGTCCTATGTTCTAGATGTTTCTAGAACCCTTCAAGGTGGATTCTTGACCAAGTCATGTGTCCCCTCATTCTAGATGTTTCTAGAATGTTTTGCTCCTTCTCGCTCTTCCACAATGACTCCTCCTCATCTATGCTCTCTATTTACACCACCTATCCATGGCTTCTTAAGATTTTAATTATCCTACAAAACAAGTAAATATGGATTAGCATGTTGGCTTAAGTTAAGTTAATCTTAAGTCAAAAAAGTCAAACTTAGGCAAAGATCAACTGTAAGACCCCAGAAATTTAATTAAATAATTAATTAATTAATAAATGCGGGTAGTGGGAGCCCTTATGACAATTAATGTTAGCTTTTATGACGTGGAAAAGTACTAGCTCAAGTGGTTGAGAGTACTTAGTGGTGTTGAAAGGACTTGGGTTCGAGTCCTATGTGTGCTAATTGTGTGTTATTTTAATTTCTTATTATTTTAATAATAAATGCTTGGACATGATGAGTGATAATACAATCCTAGATTTATATGAATTATCACGAAACATGAATTGGTTGTGTGCTTACTTTGAAATTTGATGTTGGCTGTGTGCTTACTTTGAAATTTGATGGTTGTGTGTTCAAACCTTGGCTAGTGCATTATGGTTCTTTTATAGCACTCTGTAAGGGAAGCCAAAAAGGTGAGGGCTGAGTAGTTACCTAACATGAAATCACAAGTTAATGCCTTTAATGATCATTTTCATTTTTTGGCAATCAATGGACTTAATTCTTAGGTTAGGAATTGGTTAGAAAGAAAGAGAGTGTGGTTTGTGAGTGTTAATTCGTGGGGACTCCTAGTGAGGTTTTTCAGAGCATGAAGATGTGATCAAAGGAGATTGTGGAAAGGATAGGAAGAGTCTTGATGAGTCCATCTTCAAGAGTAAGGAAGCCAAGGAGAAGCCATGCGAAATTGATGAAGCTTCTATGGAGAATGATGAAGGTGCGAAAGTTAGAAGATGAGAGGAGAAGTGATGCGGCAATGGTGTTTGGAGGAGCTCTCAAGTGACGTTGGGCCAACACTCAAGGAAGGGGGCTAGAGGAAACCAAGAAGGAGAACTCTAGCCTAAGTTGATTCACAAAAAGAGAGGAGTCTGGAGTCATCTCAACAGAGTTTCTCTACTATATTCATGAATAAAAATACAAGGGTCCTAAGCTCTCTATTTATAGTAGAAAAGGATAGCCAAGTGGTCTAGAAAAATGGAGGGAAAAAGGATCTAGAATGTGGTATTTGGAGCCAAAAAGAGAGCATGAGGCAAGTGTGACTTGCCACCTAAGCAAGTCACAAGGGACTTGCTTCTAGGCGCATAAGAGAAGCTTGGTGACCAAGCTTAGAGCAAGAAGGATCTAGATCCTCTAACAAATGCGCTCTCTCTCTTGTTGGGCCAATTTCAAGCCCAACTCTTCTTTGGTCCAATTCTCTTCAAAGCCCAAAAACCCTCAAAGGCCCAATATATGGCCCAAACAAAAACCCTATTCTACAAAGCCCAAAATACAAGGCCCAAAAATAAACCCTATTCTAATATTTACAAACAAAGAGTCTTAGGCTAGGTCTTCACATCTTCCTTGGCCCATGTAAAGTTCATCTTGGGCCTTGTATGTGCATTGGAGGCCCATTCCTCTTATATCCTCCTAGCCATTGCTCTTGTTGTGGGTCCCTTGGTTAGAGGCATCTCATCATCCCCTCCCTCTTGAGAAGGATTTGTCCTCAAATCTGAAACTTCTGCCTCATCATCTGTACCACTTGCAAAAGGTATTAAGTCAACAACATTAAAGGTGGCATGTACATCATATTCCTCAGGCAACTCTAGCATATATGCATTATCCTTGACTCTTTTAAGCACTTTAAAGGGACCATCACCTCGAGGGCTAAGTTTAGACTTCCTTTTCTTAGGAAATCTATCTTTTCTAAGGTGTAGCCACACCCAATCCACTTCTTCAAAAATCATTTCCCTCTTCCCCTTATTGTTGTTCTTAGCATACCTCTCAGTTTGTTGTTGGATTTGTCTTTTAATCCTCTCATGCATTTTCTTAACAAAATCAGATTTTGCCACCCCTTCTTTATGAATGAAATCAAAAGATGTAGGAAGTTGTAACAAATCCATAGGAGTGAGAGGATTAAAGCTATAAACAGCTTCCAATGGAGAGATCTTAGTAGTCCTATGAACTACTCTATTGTAGGCAAACTCAATATGGGGAAGGTATTCATTCCAAGATTTGTGGTTTCCTTTCAAAATTGCCTTTAGCATAGTAGACATAGATCTATTAACAACTTCAGTTTGTCCATCAGTTTATGGGTGACATGAAGTAGAGAAATTAAATTTAGTTCCTAGCCTTGACCAAAGAGTTTTCCAAAAATGGCTAAGGAACTTAGTATCTCTATCAGAAACTATGGTGCGGGGTATACCATGAAGCTTGACCACATCTCTAAAGAAAAGTCGAGCAATGTTGCTAGCATCATCCACTTTGTGGCAGGGTATAAAGTGTGTCATTTTGCTAAAACGATCTACCACCACAAAAATGGAATAAAAACCCCTTTGTGTTCTTGGGAGTCCTAAGACAAAATCCATACTTATATCTTCCCAAGGGGCTGAAGCAACAGGCAAGGGGGTGTATAATCCATGAGGCATTGTTTTAGACTTAGATTGTAAGCATGAGATACATCTATTACAATGCCTTTGGACATCCTTCCTCATATGGGGCCAAAAGAATTTCTCTTTTAAAAGACCTAGGGTTTTTTCTACCCCAAAATGACCCATTAATCCCCCTTCATGTGTTTCTTGAACAAGGAGTTTTCTTTGTGAACCTTGGGGAATACAAATTTTTCCTTCTTTAAACAAATACCCCTCATTCACATAGAAACCTCCTTGAGGTCTTTCCATACACTCAACATAAGTAGAGGAAAACTCAGAATCTTGATTATACATTTCTGGAATGTGATCAAATCCAAGAATTTGGGCTCCTAATTTTGAAAACAAAGTGTGCCTTCTAGACAAGGCATCAGCCACCACATTACTTTTGCCCTTCTTGTACTTTATCACATAAGGAAATTGTTCCAAGAATTCCATCCACTTATCATGTCTTTTATTCAACTTGTGTTGGCCCTTCAAATATTTTAGCGACTCATGGTCACTATGAATGACAAACTCTTTGGACACAAGGTAGTGTTCCCAAGTTTGAAGGGCCCTAACTAAGGCATACAATTCCTTATCATAGGTGGGATAGTTGAGGGAGGCACCATGAAGTTTTTCACTGAAATAAGCAATTGGGTGCCCTCCTTGCAACAACACATCACCTATTCCTACACCGGATGCATCACACTCTACCTCAAAGGTTTTTGAAAAGTTTGGTAAAGCTAGAATGGGTGCATTGGTGAGCTTTTCCTTGAGTTGCTGAAAAGTAGACTCTTGTTTTTCACCCCAAATAAAAGATACATCTTTCTTGACAAGTTCATTGAGGGGTGAAGCCAAAGTAGAGAAGTTAGGAACAAACCTCCTATAAAAGCTTGCCAAACCATGGAAGCTCCTAACCTCTCCAACAATTTTAGGAGTAGGCCATTCTTGGATGGCCTTTATTTTTGTAGGGTCAAGATGGACCCCATTTTTATTTACTACAAACCCTAAGAAAATAACATTATCTGCACAAAAAGTGCATTTCTCTTTATTAGCAAACAAACTATTTACCCTAAGGATGGTAAGGACAAAACTCAGATGGTCTATGTGCTCATGTAAGCTCTTGCCATAGATCAAAATGTCATCAAAGTAGACAACCACAAACTTTCCTATGCACTCACTAAGAACGTGATTCATTAGCCTCATGAATATGCTAGGTGCATTAGTAAGCCCAAAGGGCATCACCAACCACTCATATAATCCAAATTTGGTCTTAAAAGCGGTTTTCCACTCATCACCTTCTTTGATTCTTATTTGGTGATAATCACTCTTTAGATCAATTTTAGAAAACACGAGGGACCCATGCAATTCATCAAGCATGTCATCAAGCCTAGGAATGGGATGCCTATATTTAATGGTGATGTTATTTATGGCTTTACAGTCACAGCACATTCTCCATTTCCAATCCCTTTTAGGTACTAACAAAACAGGCATAGCACAGAGGCTAAGGCTCTTTTGAACCCAACCCTTCTTCAACAACTCTTGGACTTGAGACTCTATCTCCTTTGTTTCTTGCGGATTTGTCCTATAGGATGGTCTATTTGGTAGACTAGCCCCAGGCACTAAATCTATTTGATGTTCAATTCCTTTAAAGGGAGGAAGCCCAATAGGCCCTTCCTTAGGGAATATATCCTCAAACTCTTTCAAAAGATTTTCAATTTTAGGAGGTAGATTCTTAAGCTCAAGAGTTGTGGCAGTACATGTGAGTGTTCTTTTATACAACAGGAGGCATGAAGGTTGTTCAACATTGAGAACTTGATTTAAAGATTTCATGGTTAAAATGTTCTCATTTTGAATGACCTTGGGAGAAGGAACACCAATCTCTCCCATCTCAGATTCATCTTTATCTAGCTTTTGGACTTTTTGAGGACTTTTTTTTTGTCCTCATCTTTCTCTTTTTCTCTTTTGTTCTTCATTTGATGTTGATCCTCAGCCACTTGTGTAGCCTTGTGAGTAAAGGTAATCTCGTTGGTGAGACCATTGTGCATGGTTTTCTTATCAAATTGCCAAGGTCTCCCCAATAAGATATGACAAGCTTCCATAGGTACTATATGACATAGCACACTATCTTCATATTCCCTATGGAAAACTTGACCTTTACTTGATGATTGACTGCCAAATCTCCATCTTCATTAAGCCAATGAAGTTTGTAAGGTTTTGGATGAGGTAAGATAGTCAAAGACAGCTTGTCAACTAACCTAGTACTACAGCAGTTACAACATGAGCCACTATCCACAATTAGAGAACAAGTGTTTTCCAAAATTTTACACCTTGTGCGAAATATGTTCTCTCTTTGTGTTAGTGCTTGTGGACTAGGTTGATTGTTGAGGATCCTTCTAACCATTAAAAGGTCCCCATCACAAGGGTGAGCATCTTCTATATTAGACTCGTTGGATTCCTCACTTCCACTCTCACTTTCATTTTCATCTTGGCTGCTATATCTATCAACACCCCTAAGAATCATGGTCTTTTTGGTGGGGCATTGAGATGCTATGTGACCTCTACCAAGACATTTGAAGCATTTGATTTCACTTGTGCAAGTGTGTGATGATGCACTCCCCTCTTTACCTTTTCCTAGATTCTTAGGTGGATCCTCCTTTTTCTCTTCTTTCTTAAAATCTTTCTTAACATAAGAGTTAGTTTGAGCTTGATTTCTTTTTGAAAAAGATTTTCTCAAATTTTGTTGTTCTACCTTAATGCATATTTGCACCAAATCATTTAAATCTTGGTAAGGTAGGAGCTCAACTCTATCTCTTATATCAAGGTTTAAGCCACTTAAGAATCTAGAAATGGTAATGAACTCTTCCTCAATTATATTCTTCCACATACATATTTCTTTGTTGGAGTCTTTGGAGCTTGTTCATGAGCTCCCTATTGTAGTAGGAGGGAATGTGTCTCCTCCTAAGGGCTGACTTAAGATCATTCCAATATTCAATTGAAGGTCCATTACTTCTTAGCCTCTTTTGGACTATAGAAGTCCACCAATACATAGCATACCCTTGAAAGCTTAGGGTAGCAAGAGGCACTTTCCTTTCTTCACTAACTTCATGGCAAGCAAAGAGTTGCTCAACCTTTATCTCCCAATCCAAATAAGATTCAACATCATCCTTGCCTTGAAAGTGAGGCAAGTCTACTTTAACTTCTCTAGGAGTAGGGTCTTTGCTTTGCCTCCTAATGTGGGAAGGTTGTTGATAATATTCTCCTAATCTTAATCCTTCCTCTTCCCCATATATTGAAGCTACACTTCTAGACCCTTTGCTAGAATTACTCCTACTTTTTAGTTTATTTTGGATTTTCTCATCTCTTTTCTTTAAAGCTTTGATTTGTTCCTCCAAGAGAGCAATTTGGCCATCTCTTTCCAATTGATCTTTCACCTTGTAAATTGCCTCTTGTTGTCTCCATAGTTCAAGTAATTTGAGTTATTGAGAAACATGTTTTAAACTATGAATTGAATCCTCATAATCACTTGCACTATGAAGGGAGGGTTGACTAGCCATGATTACTAAAAGCTAACTAAGAAATTCTAAAGAAGAAGTAAATAGCAAACTTCTTGAATTATCTTCCAGGAAAGAGAGATGAATCACTTGGATTGCTTACTTACCAAGTCTTTCCTTGCCAAAGTAATTCAAAGAATATTGCACAAAACTTCTAAAATAGAATTAGACACACACTAAAAATTAAGCAACAAAAACAAAAAGATTTGGAGTCTAACTATGCGGCCTACTTTGGTGAGGCTTGATGTTGCAAGACACACTCACCGTCTACAAGCGCTTTTACTATTTAAGAAGGTTCTAATTAAGAGATGAGAGAACACCTAAGGCTCCCCCAAGACACTTAATTAGTCCAAAGAGATATAAGAAAGAAAACTTGAACAAATACAACTCAAATGAATACAATCACAAATTTGCGCAAACTTTAAAAGTCTTTAAGTGTTTCACTCCACTCTTTTCTTTCTTCTTTTGTCTCACTCAAGTGTTTGCTTTGAATTTTCTCCTTTGTGAACTTCACTTGTAGCTTGGAGTTCCACTTTCGTTTCCACCTCCTAGGATGCTACCTTGAGTATTTGGTTACCTCCAAAGAAATTTTCCACCAAGAATGTAACACCAAACCAAAGAAGCCAATAAGGAAAAACAAGAAAAGCTTAAATGAAAGAAGAGCTAAACTCAAGTGGAATATAGATGAAACATACTCAAAGATTTAGCAAAGAAAGACAAACTAGAAATAAGGCAAAGAAACAAGTTAAGCACTCAAATAAATTACCTAAAGAATGACACTAGAATGGATTAAAAACAACCAAGAACAAGCTAGAAATCTGCACAAAATTTGAATTTTTAGCCACTGCCAGTCCAAAAACGTGAAACTCAGCCTTTACTTCAGCTATTTTTCATTTTTTCGTTTCTGAACATTTTTCAATGATTTTTGTTTTTGTTTTTTCGTCTATGTTTTAGCTACAAGAGGAAAAAATCAGATCTGGATTTCCAATAGCCAATTTTTTGTGATAAACCAAATATAGAAAGTGTGCAAACAGACAAAACTGGAACAACAATAAAATGCAACAGAAAAATGCTCTCAAACTCAAGTGATGGTAGTGATTCTAGTGTACATGTTTTGCCACTTTCTTTTGATCTTTTCTTTTGATTATTTTTGGCACTTGCTTATACTCTTTTTGTGCTCTTTTTCTTTCTTTTTTTATAGCTCTTACAGCAACTAGTTTCCACCACAAATTAGAATCACCACCACTCTATGCTTGATCATTTGCATTTTAATAGAAACAAAAGAGAAGGAAACTTAAAGGAATCAAAAGAAGATTATGAAACTCAAGGAAACACAATGGAAATTAACTCTAAAGAACTTGCCAAGAACTAATTAACAAGTATGAACTCAAATGTGAAAATTAAAAGCACACAAAGCACACTAGAAACGAAAATGAAACTTAGGTGATTAAGCAAGCACAAGGAAAATTCCCATTAGACATTAAGATAACAAAGGCTATCTAGATGTGAAGGTTCATTTCCAAGGCTCCAAGGGAGAAGAGAAGGTGTATTTATGAACCAAAAACAACAGCAAAACAATAGCAATACAGCAACAAAACAGCAGCAAAATGGAAAGCTAAACAAAGGAATTTAATACATAATTGAACTACACATTACTCTAGACAAAACATATGGATGAGAAAATTAAAATGACTCAAATAGATGAAATAGAAAATGAACAAGACTCAAACGAAAATGTAAAAGGCACATAAATTCACCATGGTTGAGCTCTTAGGCACAATGGCCGAATGGTTCCAAAGGAACAATGATAAGAACCATATAACCAATGAGGTGAAAAGAAGAAAAAAAAACAACCAGACAATCAAAGGAATTAATGAACAACACGGAAATTGAAAGAAAAACCACAACAAAAGATGAGCTTATCTCTTGACGTCAAGCTTGATCAACCAAGGCTCTAGATACCACATGATGAGTCCATCTTCAAGAGTAAGGAAGCCAAGGAGAAGCCATGCGAAATTGATGAAGCTTCCATGGAGAAGGATGAAGGTGCGGAAGTTAGAAGATGAGAGGAGAAGTGGTGCGACAATGGTGTTTGGAGGAGCTCTCAAGTGAGGTTAGGCCAACACTCAAGGAAAGGGGCTAGAGGAAACCAAGAAGGAGAACTCTAGCCTAAGAGAGGAGTCTAGATTCATCTCAACAGAGTTTCTCTACTATATTCATGAATGAAAATACAAGGGTCCTAAGCTCTCTATTTATAGTAGAAAAGGAGAGCCAAGTGGTCTAGAAAAATGGAAGGAAAAAGGATCTAGAATGTGGTATTTGGAGCCAAAAAGAGAGCATGAGGCAAGTGTGACTTGCCACCTAAGCAAGTCACAAGGGAGTTGCTTCTAGGCACATAAGAGAAGCTTGGTGACCAAGCTTGGAGCAAGAAGGAATTCTTAGAATGCTTTGGAACATGATTTCCAGGTTAAGGGAGCTCTTTTATGTGTATAATTGTTTTTTGATGTTTGTGTAGTATAATGCGTGCATGTGGTGCCTTGGTATGATCAAAACCTTTGTTGTTTTAACGTTTTTGAATTTTTCTAGAAATCGCCTGCCGGTATTGAAGGTCCGACAGGCGATGCATGAATTATGTGTTATTTTCTAGGTTTTTGTGATAAACCGCCTAGTGGCAAGGGTGACTCCGCCAAGCGACGCGAACATTGTGCAAAAACATTGTTTTTCGTACTTTTTGCATAGCAGGAACCGCCAGGCACTAGTTTTATACCGCCAGGTGCCGGGCTCTTGATTTCTGGGCGCTAGGCGCCATAAATTTTTCTAGTTTGTGCAATTTTCGTAAAACTGCATTTTTCGATTCGTTAACCGTTTGATTTAGTTGAAAATTTGGAAGGTGGTCCATAACATGTTGTTCTTCAATTTGAACGGTGGAGATTCAATTTGGAGGTCCGTAGCTAGAGATATATGTTACTCATGATTGCTAGTTGGGAAGTCTTTAAAATGCGTGAATAAACTTTTGATAATTTCAAGTAACTACTAATGTGGCATGAGTTGGAAGCATGAATGGGTTATGCTGTAAGTCTCTATGAATTTAAATGTTTCTTTGGGTTAGTCACATGTTGAGAATTGGTTTATTGGTGAATGCATGTGTATCAATATAAATTAAATTGTTGCATAGGAGGTGTGAAGTGCTATATTAATTTGCATTGGTGTATAGAATCATGTGCTTAAGTTGTTAGAGGGTTGCTGCTTTATATTGTTTTGAGCATGCATATTCATAAGTTGAAATTCAATGCTAACATGGATTTAAATGGTCGAGTATATATATGAACAAAAGAGTTATGTGCCTACTGTTATACTATTTTATAATTTCATATGAGCATGGTTTACTTTTGGGTTCAAATTGAATGTTGGCATTGATTTAAGATGTGAGTATATATGAATTATAAAAGGGAGGACTGTGTGCTTATACTTGAAAGATGCATATGTATTGTGATATTGTAATTTGGAGTATATGAATGTGTATGTTGATTTCTGGATGTTTGAGAATTGAATGGTTGAATGCTAGGAAATGAATTAGAATACCTAAAACCAGTAGTCTCACATTACTGGTGTAGCAACAGGCGGTGTAGAGTGGACCGCCAGGCGATAGTAGGAAAAAGGGAAGTCTTGTGATTTGTGGCGCCCGACGGTGATGTGGAGCCGTCAGGCGGTCTGCACTGCCATTTCACCTAATGGCACTTAGGCTGCTCTAGGCGATGGTGTAGTGGTAAGGTGCGTTTGTGATATATTTTGCATGGCTTATTGTGTTGGTCTTGGTCTGGGATATGCTTGATGTTGTCATGAGTGAGTAGGTTCATGACTAGTGATGAACACATGATGATATGAGTGGGGAGGTTCATATCCTGATACTCTCATGTGGGGATACGAGCGGGGAGATTCATATGTTCCGTGCTCACACTTGAGAGATGTTGCGAGCGGGGAGGTTCGTAGCTGGTGGATCACGTGTGTTGGACTACAGGCAGAGAGGTCCATAGAGTTGGACTACGAGCGGGGAGGTTTGTAGAGTTGGACCACAAGCAGGCATGTTCATGGAAGCATTGGAATCCCTAAGTCCAACTTGACTATGTACCATATGTAGCGTAGTGTGCTTTTCTTGTTTTCGTTATCATGTTGTGATGTGAGACTTGGATCAAGAGATGTTGTGCCATGAGTGGGTCGATTCATGGATGGTGGTGAACACGTGATGATATGAGCGGAGAGATTCATATCCTGATACTCTCGTGTAGGGATACGAGTGGGGAGGTTCATATGTTTCGTGCTCACACTTGAGAGATGCTGCGAGTGGTGAGGTTTGTAGCTGATGGATCATGTGTGTTGGACTACGGGCGAGGAGGTCTGTAGAGTTAGACTACGAGTGGGGAGGTTCGTAGAGTTGGACCACGAGCGGGCATGTTCGTGGAAACATTGGAATACCTAAGACCAGCTTGAGTATGTACCTTATGTAGCGTAGTGTGCTTTTCTTGTTTTCGTTATCATGTTGTGATGTGAGACTTGGATCAGGAGATGTGCCATGAGCGGGTAGGTTCATGGATGGTGGTGAACACGTGATGATGATGAAGGATTGACCCCAACCAAGGATGAAGGCACATGCTTAAGAAGACTAAACATGTTTAGAAAGGAAGTTTATTAATCCTTCATCCCTTTCATTTGTGTTTGTTATTTTTGATTCCCTAAGTTGACTTACTTGAATCAACTTTAGTTGACTTGTTGACCTTTGACTAGGTTTGACTTGTTGACTATAGTTGACTTGACTTAAGCCAACATGCTAATCTATGTTTATTTGCTTTGTAGGTTAATTAGGAGTAAGAAAGCAATGCTAGGTGGCGCATGGTGATTGGAGAGCATAAATGATGTGGAGGAGAGAGAGTAAAGCAAAGGCATAAAGCATAAAGTAAAAGGCATAAAACAAGTGTACCTATGTACCTTTGGTCTCCTTTGTTTTTAGCACACTTTGGCCACTTTTTGGAGACATATGAGATGCATTCTTTGTCTCCTTTTGTGCTAGAACGAAATTAGCCTTGCACACACCATAATTGGCTCTTTTGTCTCTCATTTTTGTAACCTTATTTGACCTAGGTTCTAGAAGCTAGGGTTAGGTTTTTGTAGAGACATCCTTAGGTATCTTTTATTTGCTTAGAGGCCCCTAAACTCTTCTATATAAGGGGTGCTCCTAGACATGTAAAAGGGTTGAACATTTTGAAGTAAAAACACTCTTGTGTCTCAACCATTTATGAGAGTTTCCTCCCTTGGGAGTGAAACTTTTAAGCCTTATCTTGCATAGCAAGTGGCAGCACACATCCACTCATCTTCAAGGTTGCCATGGCTTCTAGCCTAGCCTTGTAGTGGCATGCTTATCACATTTTTACCATTTCTTTCCTTTCCATTTTATGTTTTCTTCTTCCTTTAATTGTTCTTGGTTTTCTATGGTTTATGTGCTTTCCATTTCCTTTTTGTTTTGAATCAATCCATTATCTTCTTCTCTTGAGTTTTGTGAAAGGAACCTTCACATCTAGATAACTTGCTATCTTAATGTCCAGTGGGGATTTCACTTAGCTTTCTTAATCAACTCACACCATATTCAATAATCTTAAAAAGGAACAAGATAATCCTTCATCAGATGATATGAACGAGGAGGTTCATATCCTGATACTCTCATGTGGGGATATGAGCAGGGAGGTTCGTATGTTCCGTGCTTACACTTAAGAGATGTTGCGAGTGGGGAGGTTCGTAACTGGTGAATCACGTGTGTTGGACTACGGGCGGGGAGGTCCGTAGAGTTGGACTACGAGCGGGGTGGTTCGTAGAGGCATGACTATAAGCGGGGAGGTTCGTAGATGTAGGATCACGAGCGGGTATGTTCGTGGGAGCATCATATATCCTGAGTCCATGGTCAATTATTTGTGTGAATTGAAGGTTGAAAAACCTTAGAAAATTAAGGTCTTGGACAAGAATGAACTACAATAGAATAGATGGGTGTATCTTGGAGGGGAGTATGGTGAAACTGACTCCACCTCTTCTTCCCGACAACAAAAACTCACACAACTGAGAACAAGCAAGATGTTACTGTAAGTTGGCAGCAAAAACCCGAGACCAAGTATGGTCCAAAATAACAACCCAAGTGTTTAGATCACATTCCCAAAGCATCAAGACAAGTCTATACTCAAATCCACCTAAAGAAGTTAAAATACTTTTAATTTTGTTTGGATACCTTTTCAAAAGCAAGCCATTTGTCTCGACCACCACACTCAATGTATTTCAAGAAAGAAAAACTACTAAGACAAAACAAGGATCACCTAAAGACAAGCAAGAAAGACACAAAAACAAAGAAAGCTAAACTCTAAGGAAAGAAAATATATGTGACAAAACTTTTAACAAGCCAAACACAAGAAAAACACATTTTTAAGACTCTATGGAAAATACTTGAACATGCAACACCAAGTCTTAAATCGTGCATACACCAAGAATGATAATAACCAAGTTAGGAATGGAACTAATTAGTCAATATCACCCAATACTCAAATATGAAAACAAGTAGCATAACACCTAGTGATTTTTGCAATTGTGGTTCAACAAGGAACATTATTGCTCTCGGCCAAATGGAAAAAATGTGGCAAATTTTTCTTCTTTCAAAACTAGTTTCATAAGATAATGAAAAAGTGTTTTTAGGTGGCTTGGATACTTAGTTCCTCACATTTTTTAGACAAAATCAATTTCATGGAGCATACATCAAGCAAGACATATGGATCATGCAACTTCAAGTACTTGGAAGATAAAAATAAGAAAACTTCAAGTAGGCATATGGCAAAAGACTTAAAAGCAAAGCTTAAGACAAGAAAGACACTTTTAAACATGTGAAGAAAATTTTTGCATGATAACAATTAAACAAGGTTCTCGGACATACACCATAAAAGCAACAAAAATCATGTTCTCACTTCACCAATCAACATATATCAATGAGATGGAGTTTTAGATACTTTAACCTCAAATGAAGTGGAAAAATTTATTTGCACACCAACTTGAATCTCATAAGGCCGAGAGTCCACCAAGAACAAAGAACCAAGAACATTCACAGTTAACACAAAAAACACTTTATTCAAGACAACCTAAGCTTTAGATACTAAATGATGAAGGATTAAGTTGGTTCCTTTTAAAAAAATGAATATGGTGAGAGTTGCTTAAGAAATTCTAATGAAGATTCCCACTATATATTAAGATAGCAAGCTATCTAGATGTGAAGGTGCACTTCAAAAGACTCTAGAGAAGAAGAGGAATGGATTGATTCAAGAAACAAATATGATGAATAACCATGCATAAATACAAATTGAAAAGCAAGAAGAAACAAGCATAAAAATGGAAGGCAAGAGATGAAAGTTATGCGTGAAGCATGCCACTTCAAGGAGAGGCAAAAGCCATAGATCCTTGGTGATGAGTGGATGTGTGCCACCACTTGAGTCTAGCTCAAGATAAGACTTAAAATTTTCACTCTCAAAGGAGGATACTCTCACAATGAGTGAACACAAAGTGTATATTAAACTTAAAAGTGATCAACCCTTTAACATGTAGTAGAGTACCCTTTATATAGAAATGTTTAGGGGTCTCTAAGAAAAAACCATAAGTTCCAAAGGATCACTCAACAAATAAAAAGCCCTACAATCTAGAAGGTTGGTTAAAATGGTGCAACATCATGGCCTTCAAGGATGATTCTCAGCCAAGACAAATGGTCCCATGTCCTAGACATTTCTAGAGCCCTTCAAAGTGGATTCTTGACCAAGTCATGGGGTCCCCTCATTCTAGATGATTCTAGATGATTCTAGAAAGCTTTGCTCTTTCTTACTCTTCCACAGGGACTCCTCCATATCTATGTTCTCCATTTGCGCCGCCTATCCATGGCTTCTTAAGATTTTAATTATCCTACAAAACAAGTAAAATGGTTTAGCATGTTGGCTTAAGTTAAGTTAATCTTGAGTCAATAAGTCAACCTTAGAAAAAGGTCAACAAGTCAACTGAAAGGAATTAACTAAGCCAAACTTTATGGAAATCAAACTAATGAAATGCTAAACAAAGATAGAGATGGAAAAGCCTCCCCTTTTGTCATGCTTTTTGTGATTCTTCTTGGGAGGGTTTCCATGGGGCTTGGTGTGGTCACGCCTTCATCATAGGCTCCCTAGGCCCTACGGCTCTACGGCCTAGGCCCTCGGCTCTAATTTCTAATTTGTATGCCCTAAGCCCTAAGTCGAAAGTCCTAACTCTTAAGTCCTACGATCTAAGCCCAAAGTCCAAATCCCAAATTTTAAAGCCTGAGGCCTAAGGACCTAAGCCTAAAGCCATTATTCCTAAGCCCTGAACCATAAGCCCTAAGTTGTAACTCGTAAGTGGTAACCCGTAAATCGTAAGCCCTAGGCCCTAGGTGATGAGGGATTGAGTTGGTTCATTTTTTATTTTTAAATATGGTGGTGAGTTTCTTAAGAAAACCTAGAGAAGATCCCCACTGGACATTAAGATAACAAGTTATCTAGATGTGAAGGTTTACTTCTAGAGGTTTTAGAGAAGGAGAGTGATGGATTGAGTTAAAGCTCAAAACAAAAATGGAAACAAGCATATAAACGGAATCAAGGTAAACAAAAATAAACACAAAATGGAAGATATAGAGAATGGTGATGGAGATGAAGCACGCCACTCTTAGAGGGGCCATATGGCTAACCAACTCTAGATATGAGTGAATGGTGCAGCCACTTGCATAGCAAGATAAGGCTACGGTGAAATCTCCACTCCAAAGGAGGACGCTCACGGTTTTGGTTGACAACACAAGTGTATATTACTCAAATTTGATCAACCCCTTTTACATGTTCAAGAGCACCCCTTATATAGAGTTTTTATGTCTCTCCAGGAAATAAACACAAAGTTAAAAGGACTAGCTATCAAATAGGAAACCCTAATTCTAGAAGCATCTTCTCAAGTAGCACAAACTTAAACGTTGGTGGGATATCCTAAAGGGATTCTCGGCCACCTTCTAAAAGAGACAATAATGTCTTCTAACAAGGTCAAAATGAGCTTTAAGACAAAGGAGACAAAAGGTACAAGCATCTTTTGCTTTATGCTTTATGCTTTTAGCCTTCATCTCTCTTCCACCTATACTCTATATCATCCATGCTTTCCCATGGTGTTGTGCCATCTATCCATGCTTCCTTAAGCTTAATTAACCTACAAAACAACTAAACATAGAATAAAATGTTGGATTAAGTTAAGTAAACTCTACTTAACAAGTCAAACCTAGTCAAAGGTCAACAAGTCATTTAAGGTTACTAAACTAAGTTAAGTTTAGGAAAATCACAATAATGAAATGCAAAACAAAGATAAAGATGAAGGACTAGAAGTCTCCCCTCTAGACATGCTCCTTGTGACTCTTCTTGGAAGAACTTCCATGGCACCTTGTGTGGTCAAGCCTTCATCATCCTCCCCTTGGAGAGAATTCGACCATAAATTTTTATACCCTACATCAAAATCAAAAAGATCACACATTAAATTAACAACTTATGTTGTAGCTAGGAGGTAAGTCTAACTCATAGGAACTGTTGTTGATCTTCCAAATGACTTGAAAAGGACCATCCCCTCTTGGGAGAAGCTTGGACTTCCTTTGATTAGAGAACATTCCCTTTCTCAAGTGAAGCCAAACCCAATATCCCTCCTTGAAGATGACTTCCTTTCTCCCTTTGTTACCAACCTCTTTATATTTCTTCACCCTTTTCTCAATGGTTTCCTTGACTTGCGCATGCCAGTCCTGGATCATCTTAGCCTTAATTTCCCCATTTTGGTAAGTCCATGCCTCATGAGTGGGGAGGGAAAGAAGATCTAAGGGAGTTAAGGGGTTAAACCCATAAACCACCTTAAAAAGAGTGGGAAGTGGTAGAGTGCACCACCTTATTGTATGCAAACTCAATGTGAGGAAGAAGTTCCTCTCACTGTCTAATATTTTTGACTATCATGCACCCCAACATTTGACTCAAAGTCCTATTCACTACGTCGTTTGGACATCACTTTGGGGGTGACAAGTTGATGAAGGATTATCTTGTTCATTTTTAAGATTATTGAATATGGTGTGAGTTGATTAAGAAAGCTAGGTGAAATCCCCACTGGACATTAAGATAGCAAGCTATCTAGATGTGAAGGTTCCTTTCACAAAGCTCAAGAGAAGAAGATGATGAATTGATTCAAAACAAAAAGGAAATGGAAAGCACATAAACCATAGAAAACCAAGAACAATTAAAGGAAGAAGAAAACATAAAATGGAAAGGAAAGAAATGGTAAAATGTGAGAAACACGCCACTACAAGGCTAGGCTAGAAGCCATGGCAACCTTGAAGATGAGTGGATGTGTGCCGCCACTTGCTATGCAAGATAAGGCTTAAAAGTATTCACTCCCAAGGGAGGAAACTCTCACAAATGATTGAGACACAAGAGTGTTTTTACTTCAAAATGTTCAACCCTTATACATGTGTAGGAGCACCCCTTATATAGAAGAGTTTAGGGGCCTCTAAGCAAATAAAAGATACCCAAGGATGTCTCTACAAAAACCTAACTCTAGCTTCTAGAAACTAGGTCAAATAAGGTTACAAAAATGAGAGACAAAAGAGCCAACTATGGTGTGTGCAAGGCTAATTTCGTTCTAGCACAAAAGGAGACAAAGAATGTGTCTTATATGTCTCCAAAAAGTGGCCAAAGTGTGCTAAAAACAAAGGAGACCAAAGGTACATAGGTACACTTGTTTTATGCCTTTTACTTTATGCTTTATGCCTTTGCTTTACTCTCTCATCCACATCATTTATGCTCCCCAATCACCATGTGCCACCTAGTATTGTTTTCTTACTCCTAATTAACCTACAAAGCAAATAAACATAGATTAACATGTTGGCTTAAGTCAAGTCAACTATAGTCAACAAGTCAAACCTTGTCAAAGGTCAACAAGTCAACTAAAGTTGATTCAACTATGTCAACTTAGGGAATCAAAAATAACAAAAACAAATGAAAGGGATGAAGGATTAGTGAATCCATCCTTGGTTGGGGTCAATCCTTCATCACAAGTTGTAGAAAAGAGAAGTTTGGTTCGAAGCTTCCCCCACAATGTCCTCCAAAAGTGGTTTAAGAACTTGGTGTCTTTATCACTTACAATAATTCTTCAAAGAATAGATTTGCAATGTAAGTTGCATCATCAACTTTGTGGCATGGTATGAAATGGGCCATTTTTGAAAATCTATCCACAACCACAAAGATGGAATCCCTACCCATTCTTGTCCTTGGGAGCCCTAACATAAAATCTATTGAAATGTCAACACGGGGCATGGAAAGGATGGGTAAAGGAGTGTAAAGGCCATAAGGTTGGACTCTAGAATTGGCTTTCATGCATGTTATGCAATTTTTGTAATGTTTATCTACATGTTTCCTCATGTGGGGCCAATAGAAATGTTCCTTTAAGACTTCTAAAGTCTTATTAGGCCCAAAATGTCCCATTAGACCTCTCTCATGTGCCTCTTTTATGAGTAATGCTCTTAAAGATCCTTGGGGTATACAAAGCCCCTTACCTTTGAAAAGGTAATGACTAAGGAGATGCAAGTTTTTGTTAGCCCCTAGGTGGCACTCACTAACAATGGAAGAGAAGTCATCATCCTTAGCATAAAAACCCTTAATATGATCAAAACTAAGAAATTTTGTTTCAACCATGGAAAAAAGGTAATGCCTTTTTGAAAACGCATATGCCATTATGTTGGCCTTCCCTTGTTTGTGTTTGATTACATAAGGGAATTGTTCAAGAAACTCTACCCACTTTGCATGCTTGTTTAACTTGGCTTGGCTTTTCAAAAACTTTAAGGATTCATGATCACTATGGATCACAAACACCTTAGAAAGGAGGTAGTGTTGCCAAGTTTGCAAAATCCTTACAAGAGCATAAAGCTCTTGATGGACCTTGTAGCACAAAAATGAAGAGGAGAAGGTCCATGGCTGCAGCGGAAATGGAGTGAAATGGAGGAGTGGACTCAAGCTTGGAGGCTCTTGAAGCAATGAAGGTAAAATAGAGAGGAAACCTAGAAGATAAATCTATTCTAGGGAAGGAGACTAGATTTGTTCTTAGTAGAAACTAGTCTAGCAAAGTGACTCTAGAAGTAATAGGTTGAGTACTCTCAACACTTAGTCTATTACTAATCCAAAGTCTAAATACAAGAGTAGAATGACCTCATTTATAGGAATCATGTCCGGCCAAATGAAATGAGAAATGTAGCATGAAATTTAATGAAAATGTAGCTTGGAGGAGAAGTTTTAATTGTGGCAGTGAGATGCAAAGGGGAGTGGGATCAAGGGCCATGTCTACACTCACACTCTCCTTGCCTTGCTCCTATGGAAAGCATGCACACCAAGCAAGGTAAGTTCTGAAATTTGCACTCTACTCTTGGCACCAAAATGAAGTGTGCGCTCCAAGCTTCCCTCCCATGCTAGTCTCGACCAAAATGTTTAATTGGGCTTGATTTATCCCAATTTGAAGGCTAAACAACAAAGTACTTTAGCATTTTATTTTACAAAATATGGCCTAACACTTGGCCCAAAATAAAATATATTCTAATGCTCCAACACACATCCTCTTATTATTGGGCCTTTGATTAGGCTTGGGCCTTGAGGTACATGTGGGCCATGGATTGGGCCTTGGGTGGATTCATCAGCTCTTTATCATTGGTGGAGTAGTTGATGTGACTACCCTTAAGCTTCTCAATAAGTAGGTTATGGGGTATCCCTCTTGGAGAAGCACGACCCTAATACCCATATTAGAAGCATCACACTCAATTTCAAAAGTCTTTAAAAAACTAGGAAGGGCTAGAAGTGGTGCATTGATCAATTTTTCCTTTAAAGTTTCAAAAGTCTTGTTTGAACAATTCCACACTTGAAATCCAAACCTTTCTTAACCAATTCATTCAAAGGGGAGACTATTGTGCTAAAGTTTGGCACAAACCTCCTATAGAAGCTAGTCAACCCATGAAAAGATCCAAGCTCACTCATATTCTTAGGTGTTGGCCATTCCTTAATAGCCATCACCACATAGACCCCATTTTGATTGATTTTAAACCCTAGGAAGATCACATGATCCATCCCAAAAATGCATTTCTCCATGTTAGCATACAAGGACTCCTTCCTTAGGATCTTTAGCACATTTCTCAAATAATGCACATGCTCTTTCCTAGACAAGTTATAAATGAGAATGTCATCAAAGTAAACAACAAGCTCGTCTAAGTATTCTCAAAGCACATGATGCATGAGTGTCATAAGGTACTAGGTGCACCGGTCAAGCCAAAAGGCATGGCTAATCACTCATACAACCCAAACTTAGTCTTGAAAGTGGTTTTCCATTCATAATCTTCCTTGATTTTAATTTGATTGTATCCACTCTTCAAGTCTATTTTTGAGAATATGATGGCACAATGTAACTCATCTAACAAATCATCTAACCTAGGAATAGGATGCTTATACTTGATGGTTATGTTGTTAATACCCCTACCATCTATGCACATTCTCCATGTTCCATCCTTTTTGGGTACTAGAATCACGGACATTGCACAAGAACTCATGTTATGTTGCACCTACCCTTTTTCCAATAACTCATTCACTTGTTTTTGAATTTCCTTGGCCTTTTACGGACTAGTCTTATAAGTTGGCCTATTAGGCAAATATGAGCCTTGGATGAAGTCAATTTGGTCTTCAATGCCTCTCAGGGGTGGAAGCCCATTTGGAGGATTTTGGAAAATATCTTGGAACTCATCTAATACTAAAGACAAATTTTAAGAACATGTAGAGTGAGGCTTTTGTAAGGAGGGGGAAGACTGATAAGTGTCTAGAATGCGTAAAGTTTCCATATAAACATGACACTTATCATGCTTTAATTGATCATATTTTGTAAGTAAACAACCTATTTTAGCTTATAACTACAGAATGAGGTGCTAAAAAGAAGAAAAATAAGAAATTGATGAATTTTTGATGATTTTGCAACAATTTCTCAAAGAATTAAAAATGATGGAGCTATGCCCCAAATTCACGGTTGAGCTCCAGTAAGACGGTCAAGGAAGAATCCAGAATATGACTTATGGAGCTAAGCCACAACAAAATGGTGCTAAGCACTTGAGGCAGTGCATGGCTAAGCCACGAGAGGATTGCTCAACACTTAAGGCGGTGCATGGTTGAGCCACAAGAAAATGTGCTTAACACTTAAGGCGGTGCACGGCTGAGCAACGAAAGAATGTGCTCAACACTTAAGGTGGTGCATGGCTAGCCACAAAAGAATGTGCTCAAGCACTTAAGGCGGCGCATGGTTGAGCGCCAAAAGTTGGGTTGAACATCGCCAACAAATTTGTATAAATAAAGACCTTAGGTTTTCATTTTAAGCATTGAATGGAGGCTCCACAATGTAGTAGTAGGGCAAAATTGGGTCTGTGAGGCACGATGGAAGTGCTCTTAGTGTAAATCTTATGTGTAAATGCTGCTGGATTTGCATTGTAATATTATGATTCTATCCACTTCTACTTCTTAGGTATTTATCTTTGCTTTCATTCAATTCTTTGTGATTTGATTTATGCTTAATGATGACTTGATTAGTCATTTATTTAACTGGTTTGGATTTTGAGTTGAGAAACCGATCTCAAATTATGGTCTAATCAAATCATCATACATGTATTGGATGCTTCATGGCATACCAGAGTGGATACTGGAGGAGAGAGTCTTGCACATTAAAGCAAGGACTCATTTTGCCAAGAGTTGAGAGATCACATTGGGGTTTGGAGTCCTTAGGTTCTAGTGTATCAGAGATGATCCTAGATCTACATAGAAAGAGTACTCCGAAGACATTGACTGATTTACAAAGTAAGTAAACAAGATTGTAGTGGTGTAGTAGAAGAAGATGAGATGAAATCAATTCATAACCCCTACTCCACTCAATCTATCTAATAACTACTATTTTTATTTACTTGCACTCTCTATCAATAAAAATAACAAAAAATCAAACTACCAATATACTTGCTAAATCTTTGTGGATACGACACTTGTTGATATTACTACGTAACTTGCTGGGAAATGGTTGTTGAAAAATAGTCATCAAAGACTCATTAGGATAAGTGATGAATGCATATTTTTACCCTTCTTTGGTCCTTAATAATGAAAATTTAATTGATTTTTGTGCTTAAAGGACTAGTTTAATAGAAATTTCTACTAATTGGGCTTATTGAGTTTGTGAGATAAGAAAGTCTTAAAAAGTGATTTTAGTTGCATAAAATATTCTTGGATAGTCTAACGTTTGTTGATGCAACTAAGGTTAAATTTTGGTTCATTAAAGGTATGAAATTGAATTGCTTTAAGTTACAAAATAGACCAAAAATAACAAGTTCTGGAAAATTTTGTTATGCACCCCATACATTACTTATACACTCCCATATTCCAACAAATGGACCACACAAAAGCTATATTTCACCCCTTAAACTCAACTCACTTAAACTCAACTCAACTAGATTATGCCATGTGGCAATCCACACTTTAAAAGAACTATCCAGCAAGATGTTGCCACATGTCCATGATCCTTGGACACACATTTGCACCAATCACATGTTGTAACCTCATCATTTTCAATCTCCCAAATCAGAAACCATAACCTTCATCTTCACCAAGTTGTTGTCGTCGTCAACAACCACACCGTCACCGGAAAAGCGTTGGTGGCACAACCAGACCCGTAACCATCATCCATGGTAGCAACTCAGCATCAGACCATCACAAAGCACTAAGTCATAAGCCATAAGCCCTTAACATATGTCATAAGCCTTAAACCGTAAGCCCTAACCCTATGTCGTAAGTCTTAACCCTATGTCGTGAGCCCTAAGCCCCAAGCCATAAGCCTTAAGCATTAACTCATAAGCCTTAAGCCAAAAGGCTTAAGGCCTAAACCATAAGCCATGAAGGTCTAAACCTTAAACCTTAAGATTTAAGCCATAAGTCTTAAACCCTAAGCCATCAACCTTAAAACATAACCCCTAAGCTCTAAGTCATAAGCATTAAGCCTTAAGCTCTAAGCCCTAAGTTATAAGCTCTAAGTCCAAAGCCATAAACCCTAAGCCTTAAACTCTAAGCCTTACACCCTAAGCTATGAGGCATAAGCCCTAAGTTGTAAGCCCTAATCCTTTGTCATAAGCCCTAACTGTATGTTGTAAGCTCTAAGCCCTAAGTCCTAAGCCTTGAGCCTTAAGTCTTGAGCCCTAAACCTTGAGCTTTAAGCCTTGAGCCCTAAGCCTTGAGCCCTAAGCCTTGAGCCCTAAGCCTTGAGTCCTAAGCCTATAGCCCTAAGCCCTAAGCCATAAGCCTTAAGCATTAACTCCTACCCCTTAAGCTAAAAGCCCTAAAGCTTAACCTAAAGCCCTAAGGCCAAATCCATAAGTCCTAAGGGCCTGAACCCTAAATTCTAAGACCTAAATTGTAAGCCATACGCCCTAAGCCATAAGCTCTAAGCCATATACCTTATGTTCTAATCCATAAGCCATAAGCCTTAAGCTCTAACCATAAGCCTCGAGCTGTAAGCCATAAGCCTTAAGCCCTAAGCTTTAAGCTGTAAGTCATCAACCTTAATCCTTAACTCGTAAGCCATAAGCCATAAGCCATAAGCCCTAAGTCATAAACTCTAAACTCTAAACTCTAAGCCCTAATTAGTTTGCCTTAAGCCTCGTGAATTCCAAGTGAGAAAAGTTATATAAATTTAAGCATTTTACTTTCAATGAATCAATGAAGCAGTTGAACAAATTATGTCTCTCACCAAATTATGAGAAGCCTCATAAGCCATCGTAAGCCATAAACATTCATAATCCCTTAGCCTTCCTATGCCCTATGCCCTTAAGCCTTGAGCCTTTAAGCCTTAAACACTCAACGTTAAGTCCTAAGACCTAAGCCCTTGTAAGAATTAAGCCATATTAATCCCTAAGGTCACCCTATCCCTATGCTTTAATACTTAGGCTCTAAGTCTTAAGTCCTAAGTCTACATGTGAAAACTTTTAAATGGTTGTTTAACGTGACTATAGGTATTATTTGAAGAGAGAAATGTCGTAGTTTTTGTTATTTTATTGACTTCTTTGAATATATATTCATTGTGGTGATATTTTTGTGACTTTTTTTGTGAAGAGTTATTTAGTGAACATATAATGATTTATTAACTCATATTAAATTATCTAATTTGTTTTTTGCCATTTTCCTTTGACTAACATTTTTCATTCATTGTTTTTTTATAGCCTTTATACTAACTCAATGATAATAGTTTTTTAGAAGACATGTGTAACATCCCTAGGGAATATTACTTAAAAATATATATTAAAATAAATAATTTCATTAAATAATCATCTCGATAAAAATCCCAACGCGGGAGAATTTTATTTCATTAAGTTAGCGCGCCAAAACTCATAACTAATTCATAATTCATTACAAGTTTCCAAAATTTGCATTTAAAACATAAATTACAATTTAGTAAAACCCTAGCACTACTCCCATGCTAGCCCTCACTCCGCCATCTGAGCATCCTCAGCACCACCTGTATCAACATCTGCTCCCGTGTAACGAATTACACGATCATCGCCACACACAAACAAAAAGGGTGAGCTGAGAAAATAAAATAATAAGCATATAATCACAGGATAGATCATTTACCCATCTTAATCATTATCTATAAATCTTGGCCAAGACCCTAACCCCAAGACTTAATAGTCTTCAAATCATACATTTTGTTAGCCTTGGACTCGGGAATCTGATGCTCACACGAACCTGCCCGCTCGTGGTCCTGCTTCTACGAACCTCCCCGCTCGTAGTCCTGCTCTACGGACCTACCCGCCCGTAGTCCAACACATGTGATCCACCAGCCCCCGTACCTCCCCGCACGTGGCATCTCTCAACGTGAGCACGGAACATACGAACCTCCCCGCTCGTATCCCCACGTGAGAGTAACTTGATATGAACCTCCCCGCTCATATCATCACATGTTACACCATCCATGAACCTACCCGCTCATGGCACAGCATCTCCCGATCCAAGCAAAGCATCATTGTCAATTAAAACAACACACACAACTCGTGACCTGGTGCACGGCCGCCTGGCGCACCAGCCAACACCGCCTGGCGAAACAGGCCCAGACCGCCTGGCGGTACCTGCCCACCGCCAGGCGCCAGCGCTCTTCCAAACCCCACTGTTTTCTCGTCACCGCCTGGCGGAGCACACCGTGCCGCCAGGCGCCTCTCAGTGCAGACCCTCCCACGCTAGGGCTATCGACTGGCGGCTATCAGTAGACCGCCAGGCGCCATACCAGAACAACATTTTCTGGTTTATGACACTCCAGTTAATCCAGTTTACTATTTTAAATCCCTTCCATAGATCGCATAAGAACCCCAATCTCAACCCTCACATAAGCAAGCCTACAAATATCATATGTAAACAAATACATGTACCTATAACTCCCATTCCAAACTCCCTATCATACCTACAATGCACCACTCTCTTCCAACATTACAATATAAGCTCTCTTGTCTCCTGATAGAAATCCCTTAGAATATTTCCCATACCACATTCTCTAGTCAAATTGATTTATCACAGTACCACACTCCCTGCTCAGTTAATTCATAATTCATTCTACACAATTCATAGGTATTACCTCAAATCTTGATTCATTTATCTCTTATTCCAGTTGCGACCCCAACAAGTGTGTTTATTCGACTCTGAGTCTGGTCACTAAAATTCTTATTCTTACTATTCCCACTACACTCCTTCCAATCTTACAGATCATGCTCATGCCTTCACACTTAATCCCATTTCCTTAATCCTATACTACTGGCTATTTATCTCTTACAACTTCATCAATAATTGTTTAAAACATGACTCATCCCAGTTCTACTCACTTCCCCCCCCCCTCTTCTCTTTTTTTTTAAGCACGCAACAGACGTACCTGCACCCATCGTCGCCAGGCGGCATGCAGCGCGCCGCCGGGCGATACACCAGTGTTCTGCAGAATCACCAAAATCCTTCATTCATATCACGTACTCAGTCCGTTTTTCCCATTTCCATCCCGACCAATTTCAGTCACCATGAGACAACCATACCTGCATTACATACTAACTTTCTACTCTCAATTTGTTTCATAAAAGCGACCCTATTTTCACCCTCCTGTGCAACCCTAAATCATTTCACACATGATCATCCCTCGACCCTTACCATCCCGCAATTTGATAATCCAATTTGATCCAAAAAGATGTCCAATAGGACCCATTCACACCAATCACAGAAAACACATACGTACTTACACTAATAGCAACAAACATCAACAAGGACCGCGAACGGAGTCGCGCCGCCTGGCAGGAATTCATCGCCGCCAGGCGATTCAAACCAAAACAAGAACAAAACTCATCACTGATGTGCCGCCTGGCGGTAGGGATTGACCCGCCAGGCGGTTTCTGGGAAAAACCCAGAAACTTCGATAAAATAGTGTGTAACTGACAGATTACATGCAATTTCGATCATGGGGCACAATGTAATTGATATAATTAAAAGAAAACACACAGAGCAACTCCCCTTACCTGAATTCCTTGCTAAATTCGAGTAGATGTGCTTATCCTCTCACCAAACCTCCCTAGCCCTTGCTTTCCACTTCAACCTTTGCGTTTTTCAGCCCCAATACCTTACTTTATCAGTCCCAATTCTCAGAAAAAGCTCTGCTTATGTGTACCACGAACCCTAATTGCTATTTCCTCTCTTTTAACCCTTGCTCCCACTATCTCTCTCCCTCAATTGCTCATTTAGTGGTTTATACGAATTTTTAATTAAAAATGATACAAAGATTAACCAGTTTGCTTAATTAACCCTCTGTTTTCCAGCCCTTAAGTTGCCTCCCTCTTGGCTGCTAGGTTTCTAACCCTTCCACATTCATGCACAAGAAAATTTGGCAAAAAGAAAAGTAAGTTAGTTCTCAACAAGGTTTGAACCCACACTCATGCACATACCAAACCAAGGCCAAACCACTCAACCAATACATGTTTCATGCTAAATCCTACAATTTTAAGAGTTTAACATGATCCATATGAGTTCAATATATAATCACACAAAAACACATAATTTAAATAACATCCAAGTGGCACACATAGGACTCGAACCCAAGTCCTCACACACAATAAAGTACTCTCAACCACTTGAGCTAGTACTTTTCCACATCATAGCTCCTTGCATTTATTGCTTTAAATATTCTCATTATCCGTCCTAACTAAATAATTAATTAAATAACTATTTAATTTTCCCGGATCTTACAACATGCTCCAATAATACTTATTAAAAAAGAAAACATCAATACTTAATGAAGGATAAAGTTACATCATTATAAGTTTTACCAAATGTTGCAAACTAAGTAACTTTGTATTGAGTCGTGTTTTATTAAATTTATATAATAATTTAAAATTTCACGAGAGAAAATTCATACAAAAATCGAAAATCCTAACTAAGAATTTATTTCTAACTTAGTGATAAAAAATAATAAATAAATAAATGATTTTTTATCCAACATAATAATGTAATCATTCTAACAAGTTTAATAAATATTCTTATTGCTTAAATATATTTGTAATAACTTTGTTGAAAAAAAAAGTTATTTCAATTATTTTATCTAAATATTTGTTTACCTAAATACGATTAGAATAAATTTTTTGAAAAGAAAAAATAAATATTTATGGATAAATATGTAAAGCCAAAGTAAATAGTTATTAAAGACAATTTTAACTTGAGTGTTCTTACCCAAAACTTTTAAGAGTGCAAAAATATATCATTTTGATACTAACTATCAAGGTGGTTGTTATTATCATGAATACCAATTACTATCATATTTTATACCATCATCACCTTATATATGACTTGGACTCATGTTTTACTGATGTTGAATGTTCAGTGATCATCTCTCAAAAGATCCATCAATACGGTGTTGTGGTGTGGGGAGTATGGAAAGCTAAAAATAGTTAATTACATTATTGAAATAACAAAGACCTTTGAGCCTATGAAATTATTTCTACAGAAGTTTATTAGTCTAGTGATCACTAGCTACGTAAGAAACTCCTCAAAGATAAATTACCAACAATAGAAAACTTGAGGAAGAGAAACATTGTCACATGGAGTTGGTGCTAAAATTTCCCCACCTACTGTCATGAGGAAGTCTAAAACAAAGGTTACCAGGCTAGAGTCTCCTGAGCTAGTATCTCTACCTCTTCAGTACATAATGTGGAAGGCCACTCAGACTAAGTCTGATGGGTAGATGACTTCACAATTAACTCAGCTCATTGCTAAAAAAGTTGTGAGTACAAACCTTAAACCCAAAATCAAATTCATTATGAATATCTTTATGATTTAACTTGAATATGTGTTTGCAAGACACTTTACTTGAGCAAATCACTCAGTTTTTCGTTTGTTCCACATGGCCATAATGATATACTTACTACAACTATTGGAATACTTAAGCACCTAAGTCGTGTATGCGGCATTATTGATTCGTATGGACTTTGAGATTACCTTGGTCCACCACAGCGTCAAGTGTTAAATCCTTAAGTCATAATGCTTTAGGGAAGAAGGGGATACGTTTTGGAGATTTTTTTTAACAAAAATTGAATGAAATGAACGTTTCTTTGGAGGAAAAGCTTGAAGAAAAGCTTTTATCCTTGGTTGGGGATAAACAACTAAATCAAGGAGCGGGTAATGAAGTTTTTGATCAAGTTCGAGTCAGCACAAAAGGATTTTGTTCTATTGTAGATCATAATCAACAAACAAGTCAATATGAGTTATATGTTAATGAAGATCCCCTGCATGTGGCTGCAATAGGACAACAAATGGAAGAAGGGTTAACCATCCATGGTGTGCCTCTACAATCAGATTGGACATGTGTGGTCGTTGATGAAGTTAGACAACCTAATGTTCAAGTACCTCAACCAAGAGGTTCCATTTGTAGGAGAGGTTGTATGCACATTTGTGCCTTGGCCTAAAAATCTAATCCTGTCATACATTGCACAATAGGTAGTACATTGTCTACTTTAGTAATTTTTTTATAATTTATAAATGGATGAACTTAACTTTTGCATATATTTATTTCAGTTCTCCCATTGTCAAAAACAGGTTTTGCAAGACCCGTCTATTGATGAAGGTTACATGGCAGAAGAAAAGGATAATCCTCTTTCAAAGCTTTTGACCATATTGCATAGGTTGAGGAGAAGACCAAAAAAGCTACAATGAGACTTCAAAGTATTTGGACTCGAAGTTGTTGTAACATTTTACGTTTTCTTACCTTATGCATTGGAGGTGGTCGGTGGAGAACAAATGTTAAACATTTATGTCGTCCATCTATGGTGAATGTAACTAGTAATGTGTCTTCTATATTTATGATGAAGGATTATCTTGTTCCTTTTTAAGATTATTGAATATGGTGTGAGTTGATTAAGAAAGCTAAGTGAAATCCCCACTGGACATTAAGATAGCAAGCTATCTAGATGTGAAGGTTCCTTTCACAAAGCTCAAGAGAAGAAGATGATGAATTGATTCAAAATGAAAAGGAAATGGAAAGCACATAAATCATAGAAAACCAAGAACAATTAAAGGAAGAAGAAAACATAAAATGGAAAGGAAAGAAATGGTAAAAATGTGAGAAGCACGCCACTACAAGGCTAGGCTAGAAGCCATGGCAACCTTGAAGATGAGTGGATGTGTGCCGCCACTTGCTATGCAAGATAAGGCTTAAAAGTTTCACTCCCAAGGGAGGAAACTCTCACAAATGGTTGAGACACAAGAGTGTTTTTACTTCAAAATCTTCAACCATTTTACATGTCTAGGAGCACCCCTTATATAGAGGAGTTTAGGGGCCTCTAAGCAAATAAAAGATACCTAAGGATGTCTCTACAAAAACCTAACCCTAGCTTCTAGAAACTAGGTCAAATAAGGTTACAAAAAATGAGAGACAAAAGAGCTAACTATGGTGTGTGCAAGGCTAATTTCGTTCTAGCACAAAAGGAGACAAAGAATGTGTCTCATATGTCTCCAAAATGTGGCCAAAGTGTGCTAAAAATAAAGGAGACCAAAGGTACATAGGTATACTTGTTTTATGGCTTTTACTTTATGCTTTATGCCTTTGTTTTACTCTCTCCTCCACATCATTTATGCTCCCCAATCACCATGCACCACCTAGCATTGCTTTCTTACTCCTAATTAACCTACAAAGCAAATAAACATAGATTAGCATGTTGGCTTAAGTCAAGTCAACTACAGTCAACAAGTCAAACCTAGTCAAAGGTCAACAAGTCAACTAAAGTTGATTTAACTAAGTCAACTTAGGGAATCAAAAATAACAAACACAAATGAAAGGGATGAAGGATTAATGAACTTCCTTTCTAAACATGCTTAGTCTTCTTAAGCATGTGCCTCCATCCTTGGTTGGGGTCAATCCTTCATCAATTTACCATATTAAAATTACCACATTTAACTTATAATTCATTGTCTTAGATATATGGACACAATAAGTATGGAGTAAGGCCGATCACAAGTGTATGGCTTTTTTTAGAATCAAACCATTTAAAAATTTGGCAACACCAAGGTTCAAACATAACAATATATACAAACATGGATGACCAGATCACAAAAACGTGCTTACCTGATTTCATACATTAAAGTGTTAATCTCATTGAATGTAACTTTATTTTTTTGTGAAAGTTATGGTCATTATTCAACTAACCATCTCTCCTTCGTTATAGGTCCCATAATAATCATTCATGTTCATTGTCAAGTTGTTTGGTTCTATTTTATTCATAGGAAACCCAACAACAAACTAAAGAACTTACTACAAGAGTAAAATTGTTATAACTTTCATATCATTCAATTAGTATATAACAATTATGACAAACATGTCTTCTATTTAACCAAAGTTCTCGTTGACAAAAATATTTTATGTGGAAAGAATAAACAAAAGAATGTTTAAATTTTATATCCTAAGGTTAGATATCATCTAATCCTTAAATTAATTGTTTTGTGTGAAAGTTGTATGATATTAATTTTTTTCTTCATTTATTTTAGTGTAATTAGATTAATTCATTCAAATATGGATACTACATCATATATTGGATGAAAGCTACCATTTAGGTAGGAATTATTGGAAATTGGACAAAGGTAGACACTTATAATTTGTACATGAATTGTATGCTATTTTTAACACTACTACACATGCAATAACATTGTATCATTGTTTTAGGTGTTCACCATTATTAAATGAGAACATGACCCAAATAAGACAACAATGAGAAAGCTATCTCCTCTAGCATGTAGATTCAATTTTCATTAATTTTTTGTTTTAAGTTAGATTACATATTTTATTTAATAGAATGGCTTATATTTACTTTTACTTTGACTTTAGAAATTTTTGTTATATTTACTTTAGAGTTATTGACTGTAACATCTCAATTTTAGTAGCTGATGAGTTCAAATTTTTGCCCTCATTTAATATTTAAATTTGGGGATTTAATTGAATTTTTTGTGCTTAAAGATTGATTTAATTAGGATTTGTGATTATTGGATTTATTGAGTAAGTTTGGTAAAAGTGGCGTAAAAATTGATTTTAGTTGCATAAAATATTATTGGATATTTTAACGTTTGTTAATGCAGCTGGAATTTATTTTTGGTCAATTAATAGTGTGATTTTGAGATATTCAAAGTTACAAAATAAGTCCAAAATCAAGAAATTCTGGAAAAGAATAAATCAGGAGCTAAATGCACTCCTCCCTCAAGTGGACCACAAAAACCTATTCTGCACCCCCAGTTTTCACTAAGTTGCACCCCTCCTACCACTTAAACTCCACTCAACCAGATCATGCCATGTGGCAATCCCCACCTTTTAAAATTAGCCAACCATAAGCTGCCACGTGTCATAATCCTCCACTCACCAAATTGACCACTCAGATCTTGCCACGTCATCATCTCCTCCATCTCACACATGAAACCCTAACCCTAATTTCCCTTCCACCCTCCACGGCAGCCGCCGCCGTCATCTCCGTCAGCCACCATGGAAGCCTGTTTTCCGACCACCATCGCGCCTCAGCCATGGCAGCCACCAACCATCTTCAACCTCCATCTCCTACGCACTTGTCCTCGCCGGAATCTGCACCACGCCACAGCACCTCCATGAACACCATCTTCTCCGCGTTTCTGACCACCGCGAGGAGGCACTCCCAACCTCTGCAGCGCGCCTCCGCAACACCACCACAGTTCTGTCTTCTCCGTTCACGCACCAACAGCCACGGCAACCACCGTCAGCTCGCCGCAGTTCCGTCACCACTGCACCAGCCTCGAATCCACCTTCAGATTCACGGCCACCGCGAGTTCTTCTTCCTCGCGCACAACCATGGCAGCAGCTTCCACACCACCACTGCACCTGCAACGCGTCGCGAACAACAGCAGCGTCTCCGCACCGCCACAGCAGCGTCTCCGCACCGCCACAACAGCGGAAACCTTAACCTGCAAAGGCAAAACAGCACCAGAACGCGAACCAGTCCCGGCCACCATTCGCGAGCACACAGCAAGTCAGCCCTGCACCGTGCGAGTCCTTCACACAACAGCCATGGCAGCCATTGCTCCGCCACCGTCAAGCCTCGCCGAAGAAGGAGGAGCCGCGCCGTCAGCAGCCGCCGTCATTACACCTGCGCAGCCAAGGGAGGAAGGAGGAAGGAGCAGATCACACACCCACACTTATCCTTTTGCACTCCTGGGCAAAATTGAACAATTTCAAAACTTTATTTTGAGGTCTTTTATTCCATATTTTCAGTGGATTAAAGAAATGAATACCAATGGAAACAGATCAATCTTCTAGAAATCATGTTGTCATGCACATACAAATGGATAAAATTATGTTTTTCACACATGAGTTAATCTTTTGAGTTTACAAGATAATCAACTATGAAAGAGAAACACTCAAGTTAAATATATATTTTCTCACCAAGATTCGCTCAAGTGTTTTGGCTTGTATTTTCACTCAAAATACCCATGCAAGTAAACACTCTCAATGCTTAGCAAGACTCTAATATTCACAGCTCTCAGAAAGCATGCATTCAAAAATCATGAGGACTTTTCACAGGTTATAATGAGGCCAAGGTAAAGGTAGGAAAAACTTTAGGATTTGTGTGTTTTTGAAATAGTAGGGAAGAAAGAATTATGGAGCATAGTTTCAAAATCAATCCTTACTTCTTTTTTTCTCTTTTATCCTTTGTTGCTCTTTTTCAGACAGCAATCATTTTTCATTTCAACATTCTGTCATCAACAATTATTTTCCTTTTGCCATTTTTATGATTTTGTGGGGGAAATACTCATCACACACCCACACTTTATTCCTCAACCAATCTCAACATAATCCACTAGCTCCTTCTTTCTCCCTAAGGTAAGGAAAAAACTGGTCTTTTTCTTTTTAAGGTTTAACAGTATGCTCAAAACAAGAAAAAGAGGTTTAAGCTCAAGGGGCTACCAATGGATCAATGTCATGGTTAGCTTATTTGGCCAAGTAGCTAAAAATAAGAAATGCCTCAGTCATATCAAATCATGCATGTTCACCTAAGATGCAAAACAACAGAATCAAGCTAAACATTTGAGTACCAACAAGACATGAGCAAATCACACAAGAAAAATAGGCATGACAAATGGTAGTTCATCCTTACAATAAAGCTCAAAACTCACAAGGTCAAAAACTCTTTCACAAAAGATTTATTCCAGAAACTCTCAAATCAACTCAATCAGTAAATCACAGAAACAATCCATTCATAGCACATGACTCTTATTTTCCCAGAATTATGATCGTTCCAATTAGTAAATCAAATCCAAAAATCCAATGTCAATATGTTTTATTGAAAACAGAAACTTTTTTTTTAAAAAAAAAAAATTAGAAAAGGAAAAACAAAACAAATAGAAAACAAAAACAGAAAAGGGGGAAATCTCCCCACACCCCCACACTTTATCCATGCATTGTCCTCAATGTATTCAATATGTATAAAATGCAAAGAAAAAGTATGCAGTGTACTTACCTCCTCAAGGTGGAAGGTATGAAAATTCAAAGTTCTACAAGGAGAAAACCAAGAAGTTTCATGACCAAAAAGCTTGTAGCTAGAAAGGATTTCAAGGTAGGCCAGAAGGTGTTACTATACAAATCCAAGCTTGGTCACATGAGTGGTAAGTTGCATTCTACTTGGGAAGGACCGTACATTGTTACAGAAGTCTTTCCTTATGGAGCAGTGGAGATCAAGGAAGAATCCTCAGCAAGAACTTTTAAAGTTAATGGGCATCGTCTTCGGATATTCAATGAAAATCAAGATATGCTGAATAAGACGATGGATGGGATGAACTTGACTTCTCCCTCATACCTTCCACCTTGAGGAGGTAAGTACACTGCATACTTTTTCTTTGCATTTTATACATATTGAATACATTGAGGACAATGCATGGATAAAGTGTGGGGGTGTGGGGAGATTTCCCCCTTTTCTGCTTGGGATATTCCTTCCAATCTGGGTTGTACTTGTTGGAGGACAAATCATGGTTGTATTGCTGCCGAGGTGGTCTATTATTGCCATAGATGTTTGCAGCATATGCTTGAGGTTGTTCATTGTCTAACGTCCCTGTCTCTTTTAACATAGAACAAGCCTCTGTAGGATGATTAGTAGAAGCACAAATTCCACATAAACTAGAAGGGATAGGCTTTTTCTGTAAGTTTGTCAAGGTCCTTACCATGGCTGCTAAGTCATCCAACTTCCCTTCTAATTTCTTGTGATCTGCAACATATGAAGCTTCTACTCCATGGGTTCCCTTCAATAGAGTTATAGAATTACTCCTTGTGGAAAATTGTTGATGGTTCGACGCCATAGTTTCAATCAATTGTCTTGCATTTGTTGGCGTTTTGTCCACCAATGACCCTCCACTTGCAGCATCTATCATTTGTCTATCCATGATACTCAATCCCTCATAAAAGTATTGAATGAGGAGATGCTCGTTTATTTGGTGATGAGGACATGAAGCACATAACTTTCTGAATCTTTCCCAATACTCGTGAAAACTTTCTCTTTCTTGTTACCTTATCCCATAAATATCTTTGCGAATAGCAGCAACTCTAGATGCTGGAAAAAACTTTTCCAGAAATAATCTTTTCAGAGTCTCCCAAGTATTGATGGATCCTGGCGGAAGGCAGTATAACCAATTCTTAGCGGCATCTTGCAATGAGAATGGAAAAGCCTTAAGCTTGATATGTTCCTCTGTCACTGTTGTAGGTCTCATGGATGAACAAACAACATGAAATTCCTTCAAATGATGGTACGGGTCTTCTCTTGCTAATCCATGGAATTTGGGTAAAAGATGGATTAACCCAGACTTAAGCTCACATTCTCCATCTGGATATTGGATGCACATGTTTTGTGTAATTGTTGCATCCGGTGAAGCCAACTCTCTTATTGTTCTTTCTTCCATTCTATCTTCTTGAATTTCTGGTTCAGGTGATGGATCAGAAGATATGTTAATCACCGGAGGTGATTCTAGCGGTACACTTTCAGTGGTAGGTTCAGATGATGACGGTGCTCCTTCAGTAGAACACCTGAGTTCAAGTCTCCTACGTGATTTACGCAAGTTCCTTTCAAGTTCTGAATCAAGTTGATAAAATTGACCCGGATTGGCCCGAGTCATGCACTATGCAGTCCACCTGAAAGTGTTTCCCTGTGTGTTTTTTTTTCTTCCTATTCTTGTTTTGGAGAAAGATTTCAAGTAAGAAATGAGTTAAGATGTCATTGGGTCTACTCCCAGGAAAGAGAGGTGCGTCACAATGGACAACTTAAATACCAAGTCTTTCCTAGACAGAGTTTTCCAAACTAGTCTCAATAATTTCTTAAAAGAAATTCTTAATCAAAACAAAAATAGAACTTTGCTTGGAATATATTAACAGAAAACTAGATACTACAAAATAACAAACTATATCAAACGTATATAAGTAGAATAAATAAATAAATAAAATAAATAAATAAAATAAAATAAAATAAAATAAAATAAAATAAATAAAAACAGAATCAAAATAAAAGAAATACTAACCGTATTCCCCGACAACGGTGCCAAATTTGATATCGCTGTCGTTAGGCGATCAAATTACCACTACTTTAGCAACTTCAGTATTGCCAGTTAGTAGTGAACAAAATAGTTAGGGTTAAGATAACCCTGAGTCGTCTCACAACGAATACGGAATTGATCTCAAATATTTGATTCTTAAAAATGCAATTAAAACTAGCAATTATAAAAATATGGGGGTTTTGATATGCAAAGAAAATGACACTGACAATTTACAACTTACAACTTAGACACTTAGAACTCTCTGGTTTTGGCAGATACCGTCTCCACCATATCTCACATTCTCTCTTTTCTTTTATTTTCTTTCCTTCATATCATCATGTATTCCATCAAAGCCATGGAGGGCTAAGCTTTTAGGGTTGATTCCACTGTAATTTCTTAACTGGATTCTGAGGTTAGATGAATTTATATGTTTTGTTATTTTGATTATTGTTGTGGTTTTTGTTTATCTATGTCCTTTGCTTCTTAATTGAATAGAAAATAATGATTTTAAATCTACATGCATGCTAATCATATGAGTTAAAAGGTTTTTAAATTAAATTGAGACTTTACTTTGATTTTGTTTAGAAACTTTCATTTGATTAAATAAGTTTTTGCCAATAATTGAGACTTTAATTTGATTAGAGGTAATTACTTTAACTAAAATTAGTCAAGACTTTACTTTGATTAATTAAGTTTTCTATTTGGTAAAGAAACAAAGGAATAGACATGATTAGGCATAGTAAAATTAATTGAGACTGTACTTTGATTAAATTTACTATGGACAATCTAACAATTCTCACTTTTAATTGAGACTGTACTTTGATTAAAAGTGAGGATGCCAACAAATGAATTGAGTCTTTACATTGATTTATTTGTAAATCAACAACAATAATTAATTTAACAATAATCTCTAGATAACCAATGAAGAATCTGATTTAGAAAAAGCAGTGGAATTGACCTATTTACTATTACTGTGTTTACAATCTTCCGTGTCATTTTCTTTGCATATCAAAACCCCCATATTTTTATAATTGCTAGTTTTAATTGCATTTTTAAGAATCAAATATTTGAGATCAATTCCGTATTCGTTGTGAGACGACTCAGGGTTATCTTAACCCTAACTATTTTGTTCACTACTAACTGGCAATACTGAAGTTGCTAAAGTAGTGGTAATTTGATCGCCTAACGATAGCGATATCAGTAGCTTAAAACTAATAAATTAGGATGTTCCACCCTAGTGTTCAAAACAGATAACAAATGTATAAAATATATTAATACAGTCTTACAAATGATCGGACTATATAAATATATCAATTATACATACCAAACATTTCTAACTCTAAACACAAGCTAACCACTTACAACAACTTCCCACTGAAACCTCTTTCCGACCTAAAAAATGGCTCTTCAACCTCCAGAGGTACCTCTGAAACTGCAACCACCACTACTCCCACCTACATACAACACAAGACAGAAACACAAAAGAAAAGTAAGCTAATGACTTTTAAAGAATTTTCTTAAATCATATAATATTGGTATATATAAAAATTACAGACAAACAGATATTCACATACATATATTTATAAACTACGACTCAACTAATCTCGATACATGCATTGAGGTCGGATCTAGTCAGTTTTGCACTTGTAGTTGCATCTCATACTCTGCAAAGCGATAGATTAAGAGTGAAAACTCTACCACACACAAGGTTAGTCTATTAACACCTATGGTCAAGGAAAAACCCCTAAGCCAGGACCTCTTGTTCCTCTCACCACATACCCCATTCCTCTCTGCTTAAGAATTTGAATGGTTATTAGAGCGTCAAGATAATTGCCAAGAGAATCCTACCTCAATGCATACATTACCACAATCACTACTAATCCTCCTTCGGTTAGCATCAACCAATCTTAACTTAGTCACATATAAATAATCTCATATCATATACTCATCAATCATAATAATTAAAAAGCTTCTATAACCGTAAAAATAAAATTCAAATCAATTAAGAATGCAAGTTTCAAGTTCGTACTTATTCGCCCAACTAGTAGCACTCGCCCAGTCACTGGCCTATGCTTGCCCAATGAGTAGCACTCGCCCAGCCATTGGTCCAGGTCTGAAATTTCCTAACTTGGAAATTCGCTCAGCGAGTAGCACTCGCCTAGCTACTAGCCCATGCTCGCATAGTTAGTAGCACTCGCCCAACCAGTGGTCCAGGTCTGGAAGTTCCTGACTTGGAAATTCACCCAGCGAGTATTACTCGCCCAACGAGTTTGCGAATCTGCATAATTTTGCAGATTAGTGTTCTGCATAATTCTACAGATCAACTCATTCGCCCAACGAGTAGGCTCGCCCAGCGAGTAAGCAAATCTGCACACTTTTGCAAAAACTGATTTAAGCAAAATTATACCTATTCAACCAATCCATACAACTCCAAAACCTCTGTAGAGACTATTCGAGTATCAAACATTAATTCTATCAAAATATTCACATAATTGCATCCAATTGCACCTATAACATACAATTTTTCTCAACCAATAGATAAAACCTAAGTATTTATAGTTTTCAAACATCAAAACCTAGTTCACATATGAAACACATCAGTCAATTACAGAATAATCATACAATAACATTCCTAACAGGTTTGTGAGACATGATAGATATTAGCTTCCCTTACCTGGTATCCTACTTAAACAATTCTATATATGTCAAACGTCTTTAACTCCACAGGATACTCTATCTACACATAGAAACATCACAAGAACGATCAGGACATACCATTATGATCACTGATCAGCAGAGACTCGTACTGATAAATAAAACAACGCATAAGCGGAAGAGGTCTTACATGCAACAAAAAATAGAAAAGACCAAAAAAGAGAGCGGAAACTGAACTTATGCGAATAGAGAAACTGATTGGTCCAAATTGAAGAGCTCACCCGAGAGGATCAATCCTACGGTCTCGGTTCTTCAATCAGAGGACCTGAAAGACAAAACACTTAGAGCGAAGTCAAAGAGCTCTAGAAAAGTGGTTTCTAGAGAGATAATGTGTTTTAAAATAATGAAACTCGTTTATAACAATTATATTTATACTAAAACCTTTTAATCTTTTAATATTAAAATAATCGAGTTTCACTATTTTTAAACCACTATCACTTCTAAAATACCATTTTCTAGGGTTTTACATTGACGGTCTAACATAAATTTATACTTGGTAAACAATCGAAAAAAGTTTTTTTTTCCTGTATTTATATCTGACTTTTATGAGATGTAAAAACTCTAAAATAATATAGATAGAACGTCTATTTTATGTTAATAAATGTGGTTTTTATATTCCTTATATATATATTGCGTTGTTTGCATGGTAGTCAAAATCAAGATCCTACTCAAGATCAGAAAGAAAAATATAAATCGTAAATCGGAAGATCATAACACGGATATTAAGATCCTACAAATTTTATTGTCACTCAAAATTCATAAGTAAATTTAATAATATATGAAATAAAAGAGCACATCACTAGGTGCAAATCAATATCCAACGTATATAGCAATAACAAAATAATGATTCTTCTAAACCAAATAGTCTTCTAAGTTAAATTCACAATCTTCAAGTCCATCATTTCTATCTCCTTCGTCATTCAAATCAGCCATATCTAAGTCTTGACTATGTAAAGTTTCATCTTCTTCAACTTCAACTAGAATCAAGTTCTCATCCAAATCCAATGCTTCATTTTGCTCATGCTCATCTTCCATAATCCACTCTTCATCAGATGAACAATCATCAATGTTAATTCGAGTTGGTTTTCTTGTTTGTTTCTTCTTGACTAATTATGAATTAGCCATAACAAAAACAACATCATTCATTGTGCTTTTCTTTAGCCTATTTCTTCTCTTTTTATGGACCTAAACAAATGCAAAGACAAATATGATAAGCGAGCACTACTAGTAATTTATTATAGAGATATATTCTAACATTAACTTATCATCTCAAAGGAACTTCAATTACGCTCACATTCGGAGGAGCTACATGTCAAGCTTAATACATGAATCGCAAATTTTTGGAGTTCAGGATATTCATCACCATAAGACTCCCACCAATCTGCTAGAGTCTTTAAATTAATTGACCTAGTAAACAAGGGACATCTAAAACATTTTGCTCGTTTTCTAAAATCATCAATTTGAACATCAATGAGAGTGTGTTCATCCTCATCCTCGACCATCCTGGTTATACATTCCATCAAACCTCGTTTCACTTCCAAATCTGCTTTAAATCTGGGACGATAATGCATTTGAAGGTTAAGAAAATAGCTTGCAGCATGCAAAGGCCTATGGAGTTACTTGTCCCACCTTTCATCAATGATGTTCCACAAAGGCAAATAACTAACCAAAATACATTACATTGAGTTAGTTTTCTATTAACAAATATAAATAGTTAGATAACTAATACCTTTTTTTTTACAGCATTGAAAGTCTTTTGAATCTTCTCCTTTGCTTGATCCATTGTTTCATAAATGAATCCCATGGCTGGCTTTTGATCTGAATCAACCAATCGAAGCACTTCAATTAAAGGCAATGCACCCTTCAAACAAGTTATTATATTCTTCCAAAACTCTTTATCTAAAACAACATCTTCAACTATTTTACCATCATTGGTTTTAGCAAACTTGCTAGACTTCCACTCATTGCTAGTAAAAATTTTAATCAAAGCTCCTTTATTCTCATGTAGGCATCCTAATGTCAGGTACAATGTAGCGAAACGGGTAACACCCGGCCTCACCAAATCCTTTCCTTTTGTGAAATGTTGTAATAGACAAATTAGAGAAGATTTTGAATAAATAAAGGTAGTAATTTGTTTACCTTTTGGAATTGCCTCCTCGTGAATGGGGATCTTCTTTTCATAATCTTCCAACATTAAGTCGACACAATGTGCAGCACATGATGTCCAAAATAGCCTTTTTCTCTTTGTCATTAACAAGTGACCAACAGCTTTATAGTTTGCAGCACTATCGGTGACAACTTGAATGACATTTTCTTCTCCCACCTCTTCGAGAATGTTATCTATCATCTCAAAAACTTTCTCAACTATTTTAGATATTGCATAGGCATTTATGGACTTCAAAAACAAAGTTCCCTTTGGGTTGTTCACCCCAAGAAGTTTATTATCATCCTTCTTTTCTTATCAGTCTAGTCATCGATCATAATAGTACACCCCATTTTTTTCCATTTATCCCTATGTGCTTGCAAAGAAAGGGATGTATTTTGAACTTCCTCCTTCAAATATTTAACTCTGATCTCACGATAAGATAGAGGCTTAAATCCAAGACCATGTCTTAAAACCAAGTCAAGCATAGCAATGAATTCTTCACGTTTTGCCTCATTGAAAGGTATAGCATTGTTGTAGAAGAATCTAGCAATTGCTTGACAAACTTCCTCTCTCATACCTTTCTTAAACATATTGTTGATGGTAGTTTATGTACCAACTAGTTTCTTCTTAAAAATATTTGTAGGACTCGAAGCTTCACTATTTTTTCTTTTCTCACTAGCTTCTATTGTTTCCTCCTCCATATTTAGCATTGATTTCTTGTTTAAATTTTATTGCAAACCAACAACAATTTTCCAGATCTCTTTCTTCACTTCATTAGTAACATCCTTGCAAGCACCAACATCCTTTTGAGTACCAGCCAAGTGATGCTTCAATCGATAAACTCCCCCTGTTACTACCTTCTGATAGTATTTGCATTGCAGCTTTCTAGTATCCCCACCAACAGAATTACAATGCTTCCATGCTATATCACTCCTATTTTCTGGGGCATTTTTTGGAGCCACTGGTATAGAAGGTTTTGAAGTCATTTTAATAATGCAAAAGTGGACTGTAGTTTGGATGTCATGAACAGTGTAAGTTGAAAAATTAGTATGGTGATGGTGTGGAAGAAACAAAGGGAATGGACGTTTGGGTACACATAGTGAAAAAATAAAGAGAATAAAGGGAATGGTAATTTTGTTGTGCAGTACAGTAGTCTGTGTCATGTGTGTTGTGGTAGTTATATTGTTTATAAAGAAGAGGGAGGTAGTTTTTCTAATCTTAGCAAAAGGAGGGAATTAGTGATTTTTAATTGTAAACAATGGCGGCAAGGAGAGAATTAGTAGTTTTTTAAGGTAAACAATCACCGTCCCACTTTCTAATTTTGGGAATTAGTGATTTTTAATTATAAACAGTGGCAGCAAAGAGAGAATTAGTAGTTTTTTAAGGTAAGTTGTCTCGTTTTTTTTTTTATTTTCTTAATCTTTAAGGAGCAGATTTTTTAATCCTAATAAAATATTTTCTTAAATTTTAAGGAGCAGATCTTTTAATCCTAATAAAATATTTTTTTTAATCTTTAAAGAGCAGATTTTTTAATCCTGATAAAATATTTTCTTAATCTTTAAGGAATTCTTAATTTTAATAAAATATTTTCTAAATCTTTGAAGAGTAGATTTTTTTAATTTAATAAAATGAGGGAAATAATAAGGGTTATTATCCCACTGTTTTACTTTTTTTTAAGTTAGATGTCACTATTTTTAATGTAAGAGAGAGGGGGACAATAACCTTTTTTAAAAAAGTTACTTTTACCTACAGCTGTGGGTTTTACGGTGCTGGTTTTTACTTTTCAGAAACACTAGGCTTTTAAAATTGGGATTTGGAAGTTTAAAGATTAGGTTAAAGATTTATGGATTTTAGAAAACATGTTTGTTTCATTCGTGAGAGGCTGCTGCTGCGAGATGCGAAGCTTCTGTGAGATGCGAAAGTCACCGTCGATGTTGCCATGAGACCTGACGCTGCAAGAGTCATAGAGGGTGTTGTTGTTGTTGTTGTCACTACCACCACAAGGTTTATCTACTCATTTTTTTCCTCATTGTTGGAAGGGATTAGCACTGTCGCGATTGGAAGGGACTACATCGCCAGAATCGCCGCTCCCAGCCGAGTTGTGATTTACAATGGCAATCCAACACGATTCGTGAAGATCGCGCATTTTAAGTGGAGCGAGATCGGAGAGGACAAAAGATCATAGACTCGTACGGTCTTATGTTTTGGATCGCAATTTTGACAACTATGGTTGTTTATAATTTTATCAATGTTTAGGTGCTTTGCTAATTATAAGTATAAGTAGTCTTTTAAGTTTGGTTTAAATGAGTTTCTCTAATAGTGCTTATATTAATGATTAACCAAAGTCAAAATTTACCTAAATGTAGTATTGATACAATGAATTGGGTTTGAGTTTATGCTTGGACTACTATTAATATATTTGAACACCGAAAGTTTCTGAATGAAAGTTTTTTTTGGCGGTTTAGAAAAGATAAAAGGAATAAAATAATTTTAAAAAATGAAAAGCAAAAATCATTTTTTTAATTAAGGAACCAAAGAGAAATCTAATTTACATTGTAAAATAATTATTTAATTTAATTAAGGAACCAAAGAGAAATCTAATTTACATAGTAAAATAATTATTTAATTTTTTTATAGAAATACTTTGTTGAGTTGATGCATATTTTGATCAATTATCTTCTTATCTACTTTGATCATTTGTGGGGTGTCGGCCACAATTTGTTTGCATAAATAAGATCCAAATTTGTATATTATATATATTTTGGTACAAATTTTTCTTACATGTTACTGTAGTTGCTATTGTACTATAGTTTTAACTTATATATTTTATTTGAAAATTCATAGTACCATAATTTTAAATGATTAAAATTAAAAAAGGAAAAACTATAAATTAAGAATCTAAAATTATTTTAGTACTTTTTAAAATTAATTGAATTACACTCATTTTTTTTTATTCTTATAATGATTTTCTTTGTGGGGACGACGGTTGCGTAGAATTTCTTCGATCATTAAAATTTGTTTACAAAAGTTAAAAATAAAAATTTCAATATTTTTTAAATTACATGAAATAATTCTTACAAACAATTCAAAAATAAATTAATTTTAAATTATAGAAAAATCAACTTCATTTACAAAAAAATTTCATATTCCATTTATTAATTATTCTTAGAGATATAATTAGAGGATGAAAAATATTGTTTGTCACTATTTATTTACTGTTCATAAGATGTCATTTCATGTCAAATCAACTTGACTCGTTCACAACAATATGCAAACTATCCATGAGACAATGTTTTTCTTTAATGAATGAAAATCAAATATAATTTAAACTGGTAAATTATATTCACATAATCAGAGTCTAAAAATAATAATTTTACAAATTTGGATAACTACAACCCTAAGTAGATGATGTTCATTCCAATTTTGTAAGAGACTGATACTCCACCCTATTCCCATAAAATAAACTATATTTGAAGTTTAATTTAATCATATAATTAATCATGGTTAGTCTATTATTTTCTCACTTAACTAGGTTCCACCTAACTATGGGTTACCCTTGCCCACACACCACCATTTTAGACCTATGTATCTCTTCTAATACTATTATTTGTAGAACTTATTTATGGGTTTACTCTGATTCTTCCAGTGACTACCATGATACACCAGAATCATTCAACAGGAAAAAAAGGTACTCAAATTAGCTTTAGACCCAAAAGATAAAACTCATAATGAAACTAACATCTTCCTATTATAGGAACTTAAGAAATATTTAGAGTTAAATTATATTAGTAAGGGTCGAAATATTGGAATGAGTTTAATAGATATTTAAATCGATCAATGTTAATTAGTTTAAATTACTTTAGTTTTTTTTTTTGTAAATTTTAAAATGATTTAATTATTATACTTGAAATAGTTGATTGGATTATGCGCTCCGGATTTATAAATAAGAAATAGAAATTCTGTACAAAAATTTTAATAATAGAAAAGAAAGCTTCTTTTTATAACCTCGAAACATATATCAAAATTTATATTACAGAATTTCACGAATTTAATATTATGTTATTACAAAGTCATATAAAAAGATCTAAAATATTTTATGTAATCTAAAAAAATCCAACACTGAAATCATCATTATAATCTTTTAACATCCAAATCAAACCTATGGACTAAATCCATCTCAATTTGTTTTTTCCTTTGGTTCAATTTAATTAATTGGATCGAGATATCGATGTCGACAGTATCAATTATAAATATAGAATTATGCCGACAAATTAACAAATTGTTAGCAATTGTTTAACAAGAATTTGGTACCAGACTCTGAATTTTATGACTTCAAAAATTTATAACCTTTTACGTAAGAAAATAATAATAACAGCGGTATCGCCTAACTATTATTTATTTATTTATTTTACTCATTTCATTTGTATTATTATGGTAATAATTATTGTTATTATTCTTATTATTATTATTATTATAAAAATGTTTGTAACGTCCCATTTAATTATTAATCGAAATTAAAGGAAACGTCACGCGATAATAGTACTGCAGAGTAGTCTTGGGGTCCCTAACACAACCCCTACGAAACTAGGCACACCACGATGCCAACAAAAGCAGGATAGCTGAATACGAATACAACGTAGAATGTAGCGTAGAAATACGGAAAGAAAATACATAGGGCCATGGCCCTAAATAAACACAAGGAAAACTCCAGCCCAGATGGCTAAGCAGCGGAATCACCATCCACGTGTTGACCCTGAGAACCTCGCCCAACTGCTCCTATCAACCAAGTTGATGATCATCGCAAGGAAAAACGGCCACATACAACACAAACATACAACAAAACGGATAAGCTAGAGCCAACAACACGTATCATGCAATCAAGCATATTTTCATCATCTCATATCCACATAGCAACCAAACATGTTATGACTCTTCATTCAATACACTACGACTCGACTCAACTCATCCGGATACGTATAACTAGGTCGGATTCAGCGGATGCTTGCACTTGTGTGGGTACCTCTGCTCGAACCTGAGCTGCTCGATCCCTGAGCTTTGTAATACCAGTGTTATAATGAATCAAATCTCCCCCACCACAAGGTTAGCCCTTAGTGAGTTTCAGGCCTCCTGCTACTCCCACCACAAGAGTCAGTCCGCTCTAAGTGAGACTAACTGACTCCTCGGAGCGTCAGGATGCAACCTTACCTTGAATCCTTACCTAGTTATACAGATGGGGCACCACCATGAACACCCACTAACAGGGCCATGGGATTACGTCCCGACCACTGAAGCACAACCCCGGAGGTCTCACCTAGAGACCCCAAGGAATTACACACTGACACGGACCAATATTCATAAATCAGCAATAAGAGAATATTAAATTATATTTTTCAATTCCATATCAACCCTTGAAGTCTAATCCTCATATCAATCACATCTCAAACCCATACCTCTGGTCATCACCACCCCAATTAGTCTGGGGCCTAGTCTCATATCAATATCATGTTCCTTTAGTTTCAAACTGCATACTCATTTCACATGCTAAGTCTCATACCAACCCATTCATCCACAATTCATGAATCATGCCAAACATATACTTCATGCTCCATTACATACATGTTCATCATCATACAATCATATTCAACCAACATGGATCACTCGGGAAACATCAAACATCCAAAACACAGCACGGTCTCGCCCAGCATCTCGCTCAGGCTGAGGGGTCTCGCTCAGGCGAGACGTGCTCGCTCAGGCGAGCCTCCCCCTCGCCTAGGCGAGAGTACAAAAGAAACAAGGGCATGGCAACACGGGATATCGCTTAAGCGAGATCCCTCTCGCTTGGGCGAGTTGCCTGCTCGCTCAAAAATTGAGCGAGCCGCCCGGGCGACTTTTCGCGCAAAAAACTTAGGCGAGCTCCCTGTTTCATCTCGCCTAGGCGAGATGGACTTGCTTGGGCGAGATTAGCAGGTCTCGCCACTGTTCTTCGCTGTACCGCCATGTTTTCCGGCCAAACCACACATGCAAAGCACTCTCACACATCCAAACGACAGATCCAACCGTACAAACAACAAATAACTCATAAACAGTTCAAAAGGGACTCGAAACTAGAACCCTAACTTCCCGTACCTGGGATTCAAGCTAGCAAAACGCTCCGACAAGCCCTCGCTACCGAACGTACGAGCACCGCAGCTTCAAGGAACGAACGGGAGGACTGGAGTAGGGGAAACTTCGAACTGGCTCAACAACAGTGGGGCGGAACCCTAGCAGAGGTGTGTGGCGGCTGCAGCTCAAAGCAAGGACCAAGGTTTTGAAAGGTGTAGGGTACCCTAGGGTTTTAGGGCAGACTTAAGGACATATGTACCCTGGGCCAACCCTTAGGCCCACTTAGGGGCAGCCCACTAAACTTTTGGGCTGGAAAAAGAAAATGGGGCCTTACATTCTCCCCAACAAGAAAAATTTTCGACCTCGAAAATAAAGACTCACCAGGTAAACAAGTGTGGATGTGATTTTCTCATGTCCTCCTCTAACTCCCAAGTCGAGTCACCTGTCCTCCGATCCCAGATGACTTTGACAAGACTGACGGTCTTTCCTCGACGTTCCTCAACCTTGCTATCCTCAAGAGCGATGGGTGGTACTTCCATTGTGAGATCTTCCCTGACCTGTATATCCTCCGCTTCCAACACGTGAGCCGGATCGAATACATACTTCCTCAGTTGTGACACATGAAACACTGGATGGAGGTTCGCCAACTGCGTGGGTAAAGCTATCTCATAAGCCACTGGTCCAATCCTCCTCGTGATCTGATACGGGCCAAGGAATTTAGGTGAAAGCTTCCTTGAGCGGAGAGCCCTTCCCACGCCCGTGGTTCGGGTCACCCTCAAGAATACATGGTCTCCCGCTGCAAATTCCAAAGGCCTCCTCCTACGATCTGCATAGGCCTTCTGCCTACTCTGCGAAGCCAACATCCTATCTCTCACCATCCTCACCTTCTTGGTGGTCTGCGCTAACAACTCCGGTCCAACCAACACTGCCTCTCCATCCTGATACCAACAGAGAGGAGTCCTACACCTCCTGCCATAAAGAGCCTCGTATGGCGCCATGCCAATGCTCGCATGAAAACTGTTGTTGTAGGTGAACTCTATCAAAGGCAATACTTCGTCCCAAGCTCCCAGATGGTCCAATATGCAAGTCCTCAACAAACCCTCTAGTGACTGGATCGTCCTCTCAGACTGGCCATCGGTCTGAGGGTGATAAGCTGAGCTCATGGTGAGTTTGCTACCCATAGCACTCTGTAGCGTCTGCCAAAACCGGGACGTGAATCGCGGGTCTCTATCGGAAACTATGCTCGAAGGTACTCCATGCAACCTCACAATCTCTTTGACGTACAGCTAGGCCAACTTGGCCATAGACATTCTCAAGTTCATCGCCAAAAAGTGAGCACTCTTGGTCAACCGATCCACTATCACCCAGATGGTGTCGTGTCCCCTGAAAGTCCGTGGAAGATGAGTCACAAAGTCCATGGAGATGCTGTCCCACTTCCACACTGGTACCTCCAACGACTGTAGAACGCCACCGGGTCTCTGATGCTCCACCTTCGCCTTCTGACACGTCAGACAGGCGGATACAAACTGAGCCACATCCTTCTTCATCCCCTGCCACCAGAAAGTTTCCTTGAGGTCCTGGTACATCTTAGTCATGCCAGGATGCAAGCTAAGACGACTCTTGTGTCCTTCCTCAAGGATCAACTTTCTCAACTCAGCATCATCAGGTATACATACTCTGCCTCGAAACCTCAGTATGCCATCATCACTCACAGCAAAGTCTCTAGCCTCATCCGTCCCAAGCTGCTCTCTAACTCTGTTCAGACCAGCATCCAACAACTGTCTCTCTTTGATCGAGCCCAAGAAGTCACTAGATATAGTAAGGGTACTACACCTAATGGACTCGGACCCCAACTCCACCTGTATCCTCATATCTCTGAACTTCTCTAGTAGCTCTGCCTCTTTTATCATGAGATGTGCCGTGTGTATCGTCTTCCTACTCAAAGCATCTGCCACTACATTTGCCTTCCCCGGATGATATAGGAGCTCGAAGTCGTAGTCCTTTAGGAATTCCATCTACCTCCTTTGCCTCATATTCAGCTCCTTCTGATCAAACAAGTACTTTAAACTTTTGTGGTCGCTGAACACCCGAAACTGAGCACCATACAGATAGTGCCTCCAGATCTTCAAGGCAAAAACTATCGCTGCCAACTCAAGGTCATGGGTGGGGTAATTACGCTCATGCACCTTAAGCTGCCTCGAAGCATATGCCACAACCTTCTTTTCCTGCACCAAAACACATCCAAGTCCAAGGCGGGAGGCGTCACAGTAGACCTCAAACGGCTTTCCGACATTCGGGATCACAAGTATCGGTGCACTGGTCAGTCTCTTCTTCAGTTCCTGGAAACTCTCCTCACACTTATCCGTCCAGATGAAGGGTTGATCCTTCCGGGTAAGCAAAGTCAAAGGTGCCACAATCTTGGAGAATCCCTCTATGAACCTCCTGTAGTAGCCTGCTAACCCCACAAAGCTCCTGATCTCTGTGGCTGACTTAGGATTTTCCCACTTTACCACTGCCTCGACCTTCGCTGGGTCCACTGCAATCCCCTGTGCTGATATCACATGCCCCAAAAACTGAACTTCGTCTAACCAGAACTCACACTTGGACAACTTGGCATACAACTGCTTCTCTCTCAAAACACCAAGTACCAACCTCAGGTGTTCTGCATGTTCATCCTGAGTCCTGGAATAGATAAGGATGTCGTCTATGAAGACCACAACAAACTTATCTAGGAAAGGTCAGAAAATCCTGTTCATGTAGTCCATCAACACCGCTGGGGCGTTGGTCACGCCAAACGGCATAACCACATACTCATAGTGGCCATACCTCGACCTGAAGGCTGTCTTCTGTACATCGTCAGCCTTTACCAAAATCTGGTGATAACCCGATCGCAGATCTATCTTCGAGAACACCGATGACCCATGCAACTGATCCATCAAGTCATCAATCCTCGGGAGCGGGTACTTATTCTTGATAGTCATCTTGTTCAGCTGCCTGTAATCCACACACAGGCGTGAACTCCCGTCCTTCTTCTTCACCAACAACACTGGTGCTCCCCAAGGTGAAGTGCTGGGTCGGATGAACTGTTTCTCCATCAGGTCTTCTATCTGTTTCTTGAGCTCTACCAACTCTGCCGGAGCCATACGATATGGGGCCATCGAGACCGGGCCTGTTCCTGGGACTAGATCGATAGAGAACTCCACCTCTCTACTGGGAGGCAACCCTGGTATCTCCTCCGGAAATACATCCACAAAGTCCTGGACGACTGGTATCACCGACGTCGTTTCTCTCCTCTCCACCTCCATATGTGTGAAGATCATGTAGCACCGCGCACCGTCCTGTAGCTCCCTCATAACTCCCTGGGAGGAAACCAACTCATGTTCCTCTGAGTCGAGAAACAACAACTTCTTCTCCCGACAATCTATCAGAATGTGATTGGCAGAGAGCCAATCCATCCCTAAGATTACCTCCAACTCCTGTAGAGGTAGGCAGATTAAGTTCACCTTGTACCTGCGTCCTTCTACCTCCACTGGAAGCCTAGCACACAAGGACGACGTCCTGACCAAACCCGACGCCGGAGAAGACACCGCAAGCTCACACTGTAGCTCGCGCACCGGCAGACCCAACCGTTCCACACAGGCAAAAGACACAAAAGAGTGTGTCGCTCCAGAATCATATAGCACACAACAAGAAGAACCAGCTATCATGCAACTACCCATGACCAAGTTACCTGAGCCTGATGCCTCAGCTCCTGATGTAGCGTACACTCTGCCCGTCGTCTGAGGCCTGTTGCCTCTGTCTCTCCCCTGATGCTGATGGGGTGCCTGAACTGGAGGGCGTGTCGCTGCCCTGGCAAGGTTGGGACAATCTCTCCCAAAGTGGCCTTCCTTGCCACAGTTGTTGCACCGACGATAACCCTCCCTACGTGGACACCCATACCTCGGGTGGGGCCCTCCACATGAGTAACACCGAACTCGACCCTGCTGCGGAGGAAAGCTCCTAGACTCCTGAGGCTGATGGTGTGGTCTATCATACGGTCTCCTCCTCTCCTCATGTCTGGGCCTGGACCCAGATGGTCCACCGATCCTCTGTGGCGGCTGTGACTGCGGTGGGCGCTGGCCTTCCACCTCACGCTTCATCTTCTCCATCACTCTGGCCTTCTCTACCAGAGCGGCAAAATCCTTGATGGACAAGGGTGCCACCATCAAGCGAATGTCTCCCCTGAGGCCGTTCTCAAACTTACGGCATCTCCACTCCTCGTCAAGCGGCAGTGTGTAGAAACGGCTGAGGTGTTTAAACCTCTCAGCATACTCTGTGACAGTCTTCCCTCCCTGGGTCAACTGGAGGAACTCCACCTCCTTGGCGTATCGGATGTTGTCTGGGAAGTACTCGGAGAGGAATCTCTCCCTGAAAGTTTCCCATGTCACTGGGTCATCCCTCTCCTCCAGGATGGATCTGGTGCTGCTCCACAATTGCTCTGCCTCTCCAGTGAGCATATAGACCGAGAACGCCAACCTATCCTCCGCAGGACACATCTTGGCGTCATAGATGCGCTCCAAGTCCTTCAGCCATTGGTCTGCGGCGTCAGGACTAGTCTTCCCATCAAACTTTGCTGGGTGGTGCTTCAAAAAGTCCTCCAAGCTCCACTCCCTGACCGCAGGTCGTGGCTCAGGACCAACCACAGGCGTCGTCGTCCTGCTCTCCTCCATCTGGCGGAGGGCCTCCATATGCTGCCGATGAGCATCCTCAGCAGCTACCCTCGCAGCCTCCATTTGCTGCATCACTGCCTGCTGCTGCTCAAGCGACGCCGCCTGTCGCTGCATGGATGCCTCATGCTGCTGCATCATCGCAGCACTCTGCTGCGTCATAGCTGCTACCATCGCCTCTATAACTCTGGCGATATCAGGTACGTCTCCCTGGGATGATTGCGAAGTCCTACGAGGAGGTGCCATAGTCCACTGGCACATAGAAAATCACTTGGTTAGGCTCGATAAAGGCAAGAATTTAACTAAGACCACTCAAAAGACACACAGAGAAGCTAAGCGGACATCCAAGTCCACAGACCTAAGGAATGACCGCTCTGATACCATAAATGTAACGTCCCATTTAATTATTAATCGAAATTAAAGGAAACGTCACGCGATAATAGTACTGCAGAGTAGTCTTGGGGTCCCTAACACAACCCCTACGAAACTAGGCACACCACGATGCCAACAAAAGCAGGATAGCTGAATACGAATACAACGTAGAATGTAGCGTAGAAATACGGAAAGAAAATACATAGGGCCATGGCCCTAAATAAACACAAGGAAAACTCCAGCCCAGATGGCTAAGCAGCGGAATCACCATCCACGTGTTGACCCTGAGAACCTCGCCCAACTGCTCCCATCAACCAAGTTGATGATCATCACAAGGAAAAACGGCCACAAACAACACAAACATACAACAAAACGGGTAAGCTAGAGCCAACAACACGTATCATGCAATCAAGCATATTTTCATCATCTCATATCCACATAGCAACCAAACATGTTATGACTCTTCATTCAATACACTACGACTCGACTCGACTCATCCGGATACGTATAACTTGGTCGGATTCAGCGGATGCTTGCACTTGTGTGGGTACCTCTGCTCGAACTTGAGCTGCTCGATCCCTGAGCTTTGTAATACCAGTGTTATAATGAATCAAATCTCCCCCACCACAAGGTTAGCCCTTAGTGAGTTTCAGGCCTCCTGCTACTCCCACCACAAGAGTCAGTCCGCTCTAAGTGAGACTAACTGACTCCTCGGAGCGTCAGGATGCAACCTTACCTTGAATCCTTACCTAGTTATACAGATGGGGCACCACCATGAACACCCACTAACAGGGCCATGGGATTACGTCCCGACCACTGAAGCACAACCCCGGAGGTCTCACCTAGAGACCCCAAGGAATTACACACTGACACGGACCAATATTCATAAATCAGCAATAAGAGAATATTAAATTATATTTTTCAATTCCATATCAACCCTTGAAGTCTAATCCTCATATCAATCACATCTCAAACCCATACCTCTGGTCATCACCACCCCAATGAGTCTGGGGCCTAGTCTCATATCAATATCATGTTCCTTTAGTTTCAAACCGCATACTCATTTCACATGCTAAGTCTCATACCAACCCATTCATCCACAATTCATGAATCATGCCAAACATATACTTCATGCTCCATTACATACATGTTCATCATCATACAATCATATTCAACCAACATGGATCACTCGGGAAACATCAAACATCCAAAACACAGCACGGTCTCGCCCAGCATCTCGCTCAGGCTGAGGGGTCTCGCTCAGGCGAGACGTGCTCGCTCAGGCGAGCCTCCCCCTCGCCTAGGCGAGAGTACAAAAGAAACAAGGGCATGGCAACACGGGATATCGCTTAAGCGAGATCCCTCTCGCTTGGGCGAGTTGCCTGCTCGCTCAAAAATTGAGCGAGCCGCCCGGGCGACTTTTCGCGCAAAAAACTTAGGCGAGCTCCCTGTTTCATCTCGCCTAGGCGAGATGGACTTGCTTGGGCGAGATTAGCAGGTCTCGCCACTGTTCTTCGCTGTACCGCCATGTTTTCCGGCCAAACCACACATGCAAAGCACTCTCACACATCCAAACGACAGATCCAACCGTACAAACAACAAATAACTCATAAACAGTTCAAAAGGGACTCGAAACTAGAACCCTAACTTCCCGTACCTGGGATTCAAGCTAGCAAAACGCTCCGACAAGCCCTCGCTACCGAACGTACGAGCACCGCAGCTTCAAGGAACGAACGGGAGGACTGGAGTAGGGGAAACTTCGAACTGGCTCAACAACAGTGGGGCGGAACCCTAGCAGAGGTGTGTGGCGGCTGCAGCTCAAAGCAAGGACCAAGGTTTTGAAAGGTGTAGGGTACCCTAGGGTTTTAGGGCAGACTTAAGGACATATGTACCCTGGGCCAACCCTTAGGCCCACTTAGGGGCAGCCCACTAAACTTTTGGGCTGGAAAAAGAAAATGGGGCCTTACAATGTTCGATAAAAAAAATGACTTTTGAAACATAACCATATGATTTCTTTCCTTTCAATTTAGATAAAAAACTAGATTATTTGTACATTGGATATAATTTGGACAAATTAATCTATCAAAAGACTATAGGAGAAGGTTGAGTTTATGCTTTTATATGTTAAACCCAATATATTCTTGAATGGATTGAATTAAGTTGTAAATTTAAAACAAAAATACCTTTTTATTAAAAACTTTACTTTTTAAGTATTAACTTAACAAACTATAATAAAATCATTAAAAATATAATTCAAGATTTTAAATAAATCAATAGTTTATATCAATTTAAACTAATTAAAAAAAAGTGTAAGAAAGAGTCTAAAATTACACCAGGTCTAGAAGAATTTATAACGATATATACGAGAAGGTTATATTTGTTACTGTACCGTACCTAGCCAAACTCAACCAAGTAAACAATATACACATCAGAACCGCCTAGCTTCTAGTACCCGGACACCACTGGCATAAGCCACCTAGGCAGGTAGCCGGTCGAAACCGACTACTTGTCTAGAAAGTTAACTAACATCAATGCCTCGCCTTCAAAAGGCCTCCAGGGCCTGTTTTGGGGGCCCAGGCCCACTCATGGCCCAAGCTGGGGCCCAAGTCAAAACCCAGCCCATGCAATGGTCAAACGTCATTAATGTTCTATAAATACACATGGACCCCATCATTTAAAGGTACGCATTCATTAATCACTAATTTGACTCTCTGAGAGCTTTGACTTACTTGAGCTTCGGAGATTCTTCTGCAGGTAACCCCTCTTGGGTTCAAGCCGACATGTATCGAATGGGAAGAGGCCAACTGAAGAGATAGCGGACTACATGGTAAGGTGACACTCGTGCCTAACTTATCTTATTTGTCCCTCTGCAGGAACAATTGGCGCCCACCGTGGGGCACGAGACGAACACCTTTAGTACCCGTTTTTCTCTGAAGATGGTTTCTACCCGTAGCAAAGCTGGAGCTAGCAAGCAAGTGGACGCTGGTCCCTCTGGACCTTCCGGCATCACCCCTGACTTGGTCGCCATCTTAGACGGCCAGGTGAAGATGCAACAGGAGCTCGCAGACCTGAAGAAGCGCAGCGCTGAAGAAATGGAAGCGCTTAAACAAGAGAATTCCCGCCTCAGAAGGAGGATCGAGGCAGATGCCGACCTCAAGGGAAAAGCCAAAGAGACCTCTGAAGTTGTGAAGTCTCCGGCCTTCCAGCCTACGGAGGAGGAAAGTGAATACAATCCCACCCCCCACACCTTCACCACCACCCAATAGACACCCGTTACCTCTACTCATCCTCACCATTTTCCATCCGGTCAACCGGGGCTCACCGCACCCCCAACTCCCGCCCCCACCCTCCCTCCCACCCACATCCCCTACAACATACCCACCACCCTCCATACCACATACGTCCCACCCTACAACCCACAGTACCTTACCACAACCCACATTCCTCCTCACAACATCACCTCCACCTTTCCCGCTATGATCACCCACCCACCCCCACCCCACATTCCCCCTCCTCACCAGCCCAGACGCCGCCACCCATTCACCGATTTTATCGCTAACACCCCTCTACCGACCCAGTGGGAACCATTCAACCTCGATCGCTACACTGGCGAAACCGACCCCGATGAACACCTGAAAGTGTACATCACACACGTTGCCCTATATACATCCCAAGACGCAGTCTTCTGCAAAGCTTTCCCCACAACCCTCAAAGGCCCCGCCCTAGAATGGTTTACCACCCTCCCACCCTACTCAATTGATAATTTTGACACCCTTTCCCACATGTTTTCCACACATTTCGCCGGCAGCCGCCCACACCAAACCACCACCATATCCCTACTGGGCATCAGACAAGAGCCCAATGAACCACTCAGAAAATTCATCGATCGCTTCAGTAAAGCAGCCCTTCGCACACCACACCTCAATCAGGAGATGATACTCCAATGTATGACCCTCACCCTACAACCCAGACCTTTCGCCAACAATGTATACCTCCACCCACCCACATCCATGCATGAACTCAAGCTGCGCGCAGCTGACTACGTTCGCATGGAGGAAATGCAAACCCTTCACACCAAATTATGTAGCGACTATGCCGCCAACACCTCCAATATCACCCCCAATCCCACCCCACAGCCTCACTCGCGCCCTGAAAACCGCCCACGTGAACCCCGCCAACCTCGTTTCACCAGATACGCCCCACTCACAGTAGCCCGCTCCCGCATCCTAGACGAAGCCCTCCAAGCTGACCTCCTCCCCCCACCGCAAAAGACAACCACCCCTCCTAACGCCGACATGACCAAGTATTGTCGGTACCACCGCAACCACGGCCATACTACAGAAGAGTGCAAAGCGCTCCAGGATAAGATCGAAGAACTGGTACGCGCCGGCCATTTTCGCCGCTTCATCCGCAGGGATGACCATAACTCCTCCTCCCGCACCCGCCACCCTCCACGACATGACCACAGACGACACCAAAGCGGTACCCATCACAGTAACCACCCCACCCAACCCAATGACCAACAACCACAGCCCGCTTCCACCAACATTACCCCTGCTGACCCCCCCTTACGAGGCACCATTAACACCATCTCTGGTGGCTTCGCAAGCGGAGGCTCCACCTCTTCCGCCAGAAAGAAACACCTCCGCCACATACAATCCATCAACCACATCACCCAATCCCATCACAGGCGACGTATGCCCCCTATCGTATTCACAGATGACGACTTCCATGGCCTCGACCACCAGCAAGACGACCCAATGGTCATCACAGTGGAAATTGAAAACTATGCCGTCAAGAAAGTCCTGGTAGATCAAGGCAGCTCCGTTGATATCCTCTACTGGACTACTTACCAGAAACTACAACTCCCCGACACCGCTATGATACCGTATGATGAGCCCATATACGGCTTTTCTGGCGAACAAGTATCCACCCGGGGCTACATAGACCTCCATACCATCTTTCGGGAAGGAACCCAAACAAAAACAATCCCAATCCGCTTCCTTATAGTCGACGCACCCACATCTTACAACATACTCCTGGGTCGTTCTTCCCTCAACACCCTTGGTGCAGTCGTCTCCACCCCCCATTTGGCCATGAAGTTCCCAGCACCATCCGGTGACATCCTAACCATCCATTGTGATCAACGTTTGGCACATGAATGCTACATGGCAAGCTTAAGGCCCCAACTCCCAATCCAATAGACAAACCACATCGAGCGACCATCTAATTCCCGTATAGCCCTATCCGGCGAGGATCTTGACCCCAGAATAGGCCGGGATGCCCGCCTCGAACCAGTCGAGGACACAACCCCTCTGGAACTCCCCAACGGCCATTCCATCAACTTGGGCACTGGTTTAAATCTTGATGAACGTGCCACAATTACACCCATCCTCATAAACAACACGGATCTCTTCGCTTGGTCAGCCACCGACCTCCCTGGGGTAGACCCTAAAGTCGCATCCCACAAGCTCTCGATATACAAAGAAGCCCGCTACGTATCCCAGAAAAAATGCAAACTTGGGGAAGAACGCAGACAGGCCGCCAAGATAGAAGCCGAGAAGTTGCTGAGCGTAGGATTTATAGATGAAGCGCAGTACACCACCTGGCTTTCTAACGTTGTCTTGGTCAAGAAAGCCAATGGTAAATGGCGGATGTGCGTGGACTACACAGACCTGAACAAGGCATGCCCTCGCGACGCCTACTCCCTACCCAACATCGACCGCCTCGTAGACGGTGCGGCAGGAAATAAAGTACTCAGCTTTTTGGACGCGTACTCAGGTTATAACCAAATACCCATGGCCACAGCAGACATGCACAAGACCGCCTTCATCACAGATGATGCCAACTACTTCTATAGAGTCATGCCCTTTGGCCTCAAAAACGCTGGGGCAACCTACCAGCGGCTAATGGACAAAGTCTTCAGCCACCTCACCGGACACTGTGTCGAAGTTTACGTCGATGACATGGTCGTCAAGTCCCCGAGCCATCATCAGCACGCTGAAGATTTAAAGGCAGTTTTCTCCGCCCTACGCCAGTACAACCTCCGCCTAAACCCGGACAAGTGCGTGTTCGGCGTCGACCGGGGTAAATTCCTCGGTTTCATGTTAACCCAGCGCGGCATAGAAGTTAACCCCGAAAAGTGCAAGGCCATCATCGAGATGCGTAGCCCCACCACCATCAAGGAAGTCCAGCGACTAATTGGCCGCCTCACGGCTATATCTCGCTTCCTGCCAAAACTAGCAGAACAAACTCAACCCATAATTTAGCTCCTAAAGAAATCCGCCCGGTTCACGTGGACTGAAGATTGTGAACAAATCTTCCTCAAGCTCAAAACATCCCTAACCTCACCCCCATCCTCCGCAAACCCGATATCACCCAACCCCTGCTAGTATACATCACGGCCACCGATCACACCGTCAGTGCTGCCCTTGTCCAAGAAGCAGAAGGCACGCAGCATCCTGTTTACTTTGTAAGCAGGACACTACAAGATCCTAAAACCAGATACCAAATGATAGAGAAACTAGCCTTGTCCTTGGTCCACGCCGCACGCCGCTTACGCCCATATTTTCAAAACCACACCATAACCGTCAAGACCGATTACCCAATTCAGAAAATACTACAAAAACCAGATTTAGCCGGACGCATGTCATCATGGGCCGTGGAGCTCTCCGAATTCAACATCCGCTATGAACCACACGGCCCCATCAAAGCCCAATGTCTCTTGGACTTCGTCAACGACCTACAGCAAGCACCTGCTGAGGACCAATGGACGCTTCATGTAGATGGCTCCTCGAACCCAAGGGGTGCCGATGCCGACATTGTACTGGAAGGCCCCAACGACATCCTCATTGAGAAATCTCTTCATTTCGCTTTCAAAACGTCGAATAATCAAGCCGAATACGAAGCTATCCTGGTCGGGCTCTCTCTAGCCCGTGAAGTCGGCGTCAAAAAGTTAACGTGTAAAACCGACTCCAAACTCACAGTAGGTCATCTGAACGACGAGTTCCAAATCAAAGACCCCATCCTCCAACAATATTACCATCTGGTCCGCGCAATCATCCAATCCGCCTTTGAACAAGTCCGCGTCGAGCACATACCCAGAACCGACAATGTCAGAGCCGACGTCCTTTCCAAATTAGCCAGTACCAAACTCAAAAACCGTAACCGGTCCTTGCTACAGCAAACACTATCCACACCCTCCGTCACACACACTTGCCAAACGTTAACCCACACCCCATCAAACAGTTTCACCCCCACCCAAAACCCAAACTGGACCACCCCTTACATTCAGTACCTCAAAACTGGCAACCCCCCTGTCGACGCGGACAAAACTTGGCTGGCCAAGGCCGCCAGGTACACTATGGTAGGCGACGACCTCTACAAACGCGGATACGGCCAGCCTCTACTTAAATGTGTCACGCCAGAACAAGCCCAGTACGTCATTAAGGAACTACACGAAGGAATATGTGGTTATCATTCAGGCGCGCGCACCATGGCCACAAGAATTCTCAGAGTCGGGTACTTCTGGCCCACAATGGAGGCGGACTGCCAAGACTACGTCAAGAAATGTAAACCATGCCAGAAGCACAGCAACCTTATACATCAAAAACAAGAACAGCTACACCACATATTGTCCCCTTGGCCATTCGCTAAATGGGGAATGGACATCCTAGGCCCCTTCACACCCGGCAAAGGACATGTTAAGTTCCTAATCGTAGCTGTTGACTACTTCACCAAATGGATTGAAGCCAAGCCATTGACCACCATCACGGCCCAGCAGGTCCAGCAGTTTGTGTGGAAGGACGTCATATGCAGATATGGTATACCGCATACCATCATAACAGATAACGGCCGACAATTCATTGACAAGGAGTTAGCAAAATTCTACACCGGTTTAGGCATCAAACACATCACAAGTTCTGTAGAACACCCACAGACCAATGGGCAAGCGGAAGCGGCAAACAAAGTTATCCTCGTAGAGCTGCATAAAAGATTGGATACCGCTAAAGGCCGATGGCCGGAAGAACTAATTGAAGTGCTATGGGCCTACAGATGCACCCCCCAATCGTCCACAAATGAATCCCCTTTCAGCCTAGTCTACGGCGCAGACGCCATGATACCAGTAGAAATTGGCGAACCATCCCTACGCCGAGAACTGTACGACCCAACTCACAACCACCATAACATGGCCTTACATCTCAACCTCCTTCCCGAACTTAGAGAAAAGGCCCAAATACGCAATCTCGCTGCCAAACAACGAGCTGCCAAGAAATATAACGCAAACCTGCACCCACGATCGTTTGTCATAGGAGACCTAGTATGGAGAATGGCCAGCAGTGCCAGAAAGAAGGATGGCAAGTTCTCCGCCAATTGGGATGGCCCATACCGCATACGAGAAGACGCCGGAGGTGGGGCTTATCGCTTAGAGCACCTATCTGGGGAAGAAATCCCCAACACATGGAATGTATCCCACCTCAAGTTCTACTTCAGTTGAACATGTATCATAAGCGGATCAATACTTGTAACCCCAGGTGTACTCTTTTTCCTCACTTGGTCTTTTTTCCCTAAGGAGGGTTTTGGCCAAGGAGGTTTTAACGAGGCACCCCTATTTGAATAAATAAAATGAGTGGTTCCCTACTTTATGACTCTATACCCTTTACTCGTGGTTAATTCGTTTAAGTTCCCCACCCTTACCACAAGTAAGCGGCCTGGGTCGAACACCCTTTACTCGTGGTTGATTCGTTTAAGTTCCCCACCCTTACCACAAGTAAGCGGCCTGGGTCGAACAATCTTTACTCGTGGTTAATTCGTTTAAGTTCTCCACCCTTACCACAAGTAAGCGGCCTGGGTCGAACACCCTTTACTTAATTTCAAATCTTTCTAGTTCCCCACCCTTACCACAAGTAAGCAGCCTGGGTCGAACACCCTTTACTTAATTTCAAATCTTTCTAGTTCCCCACCCTTACCACAAGTAAGCGGCCTGGGTCGAACACCCTTTACTCGTGGTTGATTCGTTTAAGTTCCCCACCCTTACCACAAGTAAGCGGCCTGGGTCGAACACCCTTTACTCGTGGTTAATTCGTTTAAGTTCCCCACCCTTACCACAAGTAAGCGGCCTGGGTCGAACACCCTTTACTTAATTTCAAATCTTTCTAGTTCCCCACCCTTACCACAAGTAAGCGGCCTGGGTCGAACACCCTTTACTCGTGGTTGATTCGTTTAAGTTCCCCACCCTTACCACAAGTAAGCGGCCTGGGTCGAACAATCTTTACTCGTGGTTAATTCGTTTAAGTTCCCCACCCTTACCACAAGTAAGCGGCCTGGGTCGAACACCCTTTACTTAATTTCAAATCTTTCTAGTTCCCCACCCTTACCACAAGTAAGCAGCCTGGGTCGAACACCCTTTACTTAATTTCAAATCTTTCTAGTTCCCCACCCTTACCACAAGTAAGCGGCCTGGGTCGAACACCCTTTACTCGTGGTTGATTCGTTTAAGTTCCCCACCCTTACCACAAGTAAGCGGCCTGGGTCGAACACCCTTTACTCGTGGTTAATTCGTTTAAGTTCCCCACCCTTACCACAAGTAAGCGGCCTGGGTCGAACACCCTTTACTTAATTTCAAATCTTTCTAGTTCCCCACCCTTACCACAAGTAAGCGGCCTGGGTCGAACACCCTTTACTCGTGGTTGATTCGTTTAAGTTCCCCACCCTTACCACAAGTAAGCGGCCTGGGTCGAACACCCTTTACTCGTGGTTAATTCGTTTAAGTTCCCCACCCTTACCACAAGTAAGCGGCCTGGGTCGAACACCCTTTACTCGTGGTTAATTCGTTTAAGTTCCCCACTCTTACCACAAGTAAGCGGCCTGGGTCGAACACCCTTTACTCGTGGTTAATTCGTTTAAGTTCCCACCCTTACCACAAGTAAGCGGCCTGGGTCGAACACCCTTTACTTGTGGTTAATTTGTTTAAGTTCCCCACCCTTACCACAAGTAAGCGGCCTGGGTCGAGTACTCTAATTTAACATACAAACGTCAGCAATACTCTCCTAGGTAAATACGCATATAACATAACATATCACATACAAAACATCATTATCCAACCAACACGTTCCTATCACATATGCTATCGTCAACAACCACAAAACATATATATCCACAATATGCATCACATTAAAAATAAGTCAAAATATTGTACGAGTTATTACAGACTTAGGATTCAGTGCGAAATAGAACATCATAAAAACTACATCCTAAGCTGCTTTGTTGTCATCACCCTCCACGGCCGCGTCCACATCCTTCTCTTCCTCGGCCGCCTCATTCCCAACCTCTTCCCCACCCTCTTCATCCTCCCCTACCAACTTTCCGCCAACCACATCTTTATCCACATCGAACCTCGAATCCAGGGCATCCACATCCTTATAGAAGAAAGCCGCCTGCCGCAACCCCTTCTCGAAACCATTTATATGCTCCTGGATAACGCTGTTCTTCAAGTCATCCAACTCCCCAACAGCCCCGTCATATTTGTCCTTCAAGTCCTCATAGTCTTCTTCCAGCTCCCCTATACGCTTGTTCAGTTTCTCCTCGGAATCTAAACAACACACTTTCCATGACGCCAACCTCTTCCTCTCAGCTTCCCAACCTTCCTTCTCTTTCTCTAGCGCCGCCTTCTCCTCCGCAAGTTTGTCCACCTTACCCTGCAACTCCCCCAACTCCTTCACTTCCCTTCTATAAAGGGACCCCACACGTCGGCCCAAGACTAACGCCTTGCTCCCAAACTCAACCATTGTTCTCACGATATGATCAACCTCCATGTTATCGATAGAGTTCACAACAGTATCTGGGAGGTTGATCGAGATGTCCTTCCTCACGGATATCTCCGGCAACTCAATCAGACCGGCCTCCGGCAACTTCTCCCCGCTGGCCGATCCCGCCCCATCAGTTGACCCGAGGATAGCTGCCCTTATTTTCTTCACATCCTTACCCTTCCCAGGTCGAGGAGGGAGCTCAGCTCTCCTCTTCGTTCCGCCATGTACATGTACTTCCACCACGGATTCCTGCAAATTGGGAACACCAGCTTTCCCAGCCTCCTTGGCCTTGGCGGCCATCTCCTTCCTCAGTGCTTGAAAGAGCGCTAAGTTCTTCTTACCAGATTGCGCCATATGCCCTGCAATAACACATCACAACTCGGATCAAAACAACTTAGCATCATTAACACAGCTTAAGTAATAAACAGATACCTTCAATATCTATTATCGGATGCACCGAATTATAAACCCTAACTAAGCCCTTAGTGGGCAACTTATCCACAAATCTTAACAACATCCCCACCACCTCCTTGTCTCCAGCCGACAACTCCTCCACTCCCATGTCCTTGTAACGAGAAGGATTGTTGGTCCAACTAAAAGGGAACTTGGTACTCCCATCCGCATTCAGAAAATACGGCTCACCTCCCTCCTTCACTACGACCTTGAAGTACCCATCTTTGAAGTGCTTGAAAGATTGGGAGAATGCATCCAACCTGCTAATGCTAGGACGACTGATTTAAGAAAGCCAAGTAGCCGGCCTCCGGGGTCTGGTATCATAAAAATACAAAAATGCATAAGGGGAAGGCTCCAAGTACAACGACTCGCACAGAATGCGGAAGGCCTGTAAGTAAGCCCAACTATTAGGGTGTAGCTGAGTAGGCGCCACATTCAACGCCCGCAGCACGCCCATGGTGAAGTCGTCGAAGGGTAGTCGTATGTGAAGCTGAGAAAAATGGCACATATACATATAAAAGAACTTCTCGGCAGCCCCTTCTTGCCCGTGGCATACTCGGTCGATGGCGCTCACCCTTTCCAACGAAACAATATCTCCGCTGACCCCTCTAGACATGACGGGTGTACAGTTTAGCCAAGAGTTCAACAAGCGAGACCACCTAAACAGTGATGACTGGTCACGAACATCAGGTGCGACCCACGCATAACCGCCCTTGGCTGGCCAGTCACTCTCCTCCAGCTCCTCAGGAGGATCTTCTCGAACTTCCCTCACCACCTCCATTGGCATTCCGCTTGTGCCAACTCCAGCACTCATACCCTCTCCGCGAAGCCGTTCATCCCTACTCCTATCCGACTCAGTACTTTGACTACTACTAGACGCAGATAACGATGTGCTATCGCTACTAGACATACCTGTTTTCGTTTTTACGGAAAGATGTCGGTTGAATTTGGAAACTAGTCGGACAATATGAGGCGCACAAGATCTCTGAATTCGAAACTCTCGCAAATGAACCAAGTAAACCCTCCGCTGCTTTCAAACCCGTATTTATAGTCCACGATCCCAAACGATTAAAATTCTTCCCGCCAAAATAAAACCCCATACCAATCGACACCATCATTATGAAGGATATGACACATAAAACGACGGCGCCAAAAGTTAACGATGTGACCACCTGACACCATTGCACCTACCTTCTGACACCTTCAAATCCCAAGCCTTAACACTGTTCACCACACTTAAAGGCTGGGGGACTGGTGTATCACACCTAGCCGGTTTTGCTAGTTCACCAACGCATGTAATCCTTGACCGACAACTCATATCGGACAAGGCTGGGGGACTGGTGTACTGTACCTAGCCAAACTCAACCAAGTAAACAATATACACATCAGAACCGCCTAGCATCTAGTACCCGGACACCACTGGCATAAGCCACCTAGGCAGGTAGCCGGTCGAAACCAACTACTTGTCTAGAAAGTTAACTAACATCAATGCCCCGCCTTCAAAAGGCCTCCAGGGCCTGTTTTGGGGGCCCAGGCCCACTCATGGCCCAAGCTGGGGCCCAAGTCAAAACCCAACCCATGCAATGGTCAAACGTCATTAATGTTCTATAAATACACGTGGACCCCATCATTTAAAGGTACGCATTCATTAATCACTAATTTGACTCTCTGAGAGCTTTGACTTACTTGAGCTTCGGAGATTCTTCTGCAGGTAATCCCTCCTGGGTTCAAGCCGACATGTATCGAATGGGAAGAGGCCAACTGAAGAGATAGCGGACTACATGGTAAGGTGACACTCGTGCCTAACTTATCTTATTTTTCCCTCTGCAGGAACAGTTACAATCTTAGAAAAGTGGATAGCTTGATTTAATTTAAAAAGGTGATTGTGTTAATGTTTTAATCTTATAGAAATAATGAAGGTTTGATTAATAAATTGAAGAAAATAAAAAAAAAATGGTTAAATAGTTGGAACAGGAAAGTCTAGAAGAGAGGAGCGATGTGGAACTTGGGCATTAGTAACCGTCAAAATCGTGATGAATCATGGGTTTGAATAGGAAAGGGTCCTCTGCGGTGTCGCGACAACAACGATAACGTAAAGAACATGGAACCTCTGCTGTCTGCTGCTTCTTTATGCTGTGTTGCCTTTCTCTTCCGGAAAATCTCACTCTTCATCTACATCATGGTACCTGGTACTGTGCTGGTAGAGGAGTAGTTGGTACCGTATACCACGCTCCTCATCCACGTGCATGACATGATATACATCCACCACTTCTATTTTAAACCTACACAAATATCACCACACACCTTCACTTTTTCACTATCTTTTGCCCCTTAACCATAAAATACTATATCAACTTTTCTGCAATGACGGATACAAATCAAACACTGTTTCAGTTTGAGTTTTACAATACAATTTTTTAAGAAGTCAATAACACTTGCGTATCACTGAACTCTTTTGGTAAAGAAAAATGGTTTAAAAAGAGTTGAAGAGGAGAAATAGAGTGGGGAAATGAATAACTTGTAGCTTAATTCGTGGGGAACTGGCACCACAACCAAGCCTAGATAATCTTTTGAAAGCTCAACTTCAACCAAAAATAGTTAATGGATGTACTCACTCTCCACTCAATAGATACTCAACAAAGCAGAAAGAGAGAGAGAGAGAGAGAAGTCACAAGCGCCAATGTGCTTTTGGATTTTCTACTTTATGCCATTCCTTTTCAATCCTTTTCCTTCCCCACAATATTACCCATCCATCACCTCATCTTCTTTCTCATTTTCTCTTCCCCATCCCTTTCTCCATTACTCCTTCCATTTCTAATTAATCACAATAAATTCCCATCCAAATCTTCCTTGCATCCTCATAACTAGTAACCTAATGAATATTCCTCATTTCACAATCTAAATACCACCACCACTTCCCACTTTTCAACAAAACCATCCCATTAAGAAACCCTAATCTCAACTTATACCCATTCTCAAAACCAAATTTTATATACTCATATCTCAACACATTTTGTACCCCATCCTTTTCAAATAAAAACACCCTTCTCCTTGTATGTATTTAATTATGAAACATTCACCGGGTTACTAAAGTTAACACGAAAAAACGTCTTTTAATAAAAAAATAAATAAAATACCCATGACATCGCTGCCCACTGATTTATATAAAATATATATAACTTGATGTCTAAATACAAAATAAAAAAATTACTCCTTATGTACACAGTACGTAAATCTAATAGCCCCATCTTTTTCCTTTTTTTTCTCATTTGTCGGTTGAAATTCGCCCTCAAACGGCATCGTTTGGTATGGCAAACTCGTTGGCATAGTGTTCAGTGGGCGAACACTCCATTTTATGCTTTAACTTCCAATCCATGGCTTGGCATCCACGTGAGCAATAATTAACTTTCCCACAAACAGAACAGCGTCGAAATTCGTGCGGTCGAGTTTCCGGTCGGCCACATCCAATGTGGGAGCATAACCTCAATCCTTCTTCTAATTTTCCTTTGCCGGATTCAAACCACTCTCTTAAAAAACGATTCACCGGTTGCACTTCCGGTACCGGAATTCTGTAACCGTAGTCACTCAACAACGCCGTCACATCTCTCTGACACGTCACTGCCGTCCGCCACGTCAGCATCAGAGAGTCAGAAGCAGAAGGAGTTACCTCGCGTAACACGTACGCGAGCTCCCGCACGTTGGCCTGCACCAGCATCCGCCTCCCCTCCGCCACGTTCTGCCGCGCGCCGTAGCCATCCTGGAGACAATGACCCAACTCCCGAAGCGCGTCGATGTGCCCGAGCAGCGACGCACGCGCCGACAAAGCCACGCCCGCGCGTAGATCCTTGTCGTGTTTGGAGCCGCCGCTGCCATTGAACTGTATCACCGCCAACGAATACAGAGCCGGCGCGTGCAGCTTCATGGCCGCTTTCGCCATCAACGAAAGCCCGCTCCCTCGATTTTCCAGACAGTAAAATCGGATCTGCGAATAAATTAATAAACAAATAAATAAATCAAGCAATTAACTAACATAAAAATATTGAATTTTTACACAATCTATTTCACGTTCAAGGACTAACCATTCCAAGAGTGTAACAGGCGTCCACGTTGCCGGCGTTAACGCAGTGTTTAAGAAAAGTGTGAGTCTTTTCCGACCAATTTCCGGGCTTCATGGCGAACACTCTAGGCCCGGCTTTGGATAACACAAGACGGTGCAGGCCTAACCGATTTAATCTCTTGCATCTGTTGTTTTGGAATGAACATTAGCATGTTCTGAGAGAAACATTAACATGGGCTTACTTACGATAGCATGTTAAAAGAAAAAGGGTAAAGCTTTAGAAGAAGGAAGACTCACGTTAAGACGATGTTTATGAATTCCGAAGGGGAGGAAGCGGTGGAGCTTAGTTTAGAGAGAATGAAAACCACAAGATCATCGGGAAGACATTCAAAGAGATCAGTTTTCTTCTTGGTGTGCTTCAATGGAGCTCTCATGTTCCTGGGCTTCTTGTTGTTTGCATTCAAATGTGGAAGTTTGTAACGGCAAAACAAATAACAATTGGGAAGAGAGGGCGAAGGGGTTTATATTCGACTTTTGAGTAGAGGAAAAGCTAGTGGACCCACCACGTATCACAAGCGTCGGTTTTTTCTATTTTTCTTTATTCTGTAATTAATGATAATATTTTACTTGTTATTGTTTTGTGTTTGGCAAGACGTGAAATTGTGATGGCACGTAAGCAAGGGCAATTATGGGTGTGAAGTGGCATTGGCATTGGCCAGTGGCGAAGTTGCAGGAAGAAAGATGAATAGGAATAGTTTTGGTCTGGTCAAAGGGACCACTAAAGTCACAGGCTCACACCACCATGCTTTGTTCTTCGCGCTTTCTATTTGCCCTGTTTTTTACCATCAATGAATCAACAACACCTTCCTTTCAATTAATTTTAATTTAAACTTAATGTGGTTTCCTGTTTTATTTGAAGTTTTTCTTTCTTGTAACCATTGCCCAGTGCTGACTATTAAAATATACAGTGTGAAGCAAGTGGAGTTGCAATGAGGAGAGACTCAAGTGGCTTTTCCTTCTATTAACATCTATCTATGTGTTTATGTTTGTGCCAAATCGACTTGTTTTTTTGAGGGCGTTGTTTCATATTTGAATAAACTCATCAATTATGATACACTTTTAGTTAGTTTCATAATTCTTAATTATGTAGTTTTAGTGGCTGCTTAAATTAAATCATTTTAGAGTGTTATTTTTACAATTTTGATAAGCTACTCTTCTACAGTTTAAAATCTATTCATTCTTTTAAAAAAGAAGGTAAAAATAGCGATTTTTTTAATAAAAGTATTTTTTTAATAATATCAACCTTTTATATATATATATATATATATATATATATATATATATATATATATATATATATATATATATGCATCTACAATATAAAGAAGGCAAGTATTGTACAGTTTTATCACTCTTGCATTTTATATTTTTCTTGTATTATTGATATATGATAAAGATATGTTGTTTTTTTCACTTGTCTTTTAATATTATATTTTTTTTATTTCTTGAATGGATGGAGGAAATATTTATACATAATCAATCATTTAATATAATGCAAATTAATAAAAATAGATTTTTCTATAATTGGATTAAATTTAACTCAATTTTTTTAGCACACCTAATATTTTACTAATTGAGTAACTTGACCAAAATTATTATTAAAAAGTATTTATTGGTTGAAAATATATTTTTTATTTAGATATTTACTTTTTAGTTATGATCTTTTCGTTCATTTTTTCGAACAAGTTTAAAAAAAGTTGTTCTAAAATTCTAACGAAAAAACAAAGCGTTCGAAAATTTAAAAACAAAAAATATAATCCAAATGTTAATTGGTTGAACCCACTCAATGAAGAGTGGTTGGATTCAATTGGATGTAACAAAAAATTCATTCGACCTCATTTTAAATTCCTTTTGTTTAACCCAATCATCAATGTAGGTGTTTCATGATTATTCCCTCTCACGGGTATTTGAGAAAAAAGTATTTTTAATAATATATAAATAAGTAAATACTTTTATGAAATTTATAATGACCAATATATTAACTTGTTACTGGAGGATTCTTTTTGTGCTTAAAAAGATAATAAGATTTTTTTAAGACATTTTTTAATTTAAAAATGTTTTTTTTTTCAAAAGAACAATATATTGTGTGCTGAATTACGGTCGAATTTCAGTTGACTTTTTTATCCTAGCTGCCGAATGATAATAGGTTGATTAAAGCTGAAGAATATGATATAATCAGATTATGATCTTATCATATTCTATCATTCTAATACAATTGGATTTGAATCTGTTGTCTTTGTATAACCAAAGCACCAGCTTCATTCACACTCAATTAAATACTTATTTTAAAAAATATGATAAAAACATCTGTTTGTTTTCATTTATTTTATTATTGTTTTGTTCATTTTTTTCGTAAACTTGAGCTGGTCCAAATAAATATCCTTGAAAAAATAGGAGGACCACACAAGTTATCATCAATTGAGTTTCACCATAAAAAAAAGAACTCGAATAAACTAAGTTTGGATTGACTTCTATTGTTTTTTTTTCTTCAAATTTCAAATGTATAGAAAATCATAAAAGGAGGAAAAAAGTATTCAGGTTAGAAATTTATATGTTTAATATTATTCAGAAACGATACTTGCAAACAATGAAATAAGACTGATAGAATTAGAAAGAAATAAATATAAAAACGATAAAATGCCCCACAAGAAGAAGCTGTGGCATGAAGGAAAATAAATGTAGTTGTTTAATCAATTATCATATACGTCATGTCATGGGTTGGAAGAAGAAGCTTTAACAACCCTTCAATTGATCACTCAAATTAGGCGGCATTTTTTTAAAAGACTAAACTGCAAAATCAAATGATTTTAGACATTTATTAATGATTAATTAGTGGAAGATATTAGGAATGCTTTTATTTTATCATCATCTTCCTGGTAATGTGATTGTTTAATTAAGTTTCACAAGAAACCAAGCAAAATGATGGGACTGGTTGGAGAAAGCATTGCACACATGATCTAACTTTCACGGGTAAGTAGAGAAGAAGCAAAGGGTTTAATTAACATGGTAGGTGAACCATGACATGAAGATATACATGAAACGAATTAACAAACGCAGCCTCCAAGCATAATCTTCTTCTTCTTCTTTTTTATCTTTTGTTACACTTTCATATCTCTACGCATAACACAAGTTGGTGGAGGAATAAAAAACAAGTTGGGATGAGTGAAAGAATTTTGAAGATGAAGTTAAAGCAATTAGATACATAGATATTTATTATATATGCATGGGTGGGGACATAGCCAACTCCAAGAAAAAGAAGAGTAAAGTAAATTAATGATTCGTCTTTTATCTGTGATTTGGAATGAGTTACATCGCATAGAAAATTAATGTAGATTTGGATAAGGCTTGAAGGTGTGGAGTTGGTGAAACACAAATCTTTTTCCTTTCTACACAGTCCCACTAAAAGGAGATGGATATATTCCAGGCTTTGGTAGAAAACAAGTTGTGTGCGTTTTTGTGTTTTTCATTATTTATATTACTTGTAAATATATATATATATATATATATATATATATATATATATATATATATATATATATATATATATATTTTTTTTTTTTAGGATATATTATTGAGAAATAAACTTTTAGTTAATTTATTTTAAAAAAATTGTTTCACTAAAATTTTATTAATAATTAATTTTAATGATTAAAAGTTATTAATTATTATAATGATCAATTTAGATAGTAATTTATTAAAATAAAAAATTATTAGTTACTAAAATAATTACTATATATTTTAAATAAAATATTAAAATTGTCACTAAATTGGGTTCTAAAATTTAGTTACCAAGATTTTAGCTATTAAAAGAAAATTTATCACCAAATATTAACAATCAAGATTTTTTTCTACCAGAGAAATTAGTTTTTAAATTAGTCTCTAATTAATTAGTGACCAATTTAAAAATCAATTATAATTTTTTAATCATAATAGTGTCTATTTTAGTAACCAATAATTTTTTTATTTTGTAAATTGGTATCTAAATTAACCATTATAGTGACTTATAACTTTTTGTCACTAAAATTGATTGTTGATGAAGTATTTTTGTTAGGGTTCGTAGTTATAAAGTGTATATTCGTTATGAGATATTCAATGTAACGCCTCATTTAATTTAATAAACGAAATTAAAGGAAGCATTACACTAAAAATAATATCTTAGCCCAGTCTCGGAGTTTAAACACCACTCCTTACAATCCAAGGCACACCACGATGCCCAAAAAGAAACAAGTCAAATAGTTTACTAGAATCGTAAAGAAATCTAAAGATGATCAAGTACATGGGCCATAGCCCTAAAGAAAAACCCAAGAAGAAGTCCAGCCCAAGAAGACTATGCAGCGGAATCATCTCTTCCCTGTTGACCACAAGTACCTCTCACATCTGTTCCCATCAACAATTTGATGATCATCGCAAAAGTAGAAGAACAACATACAGAGCAAACAAACAAGCAAAAGGGTAAGCTAGAGCCAAAAGATTTTAGCATGCAATCAGATATATTTTCGTAGTCATCTACACATACAACACCCAACCAATACACTAAGACTCGACTCGACTCATCCGGATTACATATAATCTAGCCAGATTCAGCGGATGCTTGCACTTGTAGTGGATACCTCTGCTCACCCCCAAGCTTTGTGTTACAAGTGTTACAATGAATAAATTCCCTCACATACAAGGTTAGTCTTTAATGAGTTTCAGGCCTCCTGCTACTCTCACCACAGGAGTCAGTCCGCTCTAAGTGAAACTAACTGACTCCTTAGAGTGTTAGGATGCAACCTTACCTTGAATCCTTACCAGACCATATAGATGGGGCACCACCATGGACACCCACTAATAGGGGCCATGGAATTACGTCTCGACCACTGAAGCGCGACCCTGAAAGTCTCACCTAGAGGCTCCAAGAAATTACGCACTGACACGGACCAATCATTCTCAATCAACCAAGAAGGGTTTAACATGTATACACACACACACACACACACACACACACACACACACACACACACACACACACACACACACACACACACATATATATATATATATATATATCACATACTAGTTCCTCATAATCCACCTCTTTCATATTCCTAGTAAAATCCATACCAATCCATTATTTTCAAACCATGAATATGGAACTCCATCTCATATTAATACCATGCCACATTGATACCAACCATCTCAATTAGATCACAAACAAGATCATATCCAACCCATCATTTTCAATCCAAAGATCACACAGTTCTTGCATACTTAACTCATTCATGCTTTAAACAGGGTAATGAAATTATGTAGTAGATCACCAGTCAATATATAAAACACAACAAACATCACACCAATACATGCATCAGCCTCGCTCAGGCCAGGAACCCTCGCTCAGGCGAAAGGGCTCTTTTGCTCAAGCGGCAGGCCCTCGCTTGGGCAAGAATACCAACAGTGAGGGTTGTTGGAACGAGAATTCTCGCTGAGGCGAGCCCCTCCTCGCCTGAGCGAGGCCACCCCTCGCCCAAAGACAAAGTCCCTCGCCTGGGCTAAAAACCGCAGCGACGAGCCAAAGTTCTCACACGTTCTCGCTTAGGCTAGCCCCTCTCGCCTGAGCGAGATGCCTCGCTCAAACGAGAGCTCTTCGCCTGAGCGAGAGCTCAAGTATGATCTGGGCTGTCTCTACAAGTCTCGCCTGGGCGAGACAGGCTCGCTTGGGCGAGAAAACGCGTTTGTCGCCACTGTTTCCCTACATCAGTCACACCCACAATTCCATACAACATACCAAGACGTTTTATTCTCTCACAATAACATACCAGCCATAAAATCGCAGCACAACAATAGAATCGACAAAAAATCGAACTATAAGAATAGGGCCTAGCTTCCCTTACTTGGAAAGGGGTTAGCAGGGGACCTCGACACCACAAGAGTGAGCACAACAGCTCCGGAACAATAGGGAACTGGAAAAATAGTGGAACAAAACATAAGATGAGCTCTCTACAAAACCCTAACTGGGAAAAATACGAAAACATAGCAAGGGAGGGATGGTACGAGACGAAGGGTAACTTACGTTGAGTAGGAAAGAGCTTAAGCGAACTTGACAACGGTGTGGAAACAAACCCTAGTAGAGGGGTCGACGACTGCAGCTCAAGGTTCTCTGAAAGTGAGTAGAAGTGTAAGTTAGGACAGACTTAGGAGTGAGTTTTATCCTTTGGGCCAGCCTTTAGGCCCAACAGTTTTTAAGGCAGTTCTTAAAATATTAAGGCAGAAAATTGAGCCTTACATTCAACACATCTTACATCGAGGTTTATAAATTTTGAGTCTAGAACTAAACATTAATAAATAATCCAATAATAATCCGACAGTAATTACTACTAAATGTCAATAAATTTTATTAAGATAAACTTGAAATAAATAAATAAATATACTTAGTTTAACTCAATTTATAGAAGATAAACTGCTTATAAAATATAATTTAGCCTCATATAATCTTCAGCAATAGGATGTGATAAAGAAAGTTAGATGAATAAGCAAAAGCCACCAAATCAAAGAGAAAACCATCTACCATTCAGCGTGATTGATGGTTTAAGGAGGGTGATTACATAACATTTAGGGTTAGGGTTGGATATTTATATGATGGATGAGTGATCCTAACTTAATGGTGCCCACAAGTTTGATAGTAAAAGGAAATGGTCATTTGTCATTAATTTTGATGTATTTGAATTCTGACTTTTGGTTACAACTGAAATTTCCAGCACTTAGGGACACGTAAATACAATAATTAAGGTACCAGATAGTTTTCTTGGTCAACCTAATAACACAAGTGGAAAGACTGCGTAAAAAATTGACCTTATAATTACCAAGTCACTAGTTTATATTTGGTTAATGACATCTAAATCCATAACATGATTGAATAGGTTAATAATTCTAGTCAATTTCTAGACAGAGATAGATTTCATACATAACAATTCTTGCGAGTTGTTTCTTTTAGTATTTTGATTAATATTATTATTAGTATCACTATTTACAAACTTGTAATTTTTTCCAACGTCTAGAAAGATCATTGAAGTTGAATTAGGATGTCACGTCATTCGGTGGATGCTTGCCAATTTGTGTGGTGCTTTCCGATTTTTCTACCTTAACGTGTTTGTGTGCGTCTTTTCCCCTGATTTCTTGTAAAATTATTAACTTCTTCTGGTTCTCGTTTGTGGAATGTGACGAAACACCCAAACCAAAATAGAAGGAATGATTTTGCTTATATGGACACACAATGAGATAGGATTATAAATTTTATACATAAAAGTTTAGTTAAACTTTACCTTTATTTCTTAATTTTGAAGTTATTACTTAAAAACTCAAATTAGAAAACGCAAAAATTTACATAAACATCAAAATAAAGAAAATGGAATTTATAGGTTGAATTTAAGATATTCAAAATTGGTCCTTTTTAGCTAATCCTTAATATAATTTTGTTAGTGCTTAAAAAATTAAAATAAAAAAGTTTATATAGTTTAAAATCACACACAATTTACTATTTTTATTATTTATTTTTATAAATAAAATTTATTAAAGTATTGGTTAATTTGATATTAATTTACTATTTTATTAATTAATTATTATAAAGAAATTGTGTTTACAGTTGATTAGTTCTACGCTAGCTTATTATTTTAGTATTTAATTCCTTTTAAAAATATGTGTTTAAATTATCTTATTATTTTATTTTATTTAAAAAAACTTATTTGACCTTTTGAAAAATAAATGAAAACATTAGTTTTGAGGGTCAAAACTTAGGTCACTAATCAATATCTCCTAGACAAACTTGTAAAAACTAACTTTTGTAGTTCAATCTCAAATATAAAGCTACATTTCTAGTTTTCAGCTGGAGCACAGTTTCAAATAAACTTGCTTAACTTCAAATCCCGCATGAATTCTAAATTCCTTGCATCATCACAAATCCGTAACCCATCTTTTGTTGAACAAAGCTTATTTGTATGAGGATTTGGCTTTGACAAAAACAAAATAACCAGTCTTTTAAGAAATAATTAATATTAATTCTTTATATTGAACTTGAAAAATCATTTATATAATACAAAATCAGTTTTTTATATTTGATATTGTATATTCTTTATGTCTAATTAAGATCTAGACCTAAATCAGGATCATACGTAAATTTACGTCTGATGCATTTATAACATATGTAAATTTATAATAGACATAATTTTTGACTTTTTTTAGTATATTTTGTGTCAAAATTTATGTCAGTTATAATATGAAAAGAAGTAAATTTATGTTTGTTAATGTTATAACAAATGTGAATTTTGCAAGTTCTTTTAAAAAAATTAAACTTTTTAGTCACTAAACTAAAACTTGAAAACTAGAAAAAAAAACCCTAAAACAACATATATATTTCAAATATGACATTTCTAGTACATTTTAAAAGAAATATATAATGAATAAAAACAATAAGTAAATTAAAACAAAAAACTAATCAAAACGTAATCTTATACTAAATGTTTGAAGAGATAGTTTGTCCACTCTTTTCTTATTTTGGTCATGTCTTCCTCTTATATGGGTGAGAGATCATCAAATACTTAAGTTTTCCTCAAAGGTCTGTTTTCATCACCTAAGATCATAAGTGACGTTGTATTTCTCTTTGTTCATTCAGTTGTAACATTTTCTTCCATTTCATTTCTAATAGCAATTGGTGATTTTACAAATTAAAGATTGGGGATTTTTTTATTTAGGGATTTTGCTATTTGGGGATTTTGCGATTAAGGTAATTTTGATTTCGTTGGGAATTTCGCAAATTGGAAATTTCAATTTGATTACGGATTGGAAACCATTGTTGTGAGCAACATTTTACTTCTTTCTTCTCCTTCTACATGATTGTATCTATTGCGAGAGGTGTGGTACACGCCTAAGAACAAGATGACGTTGTAGTCAGTGAATAGACAGGCTAGACCGCCAACCCGCCACCCTGTCCATTGGAAGGATAGGTTAAAGTTCCTAACTCATTTTCAAATGTCGGGTCGTCCCAACGTGACCCAATTTTGGAGGGTTAGAAACGAGTCGGGCCTAAAATGGCCGGACTGACCTGTTTTAACATCCTTAAAGTGTAACAAGTTTTCCTTCATACACATTATCCCAAGAAAGGAACTATTGATTTTGGCTTGCATTTGTACAAATCAAATATTTGTAGGCTCCTCTCTTACACAAATCTAAATTAGGGTGGATGTTTGGATACTAGACAATCAACCTTAGAATGTTGTGTTTTCTTGGGTGATAACTTGATTTCTTGATCCTCAAAACTAACCCTACATTATCTTGTTCCAATGTCGAGGTTGAATATATAGAGGAGTAAATAATTTTGTTTCTTAATCTTGTTGGATTCAAAACCTTCTTGTTCAAGGCCAGATCTTAATAAGAGTCGGGGGGTGCCCTAGACCCTCCAAAATTTTCAAATTTTGTGCATTATAATGGAAACTCATGGGAATTAAATTATGTGAATTTTTATTTTTTATAAAGTATGTCATTTAATGTTAATAAATAGTAAAATGTAAAATTAAATATAATAAAGAAACCATTGCTTTGAGAATCGTTTTACTTCTTTCTTCTTCTCCTTCTACGTGGTTGTGTCTGTTGTGAAAGGTGTGGTGCTTGACTAAGAATGACGTGCCATTGCAGTCAATGCACAAACAGGCTAGCCCACCAGCCCGCCACCTTGTACATTGGTGGGATGGGTTGAAGTTCCTAACCCGTTTTTAGGTGTCAGGTTGGCCCGACCCAACCCGATTTTGGAGGAAAACAAGTCAGGCCTAAATGGGCTAGGCTGGCCCGTTTAGACATCCCTATAATGCAACAAGATTGCCTTCAAACACATGATCCCAAGAAAGCACACATGATCCCAAGAAAGCACACATGAATGCTATCAAGCATATTTTACGTTGCATTCAAAGAACTATTGATTTTGGCTTGCATTTGTAAAAATCAAATATTGGTAGGCTCCTCTCTTACACAAAATGTAGATTAGGGTGGATGTTTGGATATTAGACAATCGACCTTCAAATGTTGTGTTTTCTTCAGTGATAATTTTTTGATCCTCCAAACTGCAACCTACATTATCTTGTTCCAGTGTCAAGGTTGAATGTAGAGGAGTAACTAATATTATTTCTAAATCTTGTTGGATTCAAAACCTTCTTGTTCAGGGGCAAATATTAATGGGAGTTAGGGGTGCCCCAGGCCCTCTAAACTTTTCAAATTTTGTGTATTATAATGAAAATTATTGGGAATGAAATTGGGTGAATTTTTATTATGTATAAAGCATGTCACTCATTATTTTGCTTTCATTTCTCATTTTTATGTTCCATTCTTGAAGAGAAAAGGATAATTCTTCCTTATTCTATTTGATAGTGAAATATTATTCTCATAGTACAATTTTTTTATATATGCAAATGAAAACAATACAAATTCAACTTCTTCTCCTATTTTGAAGATACTAATGATTTGTTTATATAAAATACAACTTCAAAATTATCATTTTTATGTGGATAAACATCCAAGAAGATTTCAATACTAAATTATTTACTTTTGTTGTATTAGTGACAATGATCAAATATATAAATTTTACGTATATAATATTTTGACCCTCCAAAATTGTTGGTAAAGATTTGTCACTTTTTTAAGTTTCATTGTATGTGAAAAAGTTGCTTGTTCGAGGTTTGTGTCATTCATGGTCCGTTACATTATCAAATTGCTAAATTTTCACCAAAACTCTGTGCATACTCTTTGAAGCTTTTCAAAATAGTCTAAGCACATGTTAATCTCTCACTTTGATTGTGGAGGTGTGATAAATATTGATAGATATTATTATGTAAAACAATTTGTTATTATTTTGATAATATCTTGTAATATTAATTGTCTAAATATTAACCTAAATTATAGCTTGTCAATTATAATGACAACCTAAATTATAGATGATAATTTGTATATATCCCTTATCAATAAATGGAAAAATACGGATAATTTCCTACATTATCCACAACCACATAATGACAAGAATCAATGAGAAAGGCATTGGAAATTAGCTTATAAGTATACCATAAACCAAAAGAACAAGACAAAAATAATATTCTAATTTAAATCGTAAACATCATTTTAATGTATTTTTATAACTATTTACTAATTTTTAATAGGGTTAAATATGTTTTTCTCTCTTAATTTTTATTGAAAATTGGAATTTGTCATTATTTGAAACTTTAGTCTAATTTAGTCCCACAACTTCAGAAAGATGTGAATTTAGTCATTTTAACTGAATTTTGTTAAGTTTATTTGACATTTCAAACACGTTTTATGATAATATTTTAATTGTTTACATCATTTGATACATTTTTGCTTCAATTTTAACTAAAAACTATCATGAAATGTGTTTGAAATGTCAAATAAATTTAACAAAATTTAGTTAAAAAGACTAAATTGATGTATTTCTATAGTTAAGGGACTAAATTAGACCAAAGTTTTTGTAGAAAAACTAATTCTAATTTTTCACTAAAAATTAAGAGATCAAAAACATATTTAATCCTTTTTAATATTGTTTATTTTTGAATATAGTTTGTATGAGCTAGTTTCTTAACAAAAATAAAAAAAAAATGTTAAAGAAACAACAACACACATATATATATATATATATATATATATATATATATATATATATATATATATATATATATATCGGATAAAACAATGTTTACATAAGTTTATTATCAATTGATGTGGAGGACGACAGTAAAAACAAATTCAAAGAAAACAAATTTAAAGGAACGAGTGAGAAATAATAATTGTACGCACATACACCAATTTAATATAAGTGAGGTCTTTCGAAATCTGAATTTGATGAATTGATGAGACATCTATTTGGGGAATAATTTTCTATGCTCATATTCAATTAATAACTATTAAAAATATTAAATGTATAGAAGTAATATAGTTCTGTAAGACATGTATTTATAGATATTTTAAACTTTAAAATAAATACTTAGATAAAAAAAAAGATATAGTTAATTATTCATGGGTAGTAGCAGAATACTCAATGATTATACCATATATTGTTATGGGTTGCTTATAAGATATGCTTAAATTGATTGGATATCCTGTAAATATTGTATTAATTATATTTAATTATGTATTTGAGGTGGAATAAATGAAAATGGATGAGAAGAGATTAAAATTATAGGTGTTAAGATAATGGTAAAAAAACAGAGCAGTGCAAAAGGAGTGTAGTGATTAATGAAACCCCACATGGGTGCGTGGTGAGAGCACGCTTGAGACAAGGAGAGTGAGAAGAAGGGAAGTTGGCAGCTTCCAAATGATGCTATCACAATGTGTGTAAGTGAGATAAACACCGAAAGGCATAATTACAGCACTAATTGCTTCCACATGCATGCTTCGATATCTGAGCCTCAAAAGAAGCAAAAGCAACTCACAAACGGTGTGGTTAGCCATTCAAAAACTTGAAAAAAAACGAACCAAAATGATTTTAGAGAATGCCCTCTGCCTAAGGATTTCCACATTGAGACAATCAACTTTTTTGGTTGTTCATGGTCGTGAAACAAACGAGGCAAAGAAGCTTAGGTCCTTTTTTGTGTGTGGAAATTAACCATTCACGCATGGGCCACTTTAAACTCGTAGATTCCATTAGTACTAACTAGTATGCAACACCATCACCACACACCACCCTTTGTAGCGATCTACCCTCCATAAAAGAGCATGAGATGATGCATGAGAATGGTGACCAAGTTTGCTCCCACACCGAAATAGTAAGAAACTGGGTGGTGTGTGAGTGCCAAGTCATGTTTCTCATCCTGAGGCACCTGCAAAAGTGCTTCCTGCCAATGGGAAACCTAACAAAATTTGTTCCCATCTTCCATATTTTTGTCTTCACTGAATCGATGGATATATATGGCACAGTTACAACACTTTCTAGTCTGTGCCTTCTTGCCTTCCTTTGCACGCAAAAGTACAAGTTTGCGAAGTGAACAAATTTGATTGCCTATTCCTGGTCAAGTCTAGAAAGGTGCAAGTAAAGATCCTATAAAATAATATCATCAATATTCAATTAGATATATAGGGGATCATTGTAACTAACAAACAAACACCTTCTTCCAACTTGTTTAACGATTCTACCCCGTAAGCGTTACTTTAGTTTTACACTGATTTGATTAGAAAATTTCTGAAATGCAGACCCTCATGGCCTACAAGATATATATTCATTTCCCTCGACCAAACTCGTGTTATTTTTATTTTCATTCTTTTTTATTGGCTCGGGTTATAGGTCGAGCTCAGTCAGTTTGAAGGTCGAGTTGAGTCGGTTTAGACCAAAGATCAAAGATCGAGATAAATCAATATAGGTTGAAGGTTGAACCAAGTTTGTTCGAGCCGAATATCAAGCAGAGTCTACTCAGGACAAAGATCATGGTGAGTCGGTCCAGACATAGTCAATCTGAATTGACTTAGAAGGGAAGGTTGACCTAAGCCCACCTAGGACAAAAGTCATGTCAAATCAACCGAGGTTAAATGTCGAGCTAAGTCGATCTAGATTGGAGGTCGAGCCGAGTCGAGTCGGTTCAGGCTGAAGGTCAACTCGAGTCGATCTAGGCCGAAGGTCGAGACTAGTCGGTTGAGGTTGAAGGTGGAGCTGAGACGGTTTAGGGTTGAGGTCAACTGAGTTGGCATCAACAAAAAGTCGAGTTGAGTCTACCCCAGTCGAAGGTTGAGCCAAATCGGTCTGACTGAAGATTGAGTCGAGTTAGCCTAACTCGAAGGTCGTGTTGAGTTGGCTCGAACCGAAGGTAGAGCCGAGTCGGCCCAGGTCATATGTCAAGTGAAGTCAAGCTTGGCTAGAAGTTGAGTTAAGTTTGCCTCGACCAAAGGTTCAACTAAGTCTACCTCGGTCGAAGGTCGAGTTGAGTTTGTCTCGACCGAGAGCCAAGTTAGTCTGAATAAAGTTGAGTCGAGTGACCTAAGCCGAAAGTCGAGCCAATTTGGCCCGTATTGAATGTCAAATCCAGACAAGTCAGGTTGAATGTTGAGCCTAGTCAGCTTAGTTTGAATATTGAGCCAAGTTAGCTCCAATCAAAAATTGAACTAATTCAACTCATACCCAAATAGGAGTTGAATTTGCAAAAAATTGAAATTAAATTGCTTTATCAAAATAAAAAAATTGAAATATAAGATATTTTAATTATTCCATTCAAAAAAATTACTTAAAAAATAAAAAAAATTAATTATAAATAATTCAAATATAATGTATTTCTTTCTTGTAAAATCCCTCATCATATATTTTCATATATTTTGATGTTTACTCATTTAGTCAAAATGTGTATTTCAATTTCTTGTGAAATCCCTCATCATATATTTTGACGTTTATTCATTTAGCCAAAATGTTATAATATTTCAGAACGTATTAATAGTGCATTCATTCATACGATTATTCATAAATACTAACATTAACCGCATAAACACACAATGATTGTTCATAAGTACCAACCTTTATTTGTATAGTCAACACATAATAACATGCATAAATTGAGTCAACCTCATCAGACTAGTTATTTAAATAAACTTTTGGTTTTCAAGTTTGGAAGCTTATGTACCTACGTATATATGAGGTACCTACATTTGAAGTATATTCCAATAATTACAAATAATGAAGCTAAATCCAATAGTTAAGTAATCTTATCACTTGGTTGTTAGACATAAATTGATATAGGTGGTCAATTATTTATTAATTCTATATAGCAAAAACAATGCAACCAAATACATTTCTTCTATTATTTAGCTTCATTTACTTAACTTCAAAAGTCTATAAATGCACACCAACTTAAAAGGAAGTATTTGCTTAATTCTTTTGTTTATTAATATTATTCCTTTAAAACTTTAAAATTCTTTCTGAGTTGAACATCGAAAAATTAAATTTTCATTTATTTTTTAGTATTTTAGTTAGAACTTGTGATCAAAGAATACACAAGGAAGTTTTTTTTTTTTATGCGTCATCCATCAAATGCTTCAAAAGAACAATTTTATTTATTAAATACACCTCATTTTTATTATTGGTAGTTTGGCTGTGGTAAGGTGAAGATGTTAAGACAAAAAGTTTGAAATAGAGTTAAGACAAAATTTATCTTTTTATAATATGTAAGATTAATAATTCAACTTTATATAATAAAAAAATAAAATGAAGTCGTTTTAAATTATAAAGTTTCCTCTAATTTAAAATTATAACTATAATCTGTGAAATAAAAGAAATTAATCGTTCCAATTGAAAAACAATTTTTATTCTAAGTCACCTAGATAATACTTTTTGCTTCGTGTTTACCTAATATATAATTATACACTACATATCATTCAACATTCATTGAACCATTGAAAGTATTTAAATTTTATATTGTTTTTTTTTTTAAATTACTTGAGACACACATCTTATATATTAGTATCATATCTTTTATTTTTATTTGTAGAAGTACCCATGTGATCTAAAGATAAAACCTTAGCCCACATGTTAAATGAACCCAACTAAAAAACCAACGATTCAAAGAGACTCAAAATTTTAAGACCATGTACCATGTAGAGAACGGATTAGGTGGTCCACAACATTAATATTAAAAATAATAAATAAAATGATCTATTAACAACCAAATTATCTTTTTTTTTTTTTTTCTACCAAACAACTTAGTTTTCCTCTCATCCTTCTACCAAATCTTCTTCTTCTCTTATTTTCCCTTTGTCTATATTTTTTCTTTGTGCCAAAATATCATTAAATCACCTCCTACATATTGATAAGAAGACAGCGTATATTCCAAGTCATGAATAAAAGAAAAGTATTGCAAAAAACAAGAGGCAGCCGTCATAAAATAGATTTCATTAAGGTCAAAAAACGACATTTATTATTTAGAATGTTTAGTTACATCAAGTAACACCCTAAATTGGAAGGAAAACAAAGATTATGACTAAAAAGGAAATGGGAGGAGTCATGTTCCATTCTAATCCACATTTCCTCTCTATACATAACCATAAACTATGCATCAAAAGATCTATTTTCTTTAGTTTCTTTCCTTCTTTTTTCTCACCTCCTATTCTTCAATCCTCCCAAGATATCACTTTTTCTTCTTAGACGTTACTACCCATAAGATTTACGTACAAACAACATTTCCAATAAGACAAGAAAGGGTGATGGTTGGAAACTTACGAGGGAGTTGGGTTTGCGTAACATATCTTTTGATCAATCTATCAAAACCAAAATCCTGACCCACGATTTGATGTAGAAAGATTATACTAGTACAAACTTTGAACAGAAAGTCATTCAATAAAGTAAGAAATAAGAAAATAAGAGAGAAACTATATTTTTTAAAAATAAAATAGTTAGCGTAATGAAAGGAAATAATATTGTAGGAACAAGTTGTCTCTTTAATAATTGAGGGGCACACTAATCCAATCATGGATTATATGTTTTTGTTTTTCTAATTGTGTTTATTTTCTGATGGAAGCTTCTACACACATGGTCAAATTGAAATGGGTGTTGTATGATTAAAAGGATACGAAAATTCATTCTGGATTACGATGATATTCAACTGCTTCATAATGGATACACAGAAGGATAAAAAAGTTTAAGCAATTTATTCAAGAATCTAATTGAAACAGAAGCAGTTCCCTCAAGAACAGAACAGAAAATATTGCTCAATTATCTCAGCAAGTGATGCAAGCCCACTAAGAAAATGTGGTTGTGCAGGTGGACAAAAGGGCACATGAAGTGGTGAGATATTATAAGACAGTTGAACATGATGTCTAAAATTGTGAGAAACAAATGTTTAGGGGATAGCGTATGAAGAATCAAGTGTTGTTTGTTTCTCATGAAAATTGGGTTGTGGAATAGTGTTTGTGGTGGAAGGATACATATTATTAATTGTGTTGTCCTTTGGTAATAAATAGGGAATTTGCATCTTTTGGTTTGCAAACTCATAATAGAGGAAATTAGCATCACTGATGTGGACTGCAATTTATGGGGATAAGACTGAAAGTTGAGGAGTACATATCTGTTTTTTGTATGAAAATTTTAAGATGGGGAAAAGGAATACACATGATACCAACCAAATTAAATGGTGGATAATGGTTTTGAGATATAGAAAGATTGTATTTTGATCATCCTAACTAGCATGGTTCATCCATGGAGGAGTTGGAAGAAGCTGTGGCCACCCACTTCTCACCCTTTGTTCTTGGTTTAGTTTTACACTTTTAATTATCAATTTTAGTTATGTTCAAAATTTAAATTTAGAGTAGATAGTTCTTCGGTACAAAACTATTGATATCTTTTGTTTTTAGTATAGGAAAACAAAATATAATATAAATATAAAATTTCTAATTTTATTAATTTTATTTGAATTCCATTAATAATTAAAATAATTGAGTATATGTGTGTGATATTTAGCAATTATTACATGTGAAGTAAAGTTACTCTTGTGTTTAGTAGTCATCACAGTATTGACTATACCGTCACTAACTCCATACAACTATAAACCACCAATTATTTAACTAAGTTTGATTCATGCTATGAAAAAGTGTGGGTTCGCTCTATATGAAGAAAGCGCATAACTAAAGAAGAATTTACACGACATCAAAAATAAAATTAACATATTTACTTTCCTTCTAACTTTGCGAAAATATGTGGGAAATGTTAGGACAAAAAGGAATTTAGTTATTGTTAGGAGTTAGTAACCCACAAAGTCTTCTATTTTATAACTACCCATGGATGGATAATCACATTACACAACTTTCTCTACCTTACGTTTAAGTTGTTTTTTTTTTCACACAATTTATACCATTTTGCTCAAAAAATATGTAGGGTTCAATATGATTTTTCTCCCTTAACTTTCAGTCAAATTTGGAATTAATCTTTTTTCATAACTTTGGATCAATTTAGTCATTTGTCTTTAAAAATGTGTGAATTTAATCCTTTTAATCAACTTTTGTTAAGTTTATTTGATGTTTTAGATGCATTTAATGATTGTTTTTGAGTTATTTACCCCCGTTTGATACATTATAATTAGTTGTATATATTCCTCTTTTCTTCTTTCGATCTCTCTTCTCTCTTTATCCCTAAAAAGCTTTTTCATTTTCTCTTTAAACTCATTTATCTACCAAAGAACATCTTTTCACTTTTAATAAACTCTTTTCCTCTTTCCATGAGTTCCCTCATCTCTCTTTTTAGCTCTCTCTTTTTAGCTCTTGGTTTCTCTCAAAAGTAGGAGAAACAAATTTTCTTCTCATACATGCTTATAAATGATGCCAATCTCTAATTGGTGATTTTCTTCTAATCTTAACACCATAGTTTCTTTGATGCCACCACTCACATGCATATCCTACAAACCTAGAAGTGTACAAACTCACTATATGATATTTACTACACTACACCTAATAATGAATGGATGAAGCTTTTCAACCTGTTTCTCCCAAGCTAAGTATGACACTAGATCAACTTTACCACGAAAATGTGGAATGTCATTCCCAACTCTCAAATGTAACTCATCCTCATTATAGTTGTAATTATACTACTATACTCCTAAAAACTATTATGCCTGAGACTACCATGTACACTAGAATGATGAGAATGATCACTCATGTTATGAATAAGAAGCTTTCGACAAAGGTTTTCAAAATTTTCACAATTATGAATGATAAAAAATTTCACAAACAATTTTCTTTTTGGTAAATGATTTCTAAAAAGAAACTAATGATGAAAATGTTCCAAGTAGCTCCCAAGAAAGAGAGTTGAGTCACAAGTGGACAAGCTTAGAAACCAAGTCTTTCCTAGCCAAATTTTCCTTAGATTACTTTCACCAAAGTTTCTAAATAAAACTTCCAAAACAATTTTCCCAAATGGCATGTGTAGAGTGCTCTTAGAGACCAAAGAAAAGTCTATCTACTTGAAGACAAAGGAAACACCTTATATATCACAGAAACATAAAAGAAAACATGAATTAAAAGAATAAAAGCAATGTAAAAAGAATGGTAAAGACAATTCACTAAGTTGGGCGAGTCCTATGTGAAAGTTTAAGTGACACTTGGAACTCTTGACACACTTCGACTTCTAATGTGCGTGTAATTATTACAATGTTTAGTTAAGGAAATGAGATTGCACCAAAGGCATTTTCCCAAGACATCAAAGTAAAGAAGAAAGTGAACAACAAAAATTTACAACAAAATGCAACAAACTACACAAATGTTCCGTGATACAACTATGAAAAGAATCAACAAAAATTGTCTTGTTTTTCAACTCTTTCTTTTGCTTCACTCCTCAAGTGTTTATCGTCTTTCTTGCACTCCAAAATGCCTCTTGGCAGCCTTCTTTGCTCAAATTTACTAGGACATACTCTCTATCCAACTTTTTCCTACCTTTAGGATGCTACCTTGAGAAGTTAGTCAAACTTCATAAGAAACACATATCCAAAGATGTAATCCACTCAAGAGTTCAAAGGAATAAAACAACAAAAGCTCAATTTGAAAACTTAAACTTGTAGCGAATATAGATGAGATAAGATGGATAAAATTACAAAAGAAAATACAAACTAGAAATAAGGCACACAAAGGAGTAAACACTCAAAGGAAAGTATTAAGAATGGTTCAAGAATGGATCAGAAAAACCAAATCCAACTAAGAATGAAACAATGTTATTTGTCTTTCGCCTTTTCATGTTTCTCAAGTGAAGGAACAAAGAATTAAAGGAAGATCCCTATTGTGTAAGACCCGAGAAATTTAAGTAATTAAATTAATAATTATTTAATAAATGTGGGTAGTAGAAGCCTTTATGGCATTTAATGTTAATTATTGTGACGTGGAAAAGTACTAGCTCAAATGGTTGAGAGTACTTTAATCGTATGAGAGGACTTGGGTTCGAGTCCTATGTATGCTAATTGTGTGTTCTTTGAGTTATATTAATTTTAATATGTAGGATTATGTTAGAGATAACATAATTATAGAATTGGTTATGCTTTGATCTTGGAATTTCAGGGGTGTGTGTTCAAATCCTATTTAAAACGAAATTAATCCTTTTATTTTTGCTAAATATCATTGTGGGTTGCATGTGAAAGGGCATTGAAAACCCTAATAGAAAGGGCACGAGCTTGGGAGAAAAAGGTAAGTTGAGAATGGTGAGTAAAACTGCAATTTTAATTTGGGAGAGAAAAGAAGAGGTTTTGGGTACCACAAAGCCAACACTGAGCAACCATTAAAAGCAAGGATTTCCAGGTTAGGGGAGCTCCTTTCCATGTGTTTATACGTTTGTGTAGAAATTTGGTGTATTCTGTGATGTGTACTGATATGTGTAAATGTGCCATGTGAAATTGTTGATCATTGTGCTGTAAGTTGGGGTATTGGATGGTGTTGGTGTAATGTAATTAATCCTTTATGAGAGTGTATGTAAATGTTGGGGTTATGTAATACTGATCAGGGATTTGGTTCATTTTCGCTTGATTGGGGATCAAATTGTTGTATAATTCGTGATTTTGACCTTGCAAACTATGATGAATTACTTAGCATGATGAAGTGTAAATTTTGGCAATTGGTTTGGTTCTCTGCGTGTGTGACAGCGAATAGGTCCTCTATTCTCGCCCGAGCTAACTAGGCTCGCCTAGGCGAGAATAACAGAGAGGAGATTTTGGATTGCGTTTGCACATCTCGCCCAAACGAGAGCTGCTCGCCTAGGCGAGGATTCGTGAAAACGTGAAGTTGTGCTCGAGGGTCTCGCTCAGGCGAAGAGCCTAGGTTTTGAGCGACAGAGTACCTCACTCAGGCGAGAGGTACTCGCCCAAGCGAGAACTCGGGTTTGATGCTTGTGTGTTCTGGTGTTTCGCCGCCTAGGCGAGTGTTGTTGTGTTGAGCGAAGTGGGATCTCGCCCAGGCAAGATGAGCTCGCCTAAGCGAGCCTTCACACGAGAAACCTGTTTGCACGCTAGCTCAGGCGAGGAATCTTAGCTTGAGCGAGACAAGCCTGGTCGCTTAAGCTAAGGCTTCTAGCCCAAGCGAGTTTAGTGCAGTCTATGTGTATTGTTGGTATACTTTGATGAAACATGGATCAGGAGATGCTGTCCCATGAGCGGGTAGGTTCATGGATGGTGGATAACATGTGATGGTATGAGCGGGGAGGTTCATACTCGATTACTCTCCTGTGGGGATACGAGCGAGGTAGGTTCGTATGTTTCATGCTCAAAGTTGAGAGATGCTGTGTGCGGGGAGGTGTGTAGCTTGTGAATCACATGTGTTGGACTACAAGCGGGTAGGTCCGTAGAGTAGGACTACGAGTGGGGAGGTTCGTAGAGGCAGGACCACGAGCGGGCAGGTTCATGTGAGCATCAGGAATCCTGAGTCCATGACTAACCTTGTTGTGTGTTAGTAGTTGAACAACCTTGGGGCATGTTGAGAATGTAACCAAAATGTAATCATGATAATAAGATAGGGTGTTTTCTATCATTTAATTTTCGTGATTTTTATATATATTTTTGAGCTCACCCTTTTTGTGTTTGTTTGTGGATGATCGTGTAATTTTAGACGAGAGCAGTTAATGATACAAGTAATGCTGCTAACACTCGAGATGGAGAGAGCGACTAGCTGGGAATTAGAGCTAGGGATTTACTATGCTTTAAAGCTTTATTTGGAACGTGTATAAGCTTTTGGAATTATTTATCTTTATTAGATGATTGTCGCGTTGAACATTAAATTTTTGTTTTACTTCCGCGGCGGATATTAATGAAGTTGTGGCATTCTAGCTTCTTTTTATATATTTAAATATTTATTTAAGTAATATCTTTTAGGGATGTTACATTTGGTATCAGAGCAAATGTTTTAAGATTTTGGGGAACTTGGGGAGTAAGCTTACTGCATTTATATGTGATTGTATGTTATGGTGTGTAATGATTGTTGTTTTGGTTATAATCTGAGCTGGTTAATGTGAACAGCTGAATTATGTGGCGTGCACAGGCAATGGCTAATAGGAGGCGTAGAAACAATGCTGGAGTAGATGAAATTGCAAACGCAATCCACAGGATGGTGGATGCTATGCAGCCTGTCGCAACGCAGCCGAGGACAGTAATTCCCCCTGTTAAGCCTGTGACGATGGAAGATTTCATGCGCCACAAGCCGGCGAAGTTTACTGGCAAAGCCACCCTGGATGAGGCGGATGCGTGGCTACGTGAATGTGAGAAAATCTTTGGGGTAATAGAGTGCTCGGAGGCTCAGAAACTCAGTTTTGCCACCTTTCTGTTAGTGACAAAGGCAGAGTACTAGTGGATGGGGATGCGACAACAAATGCAGACCCGCGAGGAGGAGGTGAACTGGGTGAACTTCAGAAAGAGGTTTTTGGATAAGTATTTCCCCGACAGCGTTAGGCATGAGCGCGAAGCTGAGTTCCTTACCCAGCAGCAAGGATCGATGTCAGTGCATGCATATGTGGATCGATTTGAGTACTTGGCGAGGTTTTAGTCCCAGGCGGTGACGGAGGAGTGGCGTTGCAGGAAATTTGAAGGTGGCTTAAAGCATGAGCTGAGGCGTTGCATTGTACCGCTGAGGGTCAGGGAGTTTCCTATCTTGGTCGAGCAGGCCAAGAGTGTGGAGCAGTTGGAGATGGGAACTAGCAGAGTTAGCAGATCCCAGAAGACTAGTGCTGAGGATAGGGATGGCAACGGGGCGGGGCGGGGACGGGTTTCACTATCCCATACCCATCCCCGTAAAAAAAATTCATCCCCATCCCCATACCCAAACCCAACGGGTATCAAACTTTTGTCCCATCCCCATCCCCACCGGGTAACGGGTATAATCTCGTACCCATACCCGTACCCGTTTACTTACTACTTTAATATTAATTTTAACTAATTTTTATAAAATAATAAAAATTACGGTAAAGGAAACATAATATTATCAAATATTCAATATTAGGAGTATGGTTGTTTCTTTGATATCAAATACTTTGAAATAAATTATAATTGTTTACATTTTAGATTAGAATACCAAATAAAATTTAATGAGAACCAAAACATTTATTAAATTTGCAAACATTAATGAAACCTAGTTGATAAACTTTAAAAATATTTTTTTTAAAAACTATAAAAGGAAAAAATATTTTTAAAAAAATATAAAAGGAAAAAAATATTTAAATTAAAATATATTTTAAATGTTTGTTTACTTCAATTTTTTAAATTATAATGAATCTATATTTTATACACTAATAAAAGTTATAATACATCACTTGATTAAAATGACACAAAGATTAAATAATAAACATAATAATAAAATTTTAACATAGATCTTGTATCTTTTGAACCACAATATATGTTGGATGGTGGTAAAAAATATTCATGGCAATTACATTAAATTTTTATATTATAGTAAATAAAAATTATTTATACAATTATATTGAAAAAATTAAAGTATGATTGTAATGAGTTAAAAAATAAAAAATAATTAGATAAAATTTATCAAAATAGTACTCTACATGATGAAAATAAACAAAAAATAAAAATATTAAGAAATTATCAAATGTGTGTCTTATAAACAATTTGGAGACTATTGGAAGGAATCACACAAAAAGAAACAAATATATAATTAAGGGTATGATAAGATGAAAAATATCTTAGAGATGTAAGAAAACTTTTCAAATATCAACATATATACTCAATGGTTGATAAAGAAATGACGCAAAGAACAAATAATGAACATAATAAAATTTTTTCATAGATCTTGTATCTTTTAAACTCCAATATATGTTGGATGGTGATAAAAAATATTCATGACAATTATATTAAATTTTTATTTTGTAGTAAATAAAAATTATTTATACAATTATAGTGAAAAACTTAAAGTATGATTGTAATGAGTTAGAAAATAAAAAATAATTAGATAAAATTTATCGAAATAGTATTCTACATGATGAAATAAACAAAAAAAATATTAAAAAATTAACAAATGTGTGTCTTATAAACAATTTGGAGACTATTGGAAGGAATCACACAAAAGAAAACAAATATATAATTAAGGGTATGATAAGATGAAAAATATCTTAAAGATCTAAGAAAACTTTTCAAATATCAACATATATACTCAATGGTTGATAAAAAAAAATGACGCAAAGAACAAATAATAAACATAATAAAATTTTATCATAGATATTGTATCTTTTAAACTCCAATATATGTTGGATGGTGATAAAAAAATATTCACGACAATTACATTAAATTTTTATATTGTAGTAAATAAAAATTATTTATACAATTATAGTGAAAAAAATTAAAGTATGATTGTAATGAGTTAGAAAATAAAAAATAATTAGATAAAAATTATCGAAATAGTATTCTACATGATGAAAATAAACAAAAATAAAAATATTAAAAAATTAACAAATGTGTATCTTATAAACAATTTGGAGACTATTGGAAAGAATTGCAGAAAGAAAAACAAATATATAATTAAGGGTATGATAAGACGAAAAATATCTTAGAGATCTAAGAAAACTTTTCAAATATCAACATATATACTCAATGGGTGAGAAATAACAAAAATTGTTTTAGCGAAATAAAAGAGTTCTTGAAATGAAATAAAAATTAATAATAATAAGTAAAGATTTTTTTTTATATTACCAAGTAAATGAAATGTTTATGCTATTAAACACTTAAATTAAGAGTATTAAACATTCTCATGTGAAAGGAAAATATACAATAAATAAAAATATTAAAAAATAATAGAAATATTCAAATGTTAGACATAATTTTTTTTAATTGACATACATCATTTTAACATAATTACATAAAGATTATGATAAGATAAAAAATATATTGGAGATGCGAATGAGTTTCATGACAAACCAAATATTTAGAAGAAATAAAAAATAAAAAAAGAATATATAGGGTTACTTAATTAATTGTGAATATTTTAATAATTTAAACGAGGATGGAAATATGGCGGGGACAAGTATTATGGCGGGGATATATTCATCCCCATCCCCATACCCAATTTAAAAAGTCGGGGATTCCCCATACCCATACCCATACCCAGTCAATGCGGGGATTCCCCGTCAAAACGGGGACGGATTCGGACAATACCCACGGGGACGAGTTTATTTGCCATCTCTAGCTGAGGGCAGACAGTAGAAGAAGCCCTATAGCCGACCGCCATCATCCTCACAGAAGTTGTGGTGCTATAATTGTGGAGGAGAGCACCTAAGGAGAGATTTTACACCGCCTGCGGGTAGTGCGGGGAACAGTGCTATGCGTGTGATCAGCCAGGGCACTTTGCTAATAGGTGTCCTAATAAGAAGACTACCACGGGAGCACGACCTCCACCATCTTCGTCAGACAGGCCCAGAGCAGCAGGCCGAGTTTTTACTTTGACCAGCATAGAGGCCACTCAGTCAGGTAGTCTTATACTTGACTTTTGCTTATTGTTGGGTAACCGGGTGTTAGTGTTGTTTGATTCAGGAGCTTCACACTCCTTTATATCTCATGACTGCGTGAAGAATCTGGGATTGTCGACTCGTGATCTGGGATGCGAGTTAATAGTCTCAACACCAGCATCTGGACAGGTTTTAACTAATTCTACATGTGTTGGATGCTCGATGGAGGTAGAGGGCAAGCGATTCAAGGTGAACCTAGTATGCTTGCCTTTGGAGGGACTGGACGTGATACTAGGGATGGACTGGTTGTCAAGTAATCACATTGTTATTGATTGCGGACGACGTAGAGTGGTGTTCCCAGAATCGGAAGGGTTAGAGTTGATTTCAACCCACAGAGCTTTAAAGGAGATTGAAGAAGGAGCTACCTGCTATATGATAGTGTCTCAGAGGAAAAGATCAGGAGTATACCAGTAGTCGACGAGTATGCTGATGTTTTTCTCCATGAAATACCCAAATTGCCACCTAGCAGGGACCTAGATTTCTCTATTGATCTAATCCATGGGGCGGGTCCAGTGTTGATGGCTCCGTATAGAATGGCACCAATAGAATTGGTAGAACTGAAAAAGCAGATTGAGGATCTGCTAGAGAAGAAGTTTATCAGACCTAGTGCATCGCCGTGGGGAGCCCCTATGTTACTAGTGAAAAAGAAGGATGGGAGTTCTCAGTTATGTGTAGACTATCGAAAGTTGAATAAACTAACGATAAAGAACAAGTACCCACTTCCGAGGATCGACGACTTGCTTGATCAATTAAGAGGGGCAGTTGTGTTTTCCAAAATTGACTTGAGGTCTGGATACCATCAAATCTTGGTCAAATCAGAAGACGTTCAGAAGAAAACATTCAGGTCGAGGTATGGACATTACGAGTATGTAGTAATGCCATTTGGAGTGACTAATGCTCCAGCGGTCTTTATGGACTATATGAATCAAATTTTTCGGCCCTTTTTGGATAAGTTCGTGGTGGTTTTCATAGATGATATTCTTATCTACTCCAAGAACAAGGAGGAACACATAGATCATCTCAGAGTGGTATTGGCAGTACTCAGAGAACATCAGCTCTATGGTAAACTGTCTAAATGTGAGTTCTGGTTAGAAGAAGTGCAGTTTCTAGGGCATGTTATTTCAGCACAGGGTATTGCAGTGGATCCAAGCAAGATAGATACTGTGTTGAAATGGGAAAGACCGCAGACTGTGACTGAGGTATGAAGCTTCTTGGGTTTGGCTAGATACTACATGAGGTTTGTGGAAGGATTCTCTAAAATGGTGAGTCCTTTGACCCAGCTTACTAGAAAAGACCAACCATTTTCCTGGACAGGGTAATGTGAGGAATGCTTTGAGGAGATGAAGAAGAGATTGACAACGGCTCCGATGTTAGCGATACCCGACACCAGTAAGAAATTTGAGGTGTTTTGTGATGCATCCTATCAGGGCTTGGGGTGTGTACTGATACAGGAGAGAAGGCCTGTAGCCTACGCTTCTCGACAGTTGAAGGTGCACGAAAAGAACTATCCCACTCATGATTTAGAGTTGGTTGCCGTAATCTTTGCTCTCAAGACATGGAGGCACTACTTGTATGGCTTCCAGTTCCAGGTTTTCAGCGGTCACAAAAGTCTGAAATACCTGTTTGATCAGAAAGAGTTGAATATGAGACAACGACAATGGATGGAGTATCTCAAGGATTATGACTTCGAGTTACTTTACCATCCAAGTAAGGCAAATGTGGTGGCGGACGCCTTAAGTTGGAAAAGGATTCACATGTCAGCGATGATGGTGAAAGAGCTGGAGTTGATTGAGAAATTCAGGGATATGAATCTGGGTATGCAGTTGAGAGAAGATTCTATTCGATGCAGTGTACTAACCTTGACTAGTGACCTCATGGGGTTGATCCGTGAGGGACAGAAGAGTGATGCTGAATTACAACAGTTTGTGAGTTGGTTGGGTACTGAGAAAGGGAAGGACTACAAAATGGGGTCTGATGGCATCCTGCGTTTCCGAGATAGAGTTTGTGTACCGGGAAATTGGAGGTTGAGGAAGCAAATTATGGTGGAGGGACACAAAAGCCGTCTTAGCATACACCTAGGTATGACTAAGATGTATTAGGACTTGAAACAATCCTTCTGGTGGAATGGAATGAAAACTGATGTCGCTAACTTTGTGGCATCGTGTTTGGTGTGTCAGAAGGCTAAGATCGAACACCAGCGACCAGGGGGTACATTAGAACCGTTAGACATCCCGCAGTGGAAATGGGATAGTATTGTAATGGATTTCATGACGCATTTGCCGAGAACAACTAAGGGAAATGATTTAATCTGGGTGATTGTAGACAAATTGACTAAGTGTGCCCATTTCTTGGCAATTAATCAGAAGATGTCAATGGACAAGCTGGCTGAGTTATATGTTAGAGAGGTAGTCACAATGCATGGGGTGCCAACTAGTATTGTATCTCACAGAGATTCGAGATTTACTTCTCGTTTTTGGCAGTCGTTGGAGGCAGCTCTAGGGACTCAGTTACGAATGAGTTCTGCTTATCATCCTCACACGGATGGACAGTCTGAGAGGACGATCCAGTCCTTGGAAGACCTGCTGTGAGTTTGTGTTCTGGATCACATGGGCAGTTGGGGTGATATGCTTCCTTTGGTGGAATTTACATACAACAACAGTTATCACTCCAGTATTGGTATGGCGCCATATGAGGCCTTGTATGGGTGACGATGCAGGACACCACTGTGTTGGAATCAAGATGGCGAATCATTAGTGTTGGGTCCAAAGTTTTTACAACAGACTACTGAGAAGGTCAAAGCTATTTAGGAGAGAATGAAGGCAACTCAGAGCAGGCAAAAGTCCTATGCGGACAAGAGGAGGAGGCCCTTGGAATTTGAAGCTGGGAATCATGGTTCCTCCGAGTAACACCGACAACGGGAATAGGAAGGGCTATCAAATCGAGAAAGTTAACTCCGAGGTTTGTTGAGCCCTATCAGATACTAAGAAGGATTGGTGTTGTAGCCTATGAAATTTCCCTGCCACCGCACTTGGAGAATTTGCATAATGTGTTTCACGTGTCTCAATGGCGGAAATACATAGCAGATCCATCCCATGTACTAGAGTCAGATGATATTCAGATCAGGGAAGACTTGACGGTGAACGCTGGGCCGGTACGGATCCTTGACTCGCAAGTGAAAAGCTGTGAGGAAAGGAAATAAAGACAGTGAAGGTCCTCTAGCACGCAATGACTCAAGAGATGACTTAGGAGATGGAGGATAGCATGAGGCAGTCTTACCCACACTTGTTTCCTAGTAAGTGCAATTTTCAAGGGCGAAAATCTTTAAAAGTGGGGGGAATGTAAGACCCGAGAAATTTAAGTAATTAAAGTAATAATTATTTAATAAATGTGGGTAGTAGAAGCCTTTATGGCATTTAATGCTAATTGTTGTAACATGGAAAAGTACTAGCTCAAATGGTTGAGAGTACTTTAATCGTGTGAGAGGACTTGGGTTCGAGTCCTATGTATGCTAATTGTGTGTTCTTTGAGTTATATTAATTTTAATATGTAGGATTATGTTAGAGATAACATAATTATAGAATTTGAGGAATTAACACGAACATGACTTGGTTGAATTGGTTATGCTTTAATCTTGGAATTTCAGGGGTGTGTGTTTAAATTCTGTTTAAAACGAAATTAATCCTTTTATTTTTGCTAAATATCATTGTGGGTTGCATGTTAAAGGGCATTGAAAACCCTAGCAGAAAGGGCACGAGCTTGGGAGAAAAAGGTGAGTTGAGAATTGTGAGTAAAACTGCAATTTTAATTTGGGAGAGAAAAGAAGAGGTTTTGGGTACCACAAAGCCAACGCTGAGCAACCATTAGAAGCAAGGATTTCCAGGTTAGGGGAGCTCTTTTCCATGTGTTTATTCGTTTGTGTAGAAATTTGGTGTATTCTATAATGTGTACTGATTTGTGTAAATGTGCCATGTGAAATTGTTGATCATTGTGCTGTAAGTTGGGGTATTGGATGGTGTTTGTGTAATGTAATTAAGCCCTTATGTGAGTGTATGTAAATGTTGGGGTTGTGTAATACTGATCAGGGATTTGATTCATTTTCGCTTGATTGGGGATCAAATTGTTGTATAATTCGTGATTTTGACCTTGCAAACTGTGATGAATTACTTAGCATGATGGAGTGTAAATTTTGGAAATTGGTTTGGTTCTCTGCGTGTGTGACAGCGAATATGTCCTCTATTCTCGCCCGAGCTAACTAGGCTCGCCTAGGCGAGAATAGCAGAGAGGAGATTTGGGGTTGCATCTGCACATCTCGCCCAGGCGAGAGCTGCTCGCCTAGGCGAGGATTCGTGAAAACATGAAGTTGGGCTCGAGGTTCTCGCTCAGGCGAGGAGCACAGGTTTTGAGCGACAAAGTACCTCGCTCAGGCGAGAGGTACTCGCCCAAGCGAGAACTCAGGTTTGATGCTTGTGTGTTCTAGTGTTTCGCCGCCTAGGCGAGTGTTGTTGTGTTGAACGAAGTGGGATCTCGCCCAGGCGAGATGAGCTCGCCTAAGCGAGCCTTCGCACGAGAAACCTGTTTGCACGCTAGCTCAGGCGAGGAATCTTAGGTTGAGCGAGACAAGCCTGGTCGCTTAAGCTAAGGCTTCTAGCCCAAGCAAGTTTAGTGCAATCTATGTGTATTGTTGGTATACTTTGATGAAACATGGATCAGGAGATGCTGTGCCATGAGCGGGTAGGTTCATGGATGGTGGATAACATGTGATGGTATGAGCGGGGAGGTTCATACTCGATTACTCTCCTGTGGCGATACGAGCGAGGTAGGTTCGTATGTTCCGTGCTCACAGTTGAGAGATGCTGCGTGCGGGGAGGTACGCAGCTTGTGAATCACATGTGTTGGACTACGGGCGGGTAGGTCCGTAGAGTAGGACTACGAGTGGGAAGGTTCGTAGAGGTAGGACCATGAGCGAGCATGTTCGTGTGAGCATCAGGAATCCTAAGTCCATGACTAACCTTGTTGTGTATTAGTAGTTGAACATCTGTATATATTTTTAGAAAAAACAAAAGTCTAAATTGGATGTCATGCGATGCGAGCGGTCCGGCAGACAATAAAGAAAGGGGCAGACAATAAAGAAAGGGGAAAAAATATTTTTTATGATTAAAAAAAAGAATGAAAATTGAAAAAAACTAAATCAAAAGATGAAAGAATTGAGAGTGACGTACCTTACAAAATTTTCAATATCTCTTCACCTTTTCTCTTTTCTTTTTTTTTTTTTGCTTCCGTTTCTTATATTTTTGTATTTGTTTTTCCAATAGAGATAAAGATGAGAGGTGTCTATGTGGGTGGTAATGAGAGGAAGAGAGAGTGTAGAGAGTGTTTTCTTCTTTTTTTTTACCTCCTTCCTTCAATATGTTTTTTTTAAAGAGAGATAAGAAAGGAGGTGTGTGTGTGGGAGTGGTGATGGGAAAGAATTAGAGAAGTGTAGAGAATTTTTTTCCGGTCCTTTTTCATATGAGAGACTACGTATTTATATTCACATATTGCAATCTCAATGCAATCATGGCCTTAATCGTAATGAACAATATAAGGAAAGAATTGGTCATGATAGCAGCACATTATGGGGATCAAATCAAAGCAAATCAGAGCACAAAATTAATCAAGATCAGTAATATTAATTCTAATTATATGGAGAGATATTACTTTTAATTATTAGAATCATATCACTATTTTCTCTATCAGAACAAAGGTGGTAGAAGATATGTTGAGTTGTTGGGCTCAGGAAGAGAAGTGTGATAACAAAATAGGCTCTTCCTTTTTTTTTCTTTTTTCTCTTTTTTCGATCTCTCTTTTTATTCTCTTTTTTTTTTCCTAAAATTAAAGTTTGGAAAATCTTTGAAGAAAATTTTGTTTCACATTTTATTATTTTATTATTTATTTATTTATTTTTATTTTGAAAATAAATTTATTCACCCGGACGAAATTGAGTGTTGACATTAAGAAAGTAGCCAAAAAATTAGTACGGATAAAGTCAATCCTAAGTCGTCTCCTAACAAACACGGAATTGATTTTTGACAAATTAGTTCTTATAAAAACTTTACAAAATGGGTTAGTTAAATAATATCTGAAAAAAAAATAGAAGAAGATAGAGATAAAAAGATATAAAAAATAATGATAAAGAAAATAAATTGATTACACTGTTGTTTTCAAAATAGATCCATCATAGGTTAACTAAAGATTATTGCTCAATTAATTATTGTTGTAGATTTTCGAATTGATCAATGTAAATTCTCAATTAATTTGTTGACGTTCTCACTATTAATCAAAGTACATTCTCATTTAAAAGTAAGAACTTTGTGGATTAAGCATAGTAACTTTAACCAAAGTACATTCTCAATTAAATGTTACAATGCCTAATCATGTCTATTCTTTTCCCTCTAATATCAAGCAAAAATGTAATTAACCAAAGTACATTCTTGATAAATTCTAGTTAAGGTTTTCACATCTAATCAAAGTACATTTTCAATCATTGGCAAAAACTCATTCAGCCACATGAAAGTTTCTAAATTTAATCAAAGTACATCCTCAATTAAAATTACAAAACCCTTGAACTCATATGATTAATATGTTATTTAGATTTAACATCGTGCTAACTTGCTACAATGTAAAAATCATTACTTTTACTTGATTCAGATATAAAAGGCATAGAAAAATATAAATCACAATAATAATCAAATAAAAAAACCAATTATTGCATTCTAACCTCAAAATCCATAATAAGATTACAGTGGAACCAACGCTTGAAGCTTAACACTCTATAACTATTTCTTCCCCTTGGTCTCTTTATATAGGATTTGAATTGGGCTTTTTTGTTGCTAAAATCTCTCAAATATCTTTAAATCAATCATAAATATCATTTATCTATATAGTTGTTATGAATATCTAAAAATATTTGGAGAGATATATCTAGTTTTAAAACTATTTGACAAATATAGTTGGTTGATAATTTTTTATATAATTAAATAAATAAATTATTTAAAGATACATGATAAAATATCACCAACTAATATTTGCATTAACTTTTCAAATCAGCCCTTTGCAATCTTGTAGTCTAAATTTGCAAATAAATCCAAATATATCAATAATTGAACTTTAACCCCTTCTTGTTTGACCATTTGACCAAACTTTGACCTATTTGACTTTTTAATTGTCCAATAAAGGATTGCAATGTGGCAAATCCCTCTTCTCCCTTAAGGTTTTCCGTTGCGTGGTGAACGTGAGGGAAGCAATGCCGCAAATGGGTTCAATGACGCGATGTTTGTCTCGTTCTCATAGTGTGTGGTTTGCTACGTTTTAGGCGCTAGAGCTCGTGGTGGTGCAAGTTTCATGTCCAGATTTGCACTCATGGTTCACTTCATGTGGAGGTTGATATGTGGTGGCTTCATCATGTTTTAGGGATCAAAGATCTGTTAGCGTGTCTTTGTGTGCACAAGGAAGCTTCATCTTTGGCGAGGGCTACAATGGTGGTTCACGACGCTGTAATGGTGTTTTGGATCATCGTCGGCATCAAGGTTTTGTTGGTGACTGTTTCGCACTTTCACGAGAATTGTCTTTGCAATTTGCCTAGGGTTTGAGTGGAAGAATATTAGTGGTGTGGCACAATTTGATTGGCCTAGATATATGTTTAGGGTTTCTACGATGTGGTATCATATGGTTGGTTAGAATTTGTGAGTTGTAGGAGAGGTGAAACTTAGTAGAAAATAAGGATGCATAATAGGTTTTTGGGTGGTCTACTAGAAAAATTAGTGTGTAAAATAGAAACTAGGGGTGCATTTAGCTCTTTGTACACGTACTTCCAGAATTTATTAATCTTGGCCTTAATTTGTAACTTTGAACAATTTAATTTCCCAATTTTAAAAAGTCAAATTTAACTTCAGCCTCATCAACAAATATTAGAATATCCAAGAATAATTTATGCAACTAAAAATCAATTTTTAAGGCATTTTTATCACACAGGCTCAAATAACCTAATTATCAGAAATTCTAATGAAATTAATCCTTTAAGCATGAAAATCAAGTAAAATTCCATTATTAGAGATTAAATGAAGACAAAAATATGCACTCATCGACCTTATTCTCAATATCAGAGCTTGACAGACAAGGAAGTGAAATTAGAGGATGGTCCACGTGAAGGAGATGAAGGTTCTTGAAGTAAGAATGATCAAGAAACACCTCAAGTATTAGTTAATGCTTTAATGGGTGTTTCTAATTTTAGAATGACGAGGGTCACTGGTTATCTACAAAAGAAATCGTTACACATCTTGTTGATAGTGGGTCCACTCACAATTTATTGGACGTTAATGTGGCACTTCATTTGGGGTGTCCTATAACACCTCAATCCTCGATACAAGTGGTGGTGGCGCATGGTTCAAGATTGGAGGTAGCTGCAATGGTTAAAGAGTTTAAGTGGAAAATTCAACAAACCACATTTACCTTTGACATTTTTCTAATTCCTTTAGGTTGTTGTGAGCTAGTTTTGGGTATTGAGGGGTTGGTGACATTAGGATATATTGTTTGTAATTTTGATAAATTAGTGATGGAATTCAAGTTTCAAGGAAATAAGCATATGTTAAGATAAAACATGAAGATAGTCAAGAACCAACATATGAGTAAGGCATTGAGCAATGGTGTCCATATTTCTCTAATACAATTTGGTCAGGATGAAGGGGGTTTGCTTCAATCCCTTACGACTCATGCCCCTCAAGTTGTGGTCCCTAATCCTATTGATCAACTCCTCCATCAGTAAGTATGAAGATATTATCAAGAACCAACCTAACTACCTCCTTTCTTAGGCAACCATGATCATAGATCTCAATTGGTGCAAGGGACTAACTTTGTTAACAAGAGACCATATAAGTATTTGAGGAGCCAAAAGGATGTGATTAACAAGTTGGTTGAAGAATATTTGAAGGTTGGAGTCATTTAGAAAAGTTACAGTCGCTTTGCAAGCCCAATTGTAATGGTGGGTAAAAAGGATGCTTCTTGGCAACTTTGTGTGAATTATAGAGAATTCAATAGGAATACTCTCAAAATCAAGTTTCTTATTCCGTTGGTAGAGGATTTGTTAGATAAGCTCCATGGGTCAGTTATTTTTACTAAAATAGATCTTAGAGTTAGCTACAATAAAGTTAGAGTGGATCCTAATGACGTACCCTTGTTTTTGCACTTCTCGATTTGAACAAAGAATTGATGGTTGAGGTGGACACGTCAGGGGAAGGACTAGAAGGTATGCTCATGCAAAATCAATATCTTATTGCCTATATAAGTGAACACTTAATATCAAACAACAAAGAATATCAACATATGCCAATGAATTAATAGTTATTCTTTATTGTCCAATAGTGGCATCATTATTTGCTCAATAAACACTTCAATATGAAGACTGATCATTGCACCCTGAAATACTTACTTGATCAAAGGTTGACGAAAGAATTGTAGAAAAAGTTGTTGGCCAAGTTCATGCAGTTTGATTTTAAGGTAGAGTATATCAAGGGACATGAAAATGTGGTTGTCGATGCTTTGTCTAGGCATGATATATTAATCTCGTGACACATCAAGCATGAGTTGGGTGGTTGGAGAGAATTCAAGTATCCTAGACAAATGATGTGAATATTGAAAAGTTAATTCAAGATTTGTAAAATGATCCAACTTCCCACAAACACTATGGGTGGCAACGGGAGGAATTACGAAGGAAAGGGAAAATTGGTGATGGGTAATAACTCAAGACTATGAACAAAGTTGTTGCATTGGGTGCACAATTCACCCATTGTAGGACATTCGAGGGTGGGTGCTACTTTCAAAATTAAAGTTAGGGTTTATTGGATAGAATTCAAAGGATGTTAAAAGTTTCTCCAAGAATGCACTAAATGCAAACAATGTATGTACAATCATTTGGCATCTCCAGGATTGCTACAACCCTTACCCATCCCTGATTAGATATGGCAGCACATTGCCACAAATTTCATTGAAGGATTGCCCAATTCAAAAGGGAAACAAGTGATTTTTGTGGTGGTGGACAGGTTAAGTAAATTTGTCCAGTTCATGCTTTAACTTGTTAGTTTTGTTGTTTTAAGTCAAGACTTTTTTACGTGTTGTTGTTCTGTTAGATAATGTGTTGCTGTTAAAACAGAACACTTGTATTCTTTTATATACACTTGTCCTCTTGCTATTCAATAATATATGCATATCACTTTTGTGCTTAAACTCACTTTTAAACTTTTTCTAAAAGGTTCCAACAGAAGTGGTATCCAGAAGTCAAGTTTTTTTTCTAAGACCAGGGTCAGAGTGTTTCTATAATCACATCATAAGGTGCATTTTGTTGACACGTAAGTGTTAGCATCTTAGAGGCTTCTCGGTGCGTGGAAGGAGTAGATTGGTTGAGACAGAAAGAAGTATTCTTGCAGCAAAGGTGCTTGTGAGAATTGATGCGTTAAAAGAAGAGAGGACAAAATCTGAGAAAGAACAAGAATATTGTGGAAGTTCTTGAATCAAGAAGCATGAAAGATGACCGGGAGTGGTATTCATGTTTCGTCAATGAGCCTACCCATTAAAAGAATTGGAACTGTTGGAACACACAAATGAAGGTGTTGTTTAGATATCAAGAAGTGAGTGACATTGTAGAAAACGGGAGCGTTGCTAAACTAGGAACCACACATGCCCAGAAAGCAACAACCAAGAAGAAAGACAATAAGGCCTTGTTTCTACTCCACCAATGCGTCAATGATGTGCACTTTGAGAAGATTCAACATGCCAAAACAACCAAAGAAGCATGGGGTATGTTGATCCAGTGTCACGCAGGTGGTGAAAAGATTAAGAAAGTGAGGCTTCAGACGTTGAGGAAGTAGTATGAATTACTAAAAATGGAGGAGAGTGATCGAATTTGTGAGTATTTCACCAAAGTACTCACAATTACAAACCAAATGAAGGGTTGCGGAGAAACCATCACATAGCTGATGATTGTAGAGAAAATCATGCGCTCCTTACCAGGGAAATTCGATTATATTGCAGTGGCAATAAAGGAATCGTATGATTTAGCAGCAATGAAAGTTGAAGAAAATTGCAAAGCTCCCTTGAAGCGCATGAAATGAGGTTAGTGGACAGAAGCCCGATCAAGAATTCTAAGCAATCTTTGAAGGCACATCATCTCAAGAATGATGAAAGAAAGAAGCAAGGCAAGTTGAAAGGGAAACAAGCATAGAATGCGTGGAAGAATCACAAAGATGAGCACGACTCTGATAAGCCTGAAGATTCTGACAAAAAGGGTGGATCTTGGAAGAATCATGAGAAGAAAGGGTATGACAAAAGAAAGGTAGAATGATTCAACTTCCACAAGATGGGACATTATGCCAACGAGTATTATGCTAATAAAGGCAAGTAGAAGAAACATCGAGATAAAGAAGTACACATGGTGCAAGAAGAATTCGATTTTGAAGTGGTGACATTGATGGTAACAACATTTGTAGAGAACTCTTAGTTTGAATCATGGTATCTTGATTTAGGGTGTTCAAACCACATGACCTGTCATAGAGAGTGGCTAACAAACTTTAATGGTGAGAAGAAGAGTAAAGTGAAGTTTGCAAAGAATAGCACATTGAAAGTGGAAGAGATTGGAGATGTTGTGATAGTGAGGCAGAATGGTTCGAAGGCAGTAATCATTAGTGTTTTGTTTGTACTTGAGATGAAGTGCAACTTACTCAACATCGGCCAATTGGTGCAAAAGGGTTTTACCGTTGTGGTGGGTCACTATGATCATATTGAAGTGTTTGATGCTAACAAGAAGTTGATCTTGAGAAGCAAATTGTCCAAGAACAAAACCTTTCAAGTCAACTTGGAAGCTGTAGATGTGAGATGTTTAGCAATAGTGGAAAATAATGAGGAAAGCTGGTTGTGACATTCAAGATATAAATTTCAAGAGCTTACAACAACTAGGCTCTAAACACATGGTATCTGGAATTCCCCCTACTGCATTGCCTGGAAAAGTGTGTGAAATTTGTTTGGTTGGAAAACAACCCAGAAATCCATTTCATTCACATCTGAATATAAGATCAAGCGAATGTTTAGAAGTTGTTTCATCTAACATATGTGGTCCATTTGAAGTCCCTTCAATTGTTGGAAATAGGTATTTTATTACCTTTGTTGATGAATTTAGTAGAATGATATGGTTGCATATTGTAAAACAGAAGAGTGATGCATTTGAGACATTCCTCAAGTTCAAAGCACATGTAGAAAGGGAGAGTGGTAAGTTGTTGAAAGTGTTGAGAACAAATGGAGGAGGGGAATATACTTCCAATGAATTTGAAGAATACTATCATAAATAGGGCATCATGCATGAGACAACGTCATACATCCCTCAACATAATGATTTGGTAAAAAGGAGGAATAGAACCATCTTGAACATGGCTATGAGTATGATAAAAGAGAAAGGCTTACCACATAAATTATAGGTTGAAACAGTATCTGCATCAGTTTACATCTTGAATAGATATCCCACAAAGAAGCTTGTAGGAAAGGTGCCTCTTGAAATCTGGTCAGGAGAGAAACCAACAATTGGTCACTTCAAGGTATTTGGATCATTAGTAGGGATGTCAACGGGACGGGTAGGGTACGAGTAGTAGCTCCCCCATACCCTACCCGCTGGATAAATATTTGTCTCGTACTGTATCCATATTTGTCGGGTATCCATTATGTGGGTACCCACCTATTTTTTTCATATCTGCAGATATCCACGGGTACCCGCAGGTATTTGCAAAATTATTTAAAAAACAAATATTTAATCATAAATAAAATAAAATACATCATTGTCATAAATTTTAAATAAAGTTCAAATAAACTCAAGTTAATACAAGTCCAAATAATTGTAAAAGTAAGTATAGAATGACATTCAAGACAATGGAAATTCTTTAATTAGTGCTTTGATCAACAAACCCACTTTCTCCGATTGATTCCTGAAAAATAAACAAAATAAACAAATAATAAACCTCAATTGCCGCGTGTTAAGTATTCTTGTTTTGATTTCATCATTTGACAACAAGCATACCATAAACGTCATTGTCTATATAAGGTTTGATGTACATGCTTAATTTCAAAGAAAGAAAAAAGAAGAATGTCAAGGGGTGTAAGTTTAGTGGGTACGGGTATCCATGGGTGCGGATACTATAATACCCGTACCCGCCCCGTTAACAAGCGGGTATCAAAAATACTCGTATCCGTGGATAGCGGGTATCCATTTTTAATATCCATTTTCTACCCATTGCGAGTTTTATCCGTAGATACCCGCAGGTACGAATTTTTTTGACATCCCTAATCATTAGCCTTTCAGCATGTACCTGATCAGAAAAGAACAAAACTCCAAGATAAAAGTGAACCAATGGTGTTCGTTGGCTATCATGCTACGAGAGCATACAAGTTCTTTGATCCAATCAAAGAGAAGGTGTTATTGAGTAGAGATGTTCAAGTTTTAGAGCATGAGAGTTGGGACTGGAAACATATGCAGACCAATCTAAATTGAAGAATTGTTGATAGTTCCATTCTTATGAATTCGAGATGAGTATAGAGAATGCTGATGCACCACAAAATGTTGTGACTCAAAGGCCACAAAGGGAGGGAGTTGTACCAAGCAGATTCTCTAAATTTGAGATGCACTCGGATATTCAGGTTGGTAATTAAGGAGATTTGGTTCATATGGCATTAATGGTTGTAGCAGATCCTATTGATGAAAATGAGTCCTTAAAGCAACAAGTTTGGAAAGAGCCAATGATAGAGGAGCTTAGATCCATTGAGAAGAATGTAATGTGGAATCTAGTTGAACTTTCAGCAAGAAAACGTGAAATTAGGGTAAAGTGGATATTCAAGCGCAAGCTGAATCCTGATTGTTCAATTTCAAGGCACAAGGCCAGACTTGTGGCAAAAGGGTTCCTCCAAAAGCAAGGTCTTGATTTCCTAGAGGTGTTTGCACATGTGGCTCGATTGGAAACCATAAGACTAGTAGTAGCAATTGCTTATGCAAAGAACTGGTCCATATCACAATTGGATGTGAAATCAGCGTTTCTCCATGGACCATTAGAAGAAGAAGTTTATTCGCAACAGCCACTTGGCTTCATTGTGAAAGGAAAGGAGGAACTCGTCTACAAGCTAAATAAAGCCTTGTATGGACTAAAACAAGCCCCAATAGCTTGGAATAGAAGGATTGACTCTTTCTTACTTTAACTCAACTTCATAAAGTGCACAGTTGAGCATGGGGTATATGTGAAAGAAGGGCATAGGAGGAAACTTGCTCATCATATGTTTATACGTTGATGACTTACTGGTAATCAGATCTAATTATAAGGAGATTGTAAAGTTTAAGAAGACCATGGCAGCTGAGTTTGAAATGATAGATTTGGGAGAGTTAAGCTACTTACTAGGTATGGAATTTACACGCACCTTTGCAGGTTTGGTGATACACCAAAATAAATATGTTGGAGAAATATTGAAGAAATTCAACATGGTATCGTATAATGGAGTGAGTAATCCAATAAAAATTGTGAAGTTGTGGATGAAAAGGTGTTCAAGCAAATCATTGGTTCCCTACGATATCTTTGAAACAATAGACCAGACCTATCATTTGGAGTTGGATTAACAAGTAGATTCATGAGGAATCTAAAGATATGTCATATGTTAGTCGCCAAGAGGATAATGCGGTACATTCAACGGACAACTGACTTTGGAGTGTTATTTCCGTTTGGAGAACAAAACTCATAATTAGAACTAATCGGGAACTCCGATTATGGTGATTTAGTTGAACAAAAGAGCACCTCAGGATACATTTTTCTATTGATGGATGGCTAAACTGAAATCATGATTGGTGTTTGGAAACGTATGTGAGATGCGTGTGCTTAGATTTCCCCCACATGTGGTCGAAGTGGTTTTCACTAGCTGAGTGTAAGACCCAGGAAAATTGAACAATTAAATAAATAATTATTTAGTAAATGCGGGTAGTGAAGCCTTTATGGCATTTAATGTTGGTGTTGTGACGTGGAAAAGTATTAGCTCAAGTGGTTGAGAGTACTTTATATGTGTGAGAGGACTTGGGTTCGAGTCCTATGTATGCCTTTGTGTGTTACTTTAATTTATGCATTATTTGGGTAATATATTTGAATGCTAGAAGTGATAATATAATCCTAAAATTTTAGGAATTATCACAAATGTGAATTGATTGAATTGGTTGTGCATTTGACTTGGTAATTGGTGGTTGTAGGTTCAACCCTTGTTGAGAACAAATTAATCTCTTTGTTTTTGTTAAAGTACTTGTGGTTTGAATGTGAAAGGATGGGAAAGCTTAGAGACAATGGTCAGCCAAGGGAGTTGGGAGAAACAACCCATAATGGCCTATGAAAGGTAGTAATAAACATTAAATAGGATCATTTTTTGTTTTATTTTTTTTACCACAATTAGGAGCCATATAAAAGGGGGGAAATTAGGCAATTTGAAGGGTTTTAGAAGTCTGAAACCTAGAGTGAGAAGATAGCACGAATTTTGAGTGGGAAAGTGAATTGGGATTGAGAGTAAAGCTGTGGTGGTTGAGGGAGCACAAAGGGAGAGTTCTTAGGTATCACAAAGCCAAGGTTAGGCAACCTTTTGAAGCAAAGATTCACAGGTTAGGGGAGCTCTATGTTTTGATTGTTAGTTTTCACGAATGAATTGCATAATTTGATGCTTGTGTGCCCCTGAAATTTCGTGCTCTATGTGTTGGGGATTGGGATTTTGTGGTCTTTTTGTACACTGTATGATTAACCCCTTAAATGGTGTATGAATAAGATAAGGTTTTTGCAATGCATGATTGGGTATGGTCTCGTTTTATGTTTGAGGGTCTAATTGGTGGTTTATAACATGTTCTGGAGAATGACTCGTAAATAATATATCATTGGGTGATTTGGTAATGAACAAATTGTGTTTTGGTATTGTATTGAGGTTTGGAGTTGTGTTCTGTGTGCGTAACAGTGAAAATGTCTGGTTTTCTCGTCCAGGCGAGCCTGGCTCGCCTAGGCTAGAAAAACATAAACGTGAGTTTATTTGTGTACGAACAGCTCGCTCAGGCGAAGGCTCAGAGTTTTGAGCGATAGGTTATCTTGCTCAGGCGAGTGCATCTCGCCTCAGCGAGAAATCGAGAGTTGTGAGACTTGATTTGGTGCATCTCGCTTAGGCGAGAGGTTCTCGTCTAAGCGAGAACTCGAGTTTGGTTTTATGCATTGCTTAACTCGTTGCCTAGGCGAGGGTGTTGAAGTTAGGCGAAGGGAGGGCTCGCCCAAGCGAGACAGGCTCGCCTAAGCGAGACTTCATATATGAGCCATTGTAGCATGCTCGCTCAGGCGAGAATGCTTAGCCTTAGCGAGACAGGCCTGGTCGTTTAAGCTAAGGCTTCTAGCCCAAGCGAGTTTAGCGCAGTTTGTGTGTGTTGTTTGTACACATTGATGAAAACGTGGGTCGGGAGATGTTGTGCCATGAGCGGGGAGGTTCATGGATGGTGGTTGACATGTGATAGTATGAGCGGGGAGGTTCATACTTAAATACTCTCCTGTGGGGATACGAGCGAGGTAGGTTCGTATGTTCCGTGCTCACAATTAAGAGATACTGCGTGCGGGGAGGTACGTAGCTAGTGGATCACATGTGTTGGACTACAGACGGGTAGGTCCGTAGAGTAGGACTACGAGCAGGGAGGTTCGTAGAGGCAGAACCACGAGCGGGCAGGTTCGTGTGAGCATCATGAATCTTGAGTCCATGACTAACTTTGTTGTAAAATTAGAGGTTAAAAGCCTTGGGGGTATTAAGTATGTGATTAGGATTTAACTATGAGAATATAATTATGTGTAATTGTATTATTTAACTGTTATGTTTCTCATATTTTGTTGAGCTCACCCTTTCTGTTTGTGTTTGGCGATGATCGTGTAATTCTTTACACAGGAGCAGTTGATGATACAGGTGATGCTTCTAACCCCTGAGACGGAGAGAGGGCTGTTATGGGGATCATTATTTAGGGAAATTTGTAGGGTTTTCATAGTCTTGTCAGATTTTGGAAAATTGTAATAAAAGTTCTATTTAATTTCCTTAAAGTTTTGGTACTTTTATTATTGTAATAAATTTTTCCCACGTTTTGGGAGTAGTGAAGTGCAACATTGAACTTCTTTATTATTATTTATATATTGATTTATTTTAACCAAGTAATTTCCAGTAGGAATGTTACACTGAGTAGTGGTACAACACCACCTATCATACAACTTTCCAAGCTACTCCATTTGAGATAGTGTATGGACAACCAGCCCCTATTTAAAATTGGAGTTGGTGGGTCAAAGTTTAGCAAAAAACGAGACGTGTTAAAGGTAATTAACTTTTATTTAAAACGATTCCAAGAAAGGGTAAAGCAAATGGTTGATCAAAAACGAAGTGATAAGCAATACAAGGAGGGTGATTGGGGTTTATGTGAAGTTGCACTCCTATGGGAAAATATATATAGCCTTTCGTCCTTTCCAAGTTATAAATCGTATTAGAGTTGTGGCTTATAAATTAAATCTCCTTGTTGTATCCCAACGGAAAAAGCATGTGGGAAGTGCAATGGTGTTGACAAAATTTCCTTATAAGTTAGAAGATGTGTTCTCAACAAAAGAACAATAAGCAATAATGGATAGATGACAGTTCTCCAAAGAGGTTTACCGCTTACAAAAGTGTTGGTTAGGTGGAAGCATCGTTTATTGGAGGAGGCGAGTTGGGAGTATTACTCTAATTTGAAGAAATGGTTCCCATCCTTCAATCCTTGGATACAAGGATTTAGTTATGGGGGGATTGTTATAAATGTTTCATGTTTCAGGGGTTTTTGGGTAGTTAGTTAGTTATAACTGATGGATGGTTTCCTTATATTGTAATAAGCACTTGAGGTGCTGAAGGTATTACATTTATGCATGTTGTATTCATACATTGTCTTTCTATAATAAATTCGGAGTGCAATTCAACTCCTTATTTTCATTAAATTCTTCGTGGTTTACCTAGAACTTAACTAAAGTGATCATAATGGTATTAGAGCATTACAACAATATGCATACATTTTAGTTTAACAATAACCATGTATACGCATTTCATTTTTACTCGATTTCATATGACCAATGCCTTTTTGATATTTCTTAGTGTTTTAAACTATTTATATCTACATTTGCTTCTATTTAAAAAATTTAACATCAACGTCGTGTTGTATCAATTTTGTCATATCTTGTTGCATAGTAGCCAAATAACATATATGATTATTATTAGTATAATTCATTATGTTGTACGTTCTATAACACATTACTTTTAACATAAAGAAATCAATATTAAAATAATATTATTTGTTTTTAATTAATTTGTTACAAAAAACTATATTGTTATTGTAAAATATATATCAATGCATTTTTTTGACACTAAGATACTAATGTTTTTTTTCTAATTAATAAAAACTATAAATTAACTAATTCAAAAAACAAAAACATCACGACCCATGCATACAGACTTGTCTAAGACTAGCTATAATTAAAAATATAATATAAAAAGTCAATTAATTTTTTAAATATCATAAATTTATTTTTAGTTTTGAATATTAAATTATGTTATAATAAAACTTATGTGTCCTTCTGTATTAAGATTAAGCCTGAGCAATGGTCAGATTCAGACCCAATCTAACAAATCTAGTACAATTCAAAACTATCATTTTACAATTACCTGACCATTTGATTTCTTGGATTAATCGGATTCAATTTTTTTTTCGGATTACAGGTTAATGGGTTGATACTAGCAGAGGTTATGTATAATGAACAAAACGAAGGAGAGAGAAGAAAAAATAATCGAAGATATTTTAGTTTGCAATCCAACAAGTGAGGATGGAGTGCATTCAATTCCTTATTTCCATTAAATTCTTCATGGTTTACCTAGAACTTAACTAAATTAATAATAAACGTATCAAAGCATTGCAACAAACCTAACGTCTCGAGTTCAGACCTTGTTAAGACTCGTTCTTCAACGATGGGGAGTTATAAATTCACTAAGTTGTCAAGTGTGAACTTCTGAATGAGGGACCTTTTTGTAACCTGCAAGTTAATGAACTTCATAAATCTTCACAAGTTATCTATAATTCCTTTTAATCTCAAACATACAATGTAAGTTCAAGCGAAACTAAGAAGTTACCACTTATTACAATAATTTTTATGATTTTGTATGTTGTTTTTAACTATTGAAATTGTTTGGAAAATATTAAATTATTTATTATAATTGATGTATAATTGTTATTTCACGTGTAATTTATTATTGAATCTTATTCAAACTCAACACATTACATGATAGCAAATTATTATAAAAAATAATATTTAACGATAATTTAGATTAATATATATACACTTTTTTAGTTATTTTTTATTATTCATTATTTTAATCGTTATTATTATTATTATTATAAATAAAAATATATTATAAAAAGTCAATCAATTTTTTAAATACCATAAATTTATTTTTAGTTTTGAATATTAAATTATTATAATAAAACTTATGTGTCCTTTCGTACGAATATTAAGCTTGAGCAATTGTCGGATTAGGTCGGATTTAGACCCAATCTAACAAATCTAGTACAATTAAAAACTATCATTTTATTGATCATTTGATTTCTCGGATTAATCAGATTCAACAAAATTTGGATTATGGGTTAATGGGTGTATACTAACATACTATGTATAATAAACAAAACAAAAAAGAGAGAAAAAAAAAATAATCAAAAATATTCTAGTTTGCAATCCAAGGATGTATACGCAATTTATATTAAGAATTTTGTTGTCGACCTTTATATTTTCTTTTTATACATGCAAAATAAACATTAAATATTATTTTGGATTAGTCGGATTCTTATAAAATCATAATCTATTTTTCGTGTCCGACAAATGCTACTATTCATTTTAATTTACTTTATTCATTTAATCTAACCCATTATCTAATCCAAAACAATCCTTGATGTAATAAATTTTTCGAATATTGAAAATTTGGTCGGTTGCAATTATTTTGCTCACCTATATAAAAATTTGTTAACAACTATTGACCCCATGTCAAATAAGTTCATTAAAATAACATGAATTTTCTCATACAGTATAATAAACTTAGTTTTGACTCCAAAAGGCTAAGACATTATTTTAAAACATTTTGTGCTGAACGTGAAAAACCACTAAAATTATAGTTTTGGTTCAAAAATTAATTCGGTACGTGCCTTTTAGTATAAATATAGTTGTTCTTTTTCCAACCATGAAATGTAGATATTTGTTTATTCAGAATTCTTTTGGAAAGAAAATATGTATATTATAGAATATTACACAAACTATAAATTAAATTAAACATCAGTTGAGATGGCCGAGTTGGTCTAAGGCGCCAGATTAAGGTTCTGGTCCGAAAGGGCGTGGGTTCAAATCCCACTCTCAACATAAATTTTTTCCTTTTTTTTAATTATTATACATTTTAGCTTTTACATGCTTTTGCCATTTATAATGTTTTAACTCTTTTTCATAAAAGGAACATCCCAAGTCCAAGCCTTTTGCTTGATTTGGGCCTGAAGTCCAGAACACTAAATTCAAAGGGCGAAATTTTGTTATTCTCTAACATTTCCTTCTATGTTGTTGCAGCCGGATCATCATCATCTCCTTCTACTTCTTCATGTCTTACATTTTTTATCCCTCGTACTTTCTTCATTTAGAGAAGGTCAACATATCATACATCACCGTTATAATAAAAGCTTTTAGGGTCCTCTACAATGACCTTGTGTAATTTAGAAGTGGTTTATAATTTTTATAACCTAAAAACTGTTTTTTATATGAAAAATTACTTTCATATTATATAATTCAGAAAACAAAAATGACTACAAAGTTATATAAACTTGAAATAAAAAAATTTCAAATTATAAAATTTGAAAGTCATTTTTTTTATTTTTAAAATGTATAATTTGAAAGTTTTGTTCAGAAGTCATTTTTTGAATAAGAATTTTCATATTTATGAAGGTACAGAAAGAAATTATGGAATGCATAATGAAGTTCCCATACTTAAATTTGCATTTATACAACTTTTTGAATCGGTTATTCCTTAAAAAAGATAAAAAAATAAAATAAAATAATTAATTAATGTTTAATTTTTTTTACAATTTTTTTTTACTTATACATAGTAATATTATAATAATATACTGACTAAATATTAATAATAAAATAATAATTTTAATTTCTTAAAGTATGTATGTATTTGTAACTTCTTAATAATCAACTCTGTAAATAATATCAATAATGTAATTAATAAAAATTTTAAAATATTATATTCATCATATATAAATTGAGGTTTTAACCTGTTTTTTGTTACTTGAATTTAGAACATTTTGTTGTGTTTTAAATTAATTATATCTTTTAATCTTTGAAATTAGGGAACAGTATTCACTGTCAATATATTTTATGATAAAAAAATTATTTTCAATATTTTTAAATATATTTTTCATTTTCTAAAATTTGATCAAATTTCAATCTAGTCTCCTTTAGTTTGAAAGTAATTGTTTCTATTTTTATTTTATTTTAGAATGCTTATTTTAGTTCTTTAAAATTAAAAGATCACAAACCGTATTCTAGATATAATAAATATTTAAAGTTTTATAAGTTGTGTTTGACCACTAATGAATACAATGTTTGACACACTTTTATAAGGTAATGTAACAATTTTAATATCATAATTATGACCACTAATGAATACAATGTTTGCCACAGTTTCATGCCAGAAAAGAGAACTAAGAAAATTAGTAACTCAGTTATTCTTATTACATTAAAAATAAAATTACATAAGTCCGATATTGTTATTTGATTATCTCGAATAATGGCGAATTTTATGATAAAAAAAGTTTAGAGATGAATTTAAAAATTAATTTTTTAATTAGAGATAACTTAAAGACCAATTTGTTTGGTAGTCAAAATCTATGCAGTTAATATCATTGATTAATCTATAAATCAATTTATAATAGTCACTATCTTAGTTATCAATTTGGTAATCAATTATAATTTTTGAAACTATTTTAGTTACCATTAATTTTTAGTTTATAAATTGATTAGTATAATGAATAATTATTTTTTATTAGTAAAATTTATCCTTAATCAAGATTTTTTTTAATGTCAATATAATAATATGAGTATTATTCATAAAATTCACTTAATCAATATAAATATATTTTATCTTAAAGTAATTAATTAGTTTACCACATTATTACTCAAGTTTTTATTCCAAGAAAATATTTCATAAGAGGTTTTTTTAGTAACTTACTTCTATGATATCTAGAGGTTTTTTAATTATATTATTGAAATTTAATGACAAAATTACTAGTACATTTGATATCATTTGAGTGAAAAAAATAAGGTAACGTCACTATTTTGAATATAATAGAAAATGTCTCATTTTTAATATCATAATTATGACCTCCCATATAATGTCTTGCAAAGTTTTCTAATATTTAAAATATCATAGTACTAAAAATTATCATATGATAATTTTTTTTGTAAATTTATTAAAAAAATTTGTAAGAAAAGACTTTTTTCTTTTATTTTTTCTAAAAATTTTAATGGGCAGATAATTCGTTCGTGAGTAATTATTTGCTAGAAAATTATAAAATTCACAAGTATTTCCTATAAAATATATTTTAATTTTAATATTTGTTTTATTTTTATATTTTTTAAAAAATATTTTTAAATTTTTGTCAACTAGGTTTCATTAATATTTGCAAATTTAATAAATGTGTTGGTCCTCATGAAATTTTATTTGGTATTATAATCTAAAATGTAAACAATTATAATTTATTTTAAACTTTTATTATGATTATTATTTAATCTATGTATCATTTAGATCAAATGATATATTATAACTTTTATTAGTGTATAAAAAAGAGATTTATTAGAATTTAAAAGATTGAAGTAAACAAATATTTAAAATATATTTTAATTTGAATATTTGTTTTCCTTTTATATTTTTTAAAAAATATTTTTAAATTTTATCAACTATGTTTCATTAATATTTGTAAATTTAATAATTGTTTTGGTTCTCATGAAATTTCATTTGGTATTATAATCTAACTTGTAAACAATTATAATTTATTTTAAAGTAGTTGATATCGAAGAAACAATCATCCTTCTAATATTGAATATTTAATAATATTATGTTTCCTTTACCATAATTTTTTATTATTTTATAAAAAATAATATTGAAGTAGTAAGAAAATGGGTATGTGTATGTGTACGAGATTATACTTGTTATCTGGTGGAAATGGGGATGAGACAAAAGTTTGATACCCGTTGGATTTGGAGATGAGGATGAATTTTTTTTGCGGAAATAAGTATGGGATAGCGAAACTCGTGCTCGCCCCGCCCCGTTGCCATCCCTAATTGTAAATAAGGAATATGAAGTAACATATCCCTAATTGTAAATAAGGAATATGAAGTAACATTAATCTCTTGAGAGAAAAGCAAACTATAAATTAAACATCTCCACTAATATTTTGTATATTCAACATCTCATAGTTATTAGTATCTTATAACAAATGAAAATGACGGTAAAATAAACAAATTTAAAGAAATTATATTATAATTAAGGAATATGAAGTAACATTATAAATAACTATATATAACTTATATTATAAATAAGATTATAAATATCCACTAATATTTTGTATCTAGAAACATTATTTTACATTATTATTTTTTTTCATGCTTATATGCACTCTAATATCTAAACACTTTAACTTAATATCTATCATTAATGAAACAATTCAATAATTATACAAATGAGATTTGACATCAAACGATTATGAATAAATCCATAAAAGGATTATGATATCATTTTTATTTTCCAAGATAATAAGTTTGTGGGTCAAGACATTAAGTTTGATATTTTCCTCTAATTATTTTTACTCATTTCCATTGCTTTTTTTTTCTCTTTAAGTTTTGATTTTGTATTTTATTGAAGTCTCACATCAACAAGAGATAAGGCATGAATAAACTCTTGATAATTTCAAGTAACTACTAATGTGGCATGAGTTGGAAGCATGATTGGGTTGTGTTGTAAGTCTCTATGAATTTGAATGTTCCTTTGGGTTAGTCACATGTTGAGAATTGGTTTATGGGTGAATGCATATGTATCAATATAAATTAAATTACTGCATAGGAGGTATGAAGTGCTATATTAATTTGCATTGGTGCATAGAATTATGTACTTAAGTTGTTAGAAGGTTGTTGCTTTATATTTGATTTGAGCATACGTTATTCATAGGTTGAAAATGTTTGCCAGTAATGTCTTCGCTATAATTCTATGAATCTTTTATGATTGGGAAATTAGGGTTCATTTTGGGATTGGGGGATGAATGAACATGATATGAGATTTGATAATTTATGTGTTGTTTTCATGATATTAATGGTATTGGAACCAACATGAACTCTCCTAATGGCATGTAATTATATAAATGTGTTACTAATCTGAAAAAAAATGGGAGGAATTGTGGGGTTGAGGTTCGCGCAGGTGAAGAAATCTAGGCAAGAACCCAGATTCTATATGCACTGCTTGGCGGTGCGTGAACTGCCGCCAGGCGACACATCAGGACAATGGATGTTCTGAGTTGATTCTGTGAATTGGCGTGATTTGGGGTCATCAGGTGATGATATGCGTACACTAGGAAAATGACAAATGCGATATGAAGGGAGTGTGTATAAGTAAGACCTCTAATTATATATGCGCAGGTGTGATGATTGCTATCAATTGCATGAAAAAAGTAAAGGTTTATTTGATTGGAATGTGATGATGTGACTGTTTTAGTTACTACGGTTATGTGTATTAGTGATGCATGCAGAAATATAGTGGTAGTAACTTGCATGTTGGAAAAGATTAAGTGTATGGTAAAAATGAATATGTTAAGTCTGAAATACTGGTAAATGGATGTGTGCATTGTAATTCATTTATAAGGACTATAATTGGATTAGTGATATGATTGTTGAGGAAGTGAAGTGTTATGTTGGCTGAAATTACATCCATGCAAGTATAGGTAATTTATATACAATTAAATTTATAACTTGTATGTATGCTTGAACTGTTGGGGAGTGCTGAAACCCCGTGGTAGAGTGCTAAACCAATAGCTGGCATGTTACTGGTATAGCGATTGGCGGCACAGGTATGACCGCTAGGCGATAGGAGTACTAGGGAAGTCCATGCTTGTGTTTGGCGCCTGGCGACGAGAAGGCTCTACTAGGTGGTCTGCGCTGGAACGTAGCCTAGCGGCGCTTACACAATGCCAGCGAGAGCGCAGAGTGTAATGTGTTCGTGTGGCTTGCGTTTTGTATGCTGTACTGTGGGACTTGGACCAAAAGATGCTTGGGTCACAAGCGGGGAGGTTCATGGCTGGTGGTGAACACGTGATGATATGAGCTAGGAGGTTCATATCCTGATACTCTCGGGTGGAGATACGAGCTGGGAGGTTCATATGTTCCGTGCTCACACTTGAGAGATGTTGCGAGCGGAGAGGTTCGTAGTTGGTGGATCTTGTGTGTTAGACTACGGGTGGGAAGGTTTGTAGAGTTGGACTACGAGCGGAGAAGTTTGTAGAGGTAGGACCACGAGCAGATAGGTTCGTGGAAGCATCATATATCTTGGGTCCATGGTCAAAGTAATTGCTTGTGTAGTGTGGATGCGTGTTGATGGAGGCGTAGTTCGGGATCGTCACAAGGATTTCAGAGCAATTGATGGAATCATGCCCAAGACCTTCAAAGAGATCTTGGATTAGCTTCAGATCGTAGAATAGGAACTCTTTTATAATTTTTTTTAATGTTTTTGTTTGGGCTTTATCAGACCTTTAGTTGTGTTGGGCGTTTTGGTGTTTCGGCCTATAGTATATAAGCCCATGTGAGACACATTTGTATTCAAATTTGAGTTATATGAAAATTTGAGTTTTCTCTCAAGTCTCAAGGTTTTCCTTAGAACCACCGATCCTTATTTTTGAATCTTCCTCACTTATCTTGGAACCTCCTCCAAGTGGCGTGATTTCCTCCTATTCCGCAAAAATCCTCAATCGACGTCCTCCATTTCCCCCTTTTCGTTTTAGGGTTCGGACCCAAATTCATTTGAGACATTTTTCACCCTAAATCCGAGACGGTCCTTCATCATATGGTAATCAGAGCTCGGTTGTTTCTCTTTTGAATTCGTTTCGGATTGTCGTTCTCAATTTCTTCGCGTTTTGGGTTCTACCGTAGTTGTTCTCGTTCATCCTTTGTGCACTTTCTTTTTGTGCTATCTATGAAGCAACATTGCTAAATCGCAATCATTGTTTTTTTTTTCATATGGCATGAGCTGAAGTGAAGAGATGATGGCGTGGTCATTTACGTACGAGTGGTTTGGAAAACCATTGTTCTTCGTTTTCTGCTTACACCCATTCAACCATTTTCTGAAAATTGGATTCTCTAGTTCGAATCCTTCTGTTTGCACATACCGGTTTCGAGGTTGGGATTGTTTTGGCTGCATTTGAATTAAGTAGAGTTAGCGATGCATACCAAGTGTTTGTGAAATTGATTCAGTGAAGATAAATTGTGAAATTGAAGTTACTTGTGACAAGCGCACTAAAGATTGGCTAAGGTTGAGGTGTTAGCTCAAGAGGTTGGCCAAGTGGAGAGAGGCATTCTGGTTTCCAAAGAAAATTTTGATGTGGTGCAGTGAATTTGGATTACCACGTTGTGTTTGGCTTCTCGGTGCAAATCTAATACTCTCTTTTTGCTTAGTAGTGCCCAAGATAAAGTGCAAGTTTGAATTGTTCAGTTTGCTGCATAGAGAAATTGATTCATTTGGCTTAGTTGAGTGTAGATCATTGGTGGAAAATTGAAATTGAAGGTACTTGTCTTTTGGTGTGGAAGCGGCAGCATGATATTGATATTGCTAGAGCCTCATTCGGTTCAGACTTTTGCAGTTATCTCAATTATATCCTTCGAAGTTGGCTGCCCCAAGTACTTTGGCCACACGTGTAGCAACAATTGAATCATCCTTTAGTCTACAGTGACTGACGCCAATCAATTAATCTTTTCACAGCTACAACACCAAGACTAATTCTTCAAGCAACCATCCTGGTCCATGTCTGTAGTTTTCGGTGCAATTTTGTGCAATTAATTGAAAGATGCTCTAAACAGCTGCTAGCTTTCTTCTTTTGGGTGCTTAATAGACGACCGTTGTGGTAAAGAGCTACACCTAATCTAAGCGGTGGTAGCAGGGAGTTCCAATTCCTTTTGGTAGCAAAGGGTCCAATAATATCACGTTAGAGAGGTGTGACGCAAGTGTAATTGTAGGTGGAGGACTTGTGCTTGAAGCGGTGGAGTTTAGGCCAGAAACAAGTGTTGGATTTGGTGGAGTTTATTCGAAAGCATCAACACCTTTAATTGGCTGCAACTACATTCATGTCTCCCTCGCTTAAGCCATGCAAAAAACAACATCAACTTTGAAGAGTATTTCCAGCCCTATTCCAAAGCTGAATGGTCCACTTAATTGATTCACTTAGTTTGTTTCTACATGAATTGCATCAGCAATGCGTATTGGAATTGGGTGCAGCAACCCCACGTTACAACAACTTTTCTTTTCATTGGTGGCAGTAAGAGGTGTTAGGCAGCTCGCTTGTCTCGAAGGTGCGTGTTCAACTTGCAAAGTTGTACACTAGGTGTTGCTTCAAGCGATGGATTTGGAAATTGTTAGCATTGGCAGATTCAAACTGCTGCAACTACCTCACTCGGTGCCTTTAGTGTAGAAAGTGTGTTTTGAAGGGGAGCAAGGTGGATGTTGGAGTGATGCACACGACTTACACTTAGCTGGACGAAATTATTGCTAGGAATGAAGCAATTTTTCCTTTCCATTTGGTGCAGAATTGGCCGTGGTGTTGTAGCTGGTTGTTCCTTTCGGTGGAAGCCTTTCTAGGCAATTTAGTGCTGCAGGCAATCTTGGCCCATGCCTCTTAGTTGTTTCTGGTGTAGGTTGGATCAAAGAGCGTGGTGGGGAATTGAAATTGTGGTGCAGGAAAATAGGACAGCATGACTCCCTCGCTTAAGCCATGTTGTACTCGCTTTAGCGATGCCAGTTATAAATCGCAGTGTTTGACAACAACGTGCTTGGTGAACTTTGGTGTAGGAAAATTGACCTTTCTTGAAGCAATTAAAAACTAAATTAGTTTGGTGGTAGTGGTTGGGCCAGTTTAGGAGCAACAGTCATGTCTGTTTCGGTGTGTTGTTATGGTCATATTTTGTTGCTGTTTTCATTCATGTTTATCACTACTACTGTTTGGACTACAATTGTAGGTGCTAATCGGTGCTGTTTTGGATACTGTCACAATTGATATAGATGGTGTATTGTGCTTATTTCTAGGTCAATATTCTTGTGAGTATAAGTCTCTTTTCTTGAATTCCTAGCATTGCTTGAGTCCATTGTCTATCATTTTTCTTTTTGAGTTTGATTTTCTTTGGATTATTGTGTTGTGGGACAATGTACCTTGAGCTAAATTGTTGAAAGTATTGCTTGTGGGACTTTGAATTAATCATCACAATTTAGCTTGAGTACTTTGTTTCACATCTCTAGTAGTAATTCTAAATACACTGTTTAAATTACTCTTGTCTTTAAAAGTGTTTTTCTCATTGTCATAGTCTAGTTTTGTCACATATTTACTTCCTTTGGTTTAGCCATTTCTTGATTTTGGTGCTCTTTACTTTGTCTTCAAATTTTCTTGGTTTTGTCTTAGAGTTTTCTTTCTTCGGCCTCCTGAGTTGAGCTTAGATCCGTTACATCTTTCACTTTGATGTTGAATTCTTGATGGGTTGATTGGAGGTTCTTTGAAGAACTGAATAGGAACTTGAGAGCGAGTGAATACACTTTGAGAGTGAAACACGAGTGGAATTGGGTGTGAAGACGTAAGGAGTGGAGAGGCCCATTTGATAACTTTATCTACATTTGTTTTTGCTTACCACTTACTGGAATGCCCAATACATGAATCTTCAAGAACTCCAAGATTATTGTATACTTGAAAGAGGTGAAGAGGAGTGTTAGAAAAAACTTGAAGTGAAACAAGGATAACAAGCACAAAGGGAGAGAGAAAATGCGGAAAGAACACTAAAGGAAATGTGGGAAAAGGCAAGACAAGAGAGAGAGTTAAAAGAGAGAAAAGAGCTAGAGATGAGAGAAATAGAACAACAAAATGAAGAGATCAAAGAAAGAGTTAGAGCAAGAGAGGCGAGAGTACAAATGAGACTCCAACGATTTGAGATGTTGGAAAAAGCAAGACAAGTGGAAAATTTGGAGAGGGAACAAAGGAAGAAAGTGCTAATAGAAATAAAAGAGAACGAGCTAAGAGAGAAAAAGAAAAAAGAACGACGAGAAAAGGAAGAAGAACAACAACAACAAAGAGAGAAACACGAAAAGGAGTTTCTCCATACACCCCTGACATGCATGGTTGAGATGAAATAGTTAAAGGGGAATGATAATGCGTCACAGGGATTTCAGAGCAATTGATGGAATCATGCCTAAGGCCTTTAAAGAGATCTTGGATTAGCTTCAGATTGTAGAATATGAACTCTTTTATAATTTTTTGTAATATTTTTGTTTGGGCTTTATCAGACCTTTAGTTGTGTTGGGCGTTTTGGTGTTTCGGTCCATAGTATATAAGGCCCTGTGAGACACATTTGTATTCAGATTTGAGTTATATGAAAATTTGAGTTTTCACTTAAGTCTTGAGGTTCTCCTCAGAACCACCGATCCTTATCTTTGAATCTCCGATTCAAAGTGGCGGATCTTCCTCACTTATCTTGGAACCTCCTCCAAGTGGCGTGATTTCCTCCCATTCCGCAAAAATCCCCAATCGACGTCCTCCATTTCCCCCTTTTCGTTTTAGGGTTCGTACCCAAATTCATTCGAGACATTTTTCACCCTAAATCCGAGATGATCCTTCATCACACATGGTCTACAATGCTTCAATGATACCTTAAAAGATTGGTTTGCTGGTGTTCCTTAAGTTGTGGCTTAGAACATATCCCTTAAGTTGTGGCTCGGAATAGGGGTTAAGCACGTGGCATTCCTTGAGTTGTGGCTCAAGATGGCGGATGAACACGAGGAACTCTTGAGTTGTGGCTTGGGTTGGCGAGTGTTGTCGGTTTGAGTGTGCGAGTTGTGGCTCGTACGACGGATCCAGATAGATTGCCCTTCTTGGTATGAGACCAACGGGTTTAGTAGTCTTGGGACATTATGAATGATATTCGTATTGGAAACTCCACCTGGTGTTACGGAGTGTGGTCCGTAGCATGGTTTCCCGCACGTGTTCTGCCAGTTGTGGTTGGTAGGTGTGGCAGCAAGACATCTTGAGGTATTAATTAGAAGACGTAGAACACATGTAACATGATAGTGGCCATGTGTTATGGAATCAAAGGATGAAAATTTCTTTGGTGTGTTTCGTGTTGCTATAATTGTTTCATATTATGTGTATGGTTTAAATTGTTAGCTCACCCTATCTGCTTGTGTTTTGGCGATGATCGTTTACGCGGTACACGAGAGCATATGATGTTGCAGGTGGATTTTGTGAGGCATAGAACCATAGTGTGGGCTATCATGGGAACATTTCTACAAAGAGTTTATTTTATGAATTTTAAGGTTTCTATTATAATCAATTGAATTATAGAAATTGGTTTTATTATGAGACGATTTTTGATAATATATTGAATTTTATAATAATTGGTTCTAAGCTGGCTTTTGTTATGAAATAAAGTTTTTATATTTCTCGTGTTTTAGAAAATGGAGCTTAATAAATGAGGTTTTAATATTAATATCATATTTTATTAATTAAATTCATAATATTCGGATGAGATGTTACAATCAACCTTCTGCCTGGCCCGGTTCGACCTTCGTCCTAAGCCGACTTGGCTGGACTTTCGGGCTGGGTTGAGCTAGCTTGATCTTTGTCTTGGCTCGACCTTAGGCCCCTGGCTCAACCTTTAGCCTAAGTTGGCCTGACTCGACCTTTGGACCAAGTCAGCTCGACTCGATCTTCACCTTGACCTGACCCGGCTCGACCTTCGGCCCAAGCTGACCAGACTTTACTTTTGTCTTGTACCGGCCTAGGTCAACCTTTAGTCAAGGCTGACCCGGGCTTCAACCTAGACATGTTTGGCTCAACTTTCATCTTAGATTGACCTTGCTCGACCTTCAGCTTGGGTCAGCTCAACTTGACCTCCGATCTTTCTTGACCCAGATTAACCTCTGACCTATTTTGGCCTCACTCGACCTTCGTTCTGTCTCAACCTTCATCCCATACTAGCCCGACTTGGCCTTGGACCCAAACTTGCTCGAATAGACCTTCGATCTAAGTCGACTCGTCTCAACCTTCAACCTAAATCGACTCGTCTCGACCTTTTGTCCAACATGACTAGCCTATTTGGATCTGTGAACATTTTAGATCCCAACCAATAAGCAATTTAACAACTTGGAGAATTTTAATTTTCTTCTTTTGAGTGAATTTCAAATTTTACTATTTTAGTTATTTGAAATACGTTCTTAAAGTTTCTCAATTTCAATTTCCTTTTAATTTTCTTATCCAAACATGTAATTTTCCTCCAAAAACACCATAAACCTTTCATTTACTAGGTAATATAAACATTTATTTTCTTTATTCTATTATTATTAATTTTGGTTTCATTTGAAGAACTCTTTTGTTTCGCTAAAACAATATTCATTAGCTTTCAACCATCGACTAAGTTGATATTTGAAATTTCTTTTTATATCTCTAAAGTATTTTTTATTTTACCATACCCTTAATTAAACATTTATTTTCCTATGTGCGTTTTCATTCAATTGTCTCTCAAATTATTTTCTAGACACACATTTTTTTTAATATTTTTATTTGTTGTTTATTTTTCTCATATAGAATACTACTTTTATATTTTTATATAACTATTTTTATGTTTTAACTCATTATCATACGGGAAATTTTATCACCATAATTGTATAAATAAATTTTATTTACTAGAAGATAATAATTTAATGTAATTGTTATGAATCCTTTTTATCACCATCCAACATATATTTTCGTTCAAATGATGAAAGATCTATGTTAAAATTCTATTATCTATGTTAAAATTCCATTATCTATTATTATTCATTTAATCTTTTTTCTTCGTGTAATTTTGATAAAGTGATTCATTATAACTTTTATTAGTATATAAAAAAAATATATTTCAATATAATTTAGAAAATTGAAATAAACAAACATTTAAAATACTTTTTAATTTCAATATTTTTTCCTTTTATATTTTTTTTAGAAATATTTTTAAATTTTATCAATTTGGTTTCATTAATGTTTGTAAATTTATTAAATATTTTGCTTCTTATAAAATTTTATATTGTATTTTAATTTTAGATGTATACAATTATAATTTTTTTCTAAATATTTAATATTAAAAAATAACTATTCTTTTAATACTGAATATTTGATAATATTATATTTTTTTATCGTAATTTTATATTATTTTATAAAAATTAATTATGGGAATTAGATAAAATTTTAATACGCGTCAAATTTTGGTGTGAAAATGAGGATAAAGATGAATAAGAATAACAAGCGTTCGATCATTTTGTGCTTACTGCTAGTGCATATAATATACAATTAAGAACCTAATAATCAGAAACATTTGAATATTTTATTATTTTGTCAACAAAAGCATTCAAATTTTGTGTACTACAATGGGAAACCACAAACGTGTCATTTGGTGATTGATTTGCAGCTGAAACAAAAGCAGCTCTGACCTCTCTCTCTTCCTCTCAGCCTCATTTCCTCTCATTTTACTCTTCATCTCAGCCTTCTTCTTCTCTTTGACTCCATCACTCTCTGTCCTCCATCTCTAAGACAACTTTTCAGTTGGATATCATTTTTGCTCTCAGATCTACTATTTTTTTGTTTTATTTTTGTGTTGGATTGATGTTTTGCTCTCAAATTCATGAGCAACGTCAAAAACACCACAAATATAACAACTTTTTTGCATTTCTTCCTTCTTCTACAATATTTTACTAATGTTCTTTGTTGTATTTCTTTGTTGGATGAATGTTTTGCTCTCAGATCTACTTTGTATTTGTTTTATTTCTATTTTGGAGTGATGTTTTGCTCTTAGAATCATGAGCATCGTGAAGAACACAAAAAAGGTAACAAGTTTTCTACGATTTTTCGTTCTTCTACCACCATATTTAACTAATCTTCTTTGTTTTATTTCTCTATTGGATGGATGTTTTGCTCTCATATCTACTTTGTATTTTTTTATTTTTGTTTTGGAGTGATGTTTTGCTCTGAGATTCATCAGCACCGTGGAGAACACCAAAAGGTAACAACTTTTCCATGTTTTTTCGTTCTTCGACCACCATATTGAACTTTTTTGCTTTGTCGTATTTATCTGTTCAATTGATGTTTTGGTCTCAGATCTACTTTTCTTTGGATTGATGTTTTGCTTTCAGATTCATAAGCACCGTCAAGAACACAAAAAAAGTAACAACTTTTTATGCATTGTTTTCTTTTTCTACCATATTTAACTAATGTTCTTTGTTGTATTTCTCTGTTGGATTGTTTTTTTTTGTTCTCAAATCTACTTTTTTTTTGTTTTATTTTTGTGTTGGATGAATGTTTTTCTTTCAGATATACTTTTCTTTGTTGGATCGATGATTTGCTCTTACATATACTTTTCTTTGTTCTATTTATCTGTTGGATGAATGTTTTTCTTTCATATCTACTAAACTATAGCAACGTCAGTATTGCTAGGATAGTAGTCAACAAAATAGAAAGGGCAAAGTAACCAAAAGTCGTCTCCCAACAAACACGAAATTGATTTTTAACAAATAAGTTCTTATAAAATCTATACAAAAGAGTTAGTCAAATAAAATATTAAAAATATAGGAGGATTAAGATAAGTAAGAAAGAAATAGAAAAGATAAAAACAATAGTAAAGAAAATAGATTGATTCCACTACTTTTTCAAAATATATTCATCATCGGTTATCTAAAGATTATTGCTCAATTAATTATTGTTGTAGATTTGCAAATTAATGAATGTAAAGTTTCAATTAATTTGTTGGCGTTCTCACTTTTAACCAAAGTATAGTCTCAATTAAAAGTGAGAACTTTTAGATTATCCACAGTAAATTCAATCAAAGTACAATCTCAATCAAATTTTACTATGCTTAATCATGTCTATTCTTTTATCTCTTCACCAAATAAAAAGCTTAATTAATCAAAGTAAAGTCTCGATTAATTAATCACATGAAAGTTTTTATATAAAATCAAAGTAAAGACTCAATTAGATTTAAAAACCCTTCAACTCATGTGATTAACATTCATATAAATTTAAAATCATTACTTTTTACGTGATTCAAAGATAAAAGGCATAGATGAATTAAAATCTCAACAATCATAAAATGAACAAAGAAATTATTTCATTCTAAGCTTAGAATCCATAATGAAATTACAATATAATCAACCCAAGAAGTTTAGCCTTTCATGGAATACAAAATAAAATAAAATTAATAGAAGAATGGAGAGAGAGAGAAAGGAAACGAAATTAATAGACTATTTGACAAATATAGTTGGTTAATAATATCGATATCTAACATAATTAAATAAATAAATTACTTAAAGATTTATGATAAATTATCACCCACTAATATTTGTATTAATTTTTCAAATCAGTCCTTTTGAAATTTGATAGTCCAAATTTGTAGAGACATCCAAAAATATCAATATTTCCAATTCAATCCCTCTTATTTGACCAACTTTGACCAGTCTTTGCCCAAAGTTGACTGTTTGACCAGTTTTGACTCTTTGACTGTCCATTGAGAAGTTGACACGTGTCATTCCCTTATATCTCCCAAAATTAGGGTTTCCACCTCCTTCATGGATTATGTCACAGGTGCAATGACGACTGCCATTTGAATGTCAATGAGCTTGGTTGCTAGTTCACAGAGATCGCACTTTCACGTGATGATGGTCGGACTTCAGACGCAGGTGCAATGGAGGTGCGGATCTGTGGTGAAATCATGATTTAGCTTCGCGTGAGTTTCTATTATTTATTGAAGCATGAGTTCTGCAACATCGTGGATCTGGCGAGTGTTGCAGGTGCGTGAAGGATGGTTTGCGCTCGTCATTGCTACATGTGTGTGATTAAGGTCTCCATCAATGGTGAATTAGCTATCACGGGTTTGAACTGATGCAGGCAATGTGGTGGAAGCTCGCATGGTGCAGATACAAGTTTGTTGGTGATAGTCGTGACTGGTTGCGACACCAGTGCTTATTGCTCGCACAGTTTGCAAATCTGAACATGATGAACGAAGCAGAAGCGGGAATGGAATAGCGTTGGAGTTCTGCATCCTGCGTGATGGTGTAGTTTCCATGGTTGTTGCTGCAATGGTGATTGCTGGTACGTAAGGTTGCAGCTGCGTGATGACTTTGCACGCATGGATGAACGAAATCTCTAATCTACTCATGTTCTCTTCTCAGCAAGGCTGTTTGATGAATATCACCCTAAGAGGCTTTTCATAGCATTGGCCAACGTCTAGGCCCTTTCTTTTTATTTCTTTTATTTTTAATTAAATAAATGTTTTCTCTAAAATTGGTTTTTACTAAATGCAGATCAAAGTTTTCAAGTGTTGTGACCTTGCCTTTTTACGGGCCAATTCTTCTCCATGACTCCCGCACCCACACCAGTTTTCCTCACCCCTCCTGATTGGGCCTTGAGCAGCCCATGGCAGCACACCAATCAAATCTGCAACAATGTGCTTCAAAACTTGGGCCTGCAAAGTGCATCAGCCAGGGCTAAATCTTCTCCACGCGTGCACCCATATTTGTCTACGGGAACATCACGCATGCCTTTATATCACATGTTTTGGGCTTCGTAAATTGATGTTTGAAGCCAGCCCACTTCGTGTGCATCAGGGTTCTTTCCATTTCCACCTGCCAGCCAAAACAGTGTTCACGAGAGATAACCCTTAGCTGCTAGGGTTCTCATGCACAACAGCTCATTGTAACCAACACACAACACGAATTAGCCTTGTTTCTTGTTTTATCTTGGAGTGCCGCTAGGAATGCTTCAGATTGCCTCTCTCTACGCATCCTTAGAATTAGGGTTCATTTGCCTCACCTGCCCTTTGATAGGGATTCTGTTCAGTTAGGGCTCGTGAGAGAGTCACGTTTTCCTTTCCTTCACCGATTGTTTTTCTTCTCCTTTCTTTTTTCTTTGGCTGCCTTCACCTAAAGGCAGGCCAACCTCATGTAAAGGAGCTTTGATGAATGAGAGAGATTTTAATCCCCTTTTATCTTAGCTCACCTTTACCGAGAGTAAACTCTAGAGTGACCTCGCCGGTGAGATTCCGAACACCGTAATCGTCTTCCGCTGCCTGTTTGGTGGATTTCCACCGAACAAAATTAGGTTTCATGGCCTTGCATCGTGAATTCCGACAAGACTGTGGCTTCGCGCATCCATCACTGTTATCATGATGGTTTGGTTAATGGCGACTTCCATGGTGGTGGCAGCTACCGACATGGTGATGGTGGGAGAGGAGAAAAATTAGGGTTTCTCTTTGGGAAGGAGGTGATGACGTGGCAAACTTTGATTGGTCAATTTAGTGGGAGGAGGATCATGACACGTGTCATCATATAGTTGGACATATTTGAAATTTAGGGATTGCCACATGGCATAATCTGAGTGCCTTTTATTAATGAGTGGAAAGAGGGGTGAGACTTAGTAAAAACTAGGGGTGTAGAACATATTTTTGGTGGCCCATCAGGAAAGAGGAAAGTGTATAAGAAATGTATGGGGTGCAAAAGTGATTTTTCAAGAACTTGCTGATTTAACCTTATTTAAAGGTGGTTTGTAACTTCAATCAATTTATTTTTCCACCTTAAATGAGCTTAATCTTAGCTTTAGCTACATCAACAAACATTAAAATATCCAAAAATAATTTATGCAGCTAAAAATCACTTTTTAAGACATTTTTATCACATAAGCTCAAATAGCCTAATTATTAGAACTATCAATTAAATCACTCTTTAAGCACACAAATTCAATTAAATACCCAGAATTAAACACTGAATGAGGGAAAAAATACGCACTCATCACATATCTACTTTTCTTTGTTGGATCGATGATTTGCTCTCAGATCTACTTTTCTTTGTTGTATTTCTCTATTGGATTGATGTTTTTCTTTCAGATATACTTTTCTTTGTTGTATTTCTTGGTTGGATCGATGATTTGCTCTGTAGATATACTTTTCTTTGTTGTATTTCTCTGTTGGATTTTTTTTCTCGATTTTGTTTACTTCTACCATATTTCACCACTTTTTAATGTTGGATGGCATTTTGTGTTAGAATTATGGTGCTTGATTTAGTCCCACATCGCTTAGAATAGTGAGATGTGGTTCTCTATTTTACTATATAAGAGACTATGCGTAAAGCTTTAAGATACACTAGAAATACAAATACTTCCTAGTGTAGTCGTGGACGTAGGCATACACATTGTACGCCGAACCACGTTAAATTCTCTGTGTCTATTTTTCTCTCCTTTATTCTTTCCTTTATTGCCTTGTTCCTAACAATTGGTATCAAGAGCCATTTTTCTTAGTATGCTCTGTGGTTGCAGCATTGTCTGATCTTCCACATCAGAAAAGATTTGGTTTCTATTTTTTCTTCTTGGGGATCTCAGTTTAGAGAAGTAGTGGGAGCTCTGGTCAAAAGCGGCAGTAGGAGCTTTGGTCAAAGGTAGTAGGAGCTTTGGTCAAAGGCAGCAGGAGCTTTGGTCAATAGTCGCAGCAGGAGCTTTGGTCAAAAGCCGCAGCAGGAGCTTTGGTCAAAAGCCACAGCAGGAGCTTTGGTCAAAAGCCGCATGAGCTTTGGTCAAAAGCCGCAGTAGGAGCTTTGGTCAAAAGCAGCAGGAGCTTTCGTCAAAGCAGCAAGAGCAATGGCATTGGAAGAAGGGAAGGTGAGGATTGAGAAGTTTGATGGCAGTGACTTCGGGTTCTGGAAGATGCAGATAGAGGACTACTTGTATCAGAAGAAGTTGTATCTACCCTTAACAGGGCAGAAGCCAACCGACATGGAGCAGGCAGAATGGGATTTGTTAGATCGGCAGACACTCGGTGTGATCCGGTTGACATTAGCCAAGAATGTTGCGTTCAACATCATGAACGAGAACACAACCGTAGATTTGATGAAGGCATTGTCAAATATGTATGAGAAGCCATCTGCAGCCAATAAAGTGTATTTGATTTGCAGGCTAGTCAACTTAAAAATGGGTGAAGGTAACTCGATTACTAATCATATTAGTGAATTCAATACAATTATTGCGCAGTTGACATCAGTGCAGATAACATTTGATGATGAGGTGAAAGCATTAATTTTATTATCATCTCTTGCGGAAAGTTGGAGTGCAACTGTTACTGCAGTTAGTAATTCTGCAAGTAATAGTAAGTTGAAGCTTGCTAACATCCGTGACTTGATCTTAAGCGAAGATGTTCGCAGGAAAAGTTCTGGGGAATCTTCCAGTTCTAATTCTGGTTCAGCATTGAGTACTGAAACTAGAGGAAGAAGTAGCCAGAAAGGTCGTAATCAAGGCCGGGGCAGATCAAAGTCTAGAGAGAAATCAAAACCAAAATTCCGGAATGATATCACTTGTTGGAATTGTCAGAAAAGGGGTCACTTTACAAATCAATGTAGGGCTCCAAGGAAGAACAACAACAAGAGGCAAGATGATGATCAATCAGCAAATGCAGCAACTGATGAAATTGAAGATGCACTATTATGTAGTCTAGATAGTTCTATTGACTCATGGATTATGGACTCAGGTGCGTCATTTCATACTACACCTTCCTTAGAACTATTATCTAACTATGTTCCAGGAAAGTTTGGGAAGGTCTACCTTGCAGATGGGAAATCTCTTGATATTATAGGAAGAGGTGATATCAATATCAGAACCTCTAATGGAAGTGTGTGGACTTTGAATAATGTCAGACATATTCCTGCCTTAAAGAGAAACTTAATATCTATAGGGCAGTTGGATGATGAAGGTCATTACACCACCTTTGGAGATGGACACTGGAAAGTAATGAAAGGTAATCTTGTTGTTGCTCGTGGAAAGAAGCGATGATCTCTTTACATGATTGCAGATGAGGATATGATATCAGTTGCAGAAGTTGGCAACAATTCCTCTTTGTGGCATCAGAGACTTGGGCATATGAGTGAGAAAGGAATGAAGCTCATGGTCTCAAAAGGTAAAATACCTAACTTGAAGCATGTTGACGTTGGACCTTGCGAACATTGTATCTTTGGAAAGCAGAAAAAGGTTAGCTTCTCCAAAACAAGTAAGTCGTCTAAAGTTGAAAGACTAGCACTAGTGCATACAGATGTTTGGGGGCCAGCTCCAGTGAAATCTCTTGGAGGTTCACAGTATTACGTAACCTTCATTGATGACTCTACAAGAAAGGTATGGGTTTATTTTCTTAAAAATAAATCTGATGTGTTTTCTGTGTTTAAAAGGTGGAAACAGGAGGTTGAGACTCAAACAGGTTTAAAGATTAAATGTTTGAAGTCTGATAATGGTGGAGAATATGACAGTAATCAATTCAAGGAGTTTTGTTCAGAGAATGGGATCAGAATGATCAAGACGGTTCCAGGAACATCAGAACAAAACGGTGTGGCAGAAAGAATGAACGGAACCTTGAATGAAATGGCAAGATGTATGAGAATCCAGTCAGGATTACCCAATGTATTTTGGGCAGATGCAATAAGCACAACAGCCTATCTCATAAACAGAGGACCATCAGTTCCTTTAGGCTATCAGTTATCTGAAGAAGTATGGTCTGGAAATGAGGTAAACCTTTCACATCTGAAAGTTTTTGGTTGTGCTTCATATATTTTGTTGAACTGTAATAGTAGAGATAAATTGGACCCTAAGGCAAAGCGATGTTATTTCATTGGCTATGGATCTGACATGTATGACTACAGGTTTTGGGATGACCAAAACAAGAAAATTATTAGAAGTAGAAATGTTACTTTTAATGAAAACATGTTCTATAAGGACAGGACTGCAAAAATGCAAATAAAAAGCCAGAGTAGGTATCATTAGAAGAAGTTTCAGAAAGTGATGTAGCCAACAGAAGGCAGAATACAGAAGTAGAGCCTGAGTCAGAGCCCGAGTCAGAGTTTGGGTCAGAACCTGAACAGATAGAAGAGTCAGTAACTCCTGAATTACCGACTAGAAGGTCTAGCAGAACAATTGTAGCACCACAAAGGTACTCCCCTTCATTGCATTACTTGTTGTTGACTGATGCTGGTGAGCCAGAGCATTTTGCTGAGGCTATGCAGGGAGGTGAATCTATTAAGTAGGAGCTAGCAATGGAAGATGAGATAAAGTCTCTTCAGAAGAATAAGACATGGTCTTTAACCAAGCTTCCAGAAGGAAAGAAGGTTTTGCAAAACAGGTGGGTCTATCGGTTAAAAGAAGAACCAGATGGCAGCAAACGATATAAGGCCAGACTCGTAGTGAAAGGGTTCCAACAGAGAGAAGGAATTGACTTCACAGAAATTTTCTCTCCTGTTGTCAAGATGACTACCATCAGAGTTATCTTGAGTATAGTAGTTGCAGAAAATCTTCATCTGGAGCAGTTAGATGTGAAAACTGCATTCCTACATGGAGATCTTGAGGAAGAAATCTTTATGGCACAACCAAAAGGTTTTGAAGTATAAGGCAAAGAGAATCTTGTATGCAAGCTTCATAAAAGTTTGTATGGGTTGAAACAAGCACCGCGACAATGGTATAAGAAGTTTAATGAGTTTATGAGAAACTCAGGATTTCACAGATGTGAAGAAGATCATTGTTGTTACGTGAAGAAATATGTTGATAGTTATATCATTCTTGCCTTGTATGTTGATGACATGTTGATTGCTGCTGCTAATATGACAGAAATTGACAGGTTGAAGAAACAATTGTCAGAAAATTTTGAAATGAAAGATCTTGGTCCAGCCAAGCAAATTCTTTGTATGAGAATTTCTAGGGATAGATCTAAAGGTATTCTAAACTTATCTCAGGAAAAATATATAGAAAAATTGCTTAGCAGGTTCAATGTTGGAAATGCTAAAACCAGGAATACACCTTTGGGAACTCACTTAAAGTTCTCAAAAAGGCAATCTTCTCAGACAGAGGAAGAAGAAAATCACATGTCTAAAGTGTCATATGCATCTGCAGTAGGGAGCTTGATGTATGTTATGGTTTGCACCAGACCTGATATAGCACATGCAGTGGGAGTTGTGAGCAGGTTTCTATCCAATCCCGGAAAGGAGCATTGGGAAGGCGTGAAGTGGATATTGAGATATTTGAAGGGCACTTCAAAGATGCATTTGTCCTTTAAAAGAAGTAATCTCACTTTACAGGGGTTTTCTGATGCAGATTTGGGAGGTGATTTGGATGGTAGAAAGAGCACAACAGGTTATATTTTTACGTTGGGTGGCACAGCTATCAGTTGGAAGTCCAAACTTCAAGGAAGAGTCTCCCTTTCAATCACTGAAGTTGAATATATAGCTATCTCAGAAACAGCAAAAGAGATGATATGGTTGAAGAATCTTCTAAAAGAATTAGGAAAAGGGCAAGATGAACCTTCATTGTTCAGTGACAGTCAAAGTGTCATTTGTCTTGCTAAAAATCCAATTCTTCACTCCAGATGCAAACACATTGAATTGAAGTACCATTTTATCAGAAACTTGATAAATGATGGAGATTTGATTTTGTTGAAGATTCCAGGTGCAGAGAATCCAGCTGATATGTTGACCAAGACTGTCATAACAACTAAGTTGAGGCTTTGCATTGCCTCGACTGGCCTTCGAGAAAATTGATGATGAAGGCACTACACTAGGTGGTAATGTAAATCAAACCCCAAGTGGGAGAATTGTTAGAATTGTGGTGCTTGATTTAGTCCCACATCGCTTAGAATAGTGAGATGTGGTTCTCTATTTTACTATATAAGAGACTCTATGTAAAGCTTTAAGATACACCAGAAATACAAATACTTCCTAGTGTAGTCGTGTACGTAGGCATACACATTGTACGCCGAACCACGTTAAATTCTCTGTGTCTATTTTTCTCTCCTTTATTCTTTCCTTTATTGCCTTGTTCCTAACATTTTGCTCTCAAATTTAATGAATACGGTTTAAAACACCAGAAAGGTAAGAACTTATCTTTTTCGTTGAGATTCATTTTTGTTCTTTTTTTCTCAATTTTGTTTTTATTATTCTTATTCTTACATTCTTATGTTGAACCAATCTTTTTTGTTGAGATTCCTTAATTGATTTAAGAAGGCAAAAAAAGTTCAATGCTTTTGTTCTTCTGTCCGATTTTGTCTTCTTCTATCATATGTAATATCTAACTCATTTTGTCTATCTTATTTACCTGTTGGATCAATTTTCTTTGTGTGAGATTCATTAACTAATGGAGGTAGGGACATCCATGAAGATTTTATGCGAAATGGTTCAATGAACTCATTGAAAAATAGAAAAAAAGGTCTAATTTGTTGATTTAATAGTTATGTGCGAAATGGTTTACATTTTATAAAACTTCATTCATTTTTCTAATTAACATAGTTCATTAATATTATTGACTCTTCAAAGTTTTATTTTTCAATATTATCAATATATATTATCCTATATAATTATTTTATAATATGAAATTATTTTATATATAGTATTGAATTTAATTATTTTCTTGGCAAGTACACGCAATTAATTCGAATCATCATGATTTAGTAGAGGACTAACTTTTGGAATAACTATTTATTTATTTATATATGCTGTAATATTTATTTTTTATATCAATTTTTTGTTTATATAATGAAATTATTTAGTTTCCAATGACATGCATTAAATTTGAACCATCATGAGAAACAATTTTGACGGTTGGAATACCTATCTTTATCGTCCTGTATTTATATTATATATACTCCTAATATGTTTATCAATTTAGTACTTATTCATTATTGATCTTCTTCTATCTGCCTAATCTTCTTCTCTCTTACCAATCCTCTTCTATTACAAATCTTCTTCTCTAACCAATCTTCTTCTAATATCTAGTAAAAGTCCTATATAATTTAAATTTCTTTTAATATGTGTACTTTTGAATTCCAACTTCTAATCTATGTACTATATTATAATGGATATTTGAAGTGGTTTTATTTTGTTCATGTCATATAATTTCTGTAGAGTACATTATTTAAATTGTTACGTTATTTACTTAAATTAATTAAAATCAAACGTATTTGTAGTAATAATGCTCATAAACTTCTTAAAATTACAGAGTGACAATGATGAGCTTCTTGAGATGCAGGTTGTAGTATTGAACATTGATTATACATACCATAAATAATTATTAAAATATATCTGAAATGTTTTATTATAAGTTATACTAATGGTTCTCATGGTGTTATTGAAATGACACAATGCCAATGATGAATTGGTATTCTTTAAATATGCTATTATGCAACATTTATCCTATCTTTTAAGTAGATGTTTATTTTACAATATACACACAATGATGGTCAATATAGCAACATATCAAGTTTTATATATGTATACAATGTTATTTCACTTTCAATACACCTAAAAAGTGAACCTCAATATCCATAAAAATATAGGTTTTATATTTTTTTGGCAGATTTAAGAAAAAGATTCTACAGAGAAAACCATTAATTGAGTTGGATTTGAGTAAGTAATTATTTTTCTTAAACAAAATTTGCTATCTAAATAAGTTGTTTTATTTATTGTCACAAGTTAGGAAAAATAATTTGCAGATGTCGATAATAAAGCCAAAAACTTTGACAATATAAATGGAATATGTGAAACAAGTTATGGTAAGTGTTTGTTTGTTCTTCACAAATACATATCTAATTTGATTTATAAAATGACCAATTCAATTCAATACAAATGCAGTTATTGAAAATCACATACAAAATTATAAAAGTGTTATCACTAATAATGTTCAACTTTATGACATTAACAACCATTACGACTTCTCACAAAGTCTAATTTTTATTCCATCAAATTTATCCAAGAATTATATATTTATATAAATAATTTTAATTACTCACAAATTGTTTACCGAATAAATAACGTCTGAATGTTAGTGAAGTTTAACAAAAGTATTATTTATTGTTTAATAATTATTATATAACTGAAAAAAATGTAAAATATATATATATAAATGTGTGCTATAGAGCAATGGAGAGAGAGGGAAAGAAGAAGATGGGGAAGCAGAAGCAGAAAAGCGAGTTCGAGTTCTGCAAAGCGTGCAACATAAACCACGACCAAGGTCTCCGCCACAAGTACTTCCCTAACCACAAGAAATCCCTTTCTACCTTCCTATCCCGCTTCCGTAAAAAACTCTCCGATGTTCGTTTCTTCCTCAACGCCCCTACCCCTCTCGATCCCCAACTCGCTTCTCGCAATCGCTTCTGGTGTGTCTTCTGCGACCAAGACGTCCACGAACACTCCAGTTCCTTTGCCTGGTACATTATCTATCCACTTTATTTATTCAAATCAAATCACTATTACCAAGCTCTGAATATTTTCAATGGATGCCATCTGTTCTTGAGATAGCGCCAATGCGATTCGCCACCTCGCTAGTGTCCAACACATGAAGAATTTGAGGCATTTCTTCTGGAAATACGGCGCTGCCGCGGATCAATTGGACGCGTTTATGTTTTCCGATGATGATGTGACTAAGGTAATCCACGAATTGTGTCTGTTCTATTTTGTCTTTGCTTGCATGTTTGGGAAATTGAGAAATAATTGTTGATTTCTTGATATTTATTTCCCTTTTGCGACTTCAGTGGGAGAGGAAGTGCGAGGCGCGAAAGGATGAAGCGAGTGAGGGAAGTCGCAGAACGGTGGTTGGTCCTTCAAGTGATGATCATATCCATAATCAACTCACCAGTGGAAATAGTGATAGTTTTGAGAAAAATGTTTATTCCCATTCTGTGAATTCGTATCCTTCAAATCCTGTTTTGCCTTTACAAAGCTATACAAATGAGTATCAGATATCTAGTTCAGGACTCTCTGGAATGGCTAATGTTGCTACCTCGCCGGAAGCGTACCTTGATGCAAAACCTCTTGCTTTGCCAGATCTTTTGGGTATATGGTTACCCTGTCCACTGATTTTTTTTTTTTTTACTCTTTACAACTAGCATCTAGTGAGATTCGATTCTTTTTGGTTTTAGTTTGATATTTTCGGTGTGCTTTTATTGTGTCTCAGTTGAAAGGAGAAGCCATTCCCTCCCTCATGATGGTATACAATGGTCGAGTAATGGTTACTCCGGTCATAAACAGGTTTGTTTGGTCTTTAAGCTTTAATTGTTTCAAATAAGTCATCAGAAATCTAACTATTCGAGTTTCAGACTATCAAAAGTCATTCGGTGGTAACTTCGTTGGTTAGCGAGCAAGATGAACTTGTTTGGGTTTTTGCCTAGTTTTAAGTCTTCTAGTTTTCGTGTCTTGATGATCAGGATTATGGTTGGCCTAGCACACTGCGTATTTGTCCTTCTTTTAATTTCTAATTTATCTTTTGACACTTTTCATATTCTTCGATAGTGTTGTACTTGTCTAACCTTATTCGTAAGTCGGTATTGATGAAAAATATTGCATTTTGTATCAATGTACCAGGGGCGTGACAATGGTAGAATGGTCAGTGGTGAAAGCATTCATGAGGGTATCTATTTGTAATTATGAACATATTGTTTTGCTTCCATCATTATAGTACTGTAAAGATGAAAAGTATGTGCCTACTGAATATGTACAGTTAGCTGCGCTGCTGATTTCGTGTATGTACAAAATATTTAAGACTAACATGAATGAGAAAGAGTTTTAAGATTTTACTACTCATACAGAGGTTGATTGAGGTGGTCAAGTAGAATGATGATGCATTTTCTACTATGATCCTTTTACGTTTTCAGGTGTACAATTGATCACTCAGATTTCTTCTGTGCCTACTGAAAGTGCTGATAAAAAGGTTTATTCTGAAGCACCTCCACCATGGATTCACACAACTGAGGCAGTTCAGATGCATTCTAATTCAAACAAATTGGGGAAGTCCAAAATGTTGAATCCAAATCGGGTGGGAGCAGCTTGGGTTGAAAAGAGAAAGATTGAAATGGAGAAGGAAAAAAGGGGAGAGACAAAAAGGAATGGGTGTGATGCCAACTGGCTTCCTAATTTTGGTAGAGTATGGCAATCTGGTAGCAGAAGAGAATCCAGAAAAGAGTTTGAGAGGGAGAAACAGTTACAGAAGTTAAATGTTGAAACAGAGTCTGAAATGGCAATCAAGATACAGCCTTACGTAAGCAAAAGAATGGTGAGTTATACTCTATGGTGTCAATTCTATTTTCTAAAGATCACTGGTTTAATTTCGTTTGCTTCGGATGGGGTCATTAATGGATAACACAATTGTTGTAAATGATTTTTCTGGTAAAATGCCTTGACCAGCCTACATGGTGACCAGAATCAAATCATAATATCTGTCTTAAGTCTTCGAGAAATATCCATTAGAAGTTGGTGGGTTAAGTTAGGTAACAGTTAGTCTGGTATGGCGTACGGCTGTTTAACTCCAAATAATTATTGTTCCTTATGCACTTTTAACTTAGATTAGTTTGTGTTTGTCTGGTTGATGAATGTTTGTTCAATGTTAAATGTTTAGGAGTTGATCTCTTTCCGAGTTTATGGCCCATCTAAGGTGGCTTCATGGCAAATAGTACATGGTGTCATGACCCTCCTGCCATGGATGAAATGCAAAGCAAATTGGCAAGTGAATGATATTTTTATTTAATCAGTTGTAAATCCAGGATATTCAAACATTTTAACGCTGAAATAAAAAATAAAGAGTCCACAGAAATCATTATTCTCATCTCTTGGGTAGGTTCAAGGCAACACTGGATAATGTGCTTGCCCTGCTTTGGGCGAAATTAAAAACAATCTGGCAAATCGATGTGTGAATTTATAGCACTAAGTTGAGTTGTTAATTTTGGATTTTCCTTCTTCCATGTACTATGATATTGATATTTCAGTTATCATATGTAAATATTGGATATGCTCCTTTTGTGTGTTCTTTGCAGCGGATGGATAGTGGGGGTGATAATGGAAGCAGATGAAATTTCTTGTCGCAAAGATGCTCGGGGAGTGTAATCCGTATGGTAAATATGCATAACAACATCTATTGCATTGGAGGGGAGAAGACTGGAAAAAATTTACACGGTGAAATGTGGCACGTTTATGTGAATCCTTGGAAAAAAGTACCTCAGTCATTGTACAGTATTGAAGCATAACAATAGATTACTGAAATATGTACATGCATTAAGCTGAAAACGAAGGGTTAGTCTGCATGAATGATTGTGATGATTGGGAAAACCCATTTTACGACATTTCGATTTAAATGCCTTGTGATAACAATTCTTGTTATAGTTGGTCTGCCCATTTTTGTGCAGTTATTGGGTGCCTAGGATCGCCTACCAGCTTGCTTTTGAAGGTAGGGATGGTTACTATTGAATATTAATATTCAGATCGGCACTGCCTTTAAGCATGCTCTTTTACATTGAATGGAACAAACTTATCCAAAGATTATAGTTGCCAGCTATACAAGAATACCACTGTAATGTCCTGGATCTTAACTTCTAAATTTAATCTTACATTTCAATTATTTTTGTGCTTCTAACTCCTGTCCAATATTTACACCAAGACAAAGTATGATAAACTTTTCATTAAATAGTAGAATCGCGACTAAAATCTTTACTTATTTGTTTACTCAGAGTGTATGGTACTGCTACGAGTCAGTAGTATATAGACCTAAATAATTCAGGAGAGGAGTTCCGAAATATTTGAGCGTGAATTTTTTTTTTAAGCTTGTAGTTACAACTTTCAGGGCTGAACAGTGTAATCATACATACATATTAAGATTCGTAAAAAAGTTTGCTAAGGTTCATAACCGTTTCCACATACATTTTACTGGCGCATCACTAATATTCATTGTTTGTAGTTCAGATAAAAGGACATGATTTAGTTTGTTAGCACACTATCAGACCTTATGTGGTATTTCTGAGGATGCTGTATCTGACCATAATAAATTACCTATGCCTGGTGCACCATGACTGCATGTGCACCTGCTTTGTTTGTTGATTCTATTTTTATTTAAAGTGGGTATTATTCACGTTTGAAAACTTGATTGCGTTACTGTATGAAGAATTTCTAGAAGACAATTCGTTTTTATGAAGAAATTGTCATTTTTATAATAAAATATAATGACTAGAATAAGAATTTTAAGAGAAATGCAAATTTTAAGAATGTAAGAATTTATAAGAATCATTTGATTATTTAAATTTACATAATCTTAAATTTTGTCTTAAAAAAATAAGAATATGAAATTTGTTATGTTCTCTTTTTTTCCCAAATTCATATATTTTTTTATTTTTTTTTCAACTAGTTCGAGAAGTATGTGCGTATGGATTGATTTTTTTTTTTTTGTGTTTTTCTATATTAATTTATTTGATTCAAAATGTTTAAGTTTTATTTATTATATTATTAATAAAGTCTTTTTATAATTTATTTTATATATTATTATTTTTAATTTAATTTTATTAATAATGAATTTTAACTAATGATATACATAGTATACGAAATAATTTTAATAAAAAGTGGTTTTCTTTTAATTTTTGTATTGTATTTAGAAACTCATTATAACATGAAAACCAATTACAATCCTACAGGTTCAAGTCTTTATAAGAAGTTAGCCTAAATATGTTAATAAAAAAAGAGACTAGCATTACACAATATATAATATTTACTATATCTTGGCTTTCGCATCAACCCAACTTCAACTACCTAGTATTATTGCCACTTGCAGCCTCGTATGCTCTTGCCATGACACTGAGAGGGCTCATACCACAAGAGAAAACACAACAACCAACCAAAAAATAAGAAAGAGTAAGCTAATAATAACTTTTGAATATTTACCATTTAGAAGTCATAATCTACAATGTAATACATCAACTAACACTCAAATTAATTCACATATACTTATCAACAAACAATACATATTAAAAGATTCATAGACTCAATTCCATATTCATGCATTAAATCATATATTAAAAGTCATGCACATGCCATGAACTCACGAAATAAAATGTCACGACTAATCCAAATTTTCCAAGGTTCAATCCCTCATGACAGGGTAAATCACACACCAAAACTAGTCTTTACCATGAAAACCCTATATTTCTCTTTCTCTCTACACTCACAATTTTCTTCTGTTTTGTGTGTCAAATACTTAATCTCATCTGGTAATTGAAATTCATTTCCAAAATAAAATAAAAGGATGTTGAAAAAAACATAGAAAATAATAAATTAAATAACAAAATACTATATTAAAATAACCATTAGTATTGTACGCAACCTTAATTTTGTACATATTTATAATTTTGTAGGCATCCATAAAGAAAACGCAAACAAAAATATGATGGATCGACTTTTATTTGATTTAATTGTTCATTTTAGGTTCATTCATTTGCTTTACATTCTTTTATTTTTTACTATTATTATATTTGATGAAATCTTACTTAACAGTTTAAGGAGAAAGGTGAAAGAAGAAAAATTGGTGAAGAAAGACCACAAATGATGGTTGAAGAAGAAAATATAAAGATACCAACTGAATAAGGTCTTCCATGGACAACATAATAACTTGAGTTAAGGTCATCTTTTCATTCAATTACTTTGTTTATGTTACTTGTTACAATGTATACTTCTTAATTACAATGAATTAATGGGCTTTGCCACTTTTCGCAGCATTTGTTAAAATGTACCGTGAAAGAGAGAACAAGGCCTATTGACCTAAAGCGCCATAGTGATATGTGGGCAATTGATTTTGCTAAATTTGACCAACAAGTGCCTCTTTCATCCATTTATTTTCCTTTTACTTTATTTTTGTTACTAAGTAGTTTCTTTAGGTTTTCCAAGTTTATTTTGAGCCATATCTTTCATTTGAGAAAAAAATGAATGATTGTTCAAAATACAACCAAATGTGAATCATTTGTCTGTAGGTGGCACAAAATATGAACTTCATAGAACAACTGAAGTTGGAAAGGGAAAGACAACATAAGGTAAACAATATCTACCATATCTATTGTTTGTATGACAAAAGATTCCCTAATCTCCATACTAAAAATATTGATATCTTTGTACCTCATTCCCTTATATAGATGACATAAAGAGATAAAATAAAGAGGGTGAGGAAGGAACTCGTTCCAAAGGCTCAACCGATGCCTTATTTAGGGATCTATCTAGGTTAAAATGCTAATAAGAAAACGAGTTTAAAAAGAGATTTTGGAATCGCCACCATAGTTATTTCTGGAAAATTATGGAAAACTATAAAGATAAGATGAGTCTATAAAAAACCATATTTTGGATCCGGGAGTCCGTTATACGTAGGGAAGGTGTTAGCACCCTATCGTACTCGCCCGAGGGCGGTACTTTTAATTAAACACACAAGTTGATGTGGTTTTCAAAGTGTTAATTTTCCTAAAAAATAATAAGATAAAAATATATAAAAGAAACAAAAATATTTTTTTGGTTTTTGGGCTCGATAAGGAAAGACCTTGGTCCTACGTATTCTCATTCAAAATGAGAAATCAGGGTTACGTAGTTCTTAAGGAGAAACAATTTGGAAAACTATATGGAAAATGATTTGATTTTTGTTAGAGGTGAACCTGACAAGGGCTAGCCTTGTTCATACGTATCTCGTAGTGGAGAATCAAGGATCACATAGTTCTTAAGGATATCGTTGTTTAAAAATGTATTTTTTATATTTTGAAAATATTATATTTTTTTGTATTTTTGAATTACTTGAAAATAGATGTCACATGACAAATCGGCTGGACAAACACCAAAAGAAAAAAAAAGAAAATATTTTTCATTTTATAATTTTTGCATTTTTTTTGTAGTTTTTTATAATTTTTAAATTTTATGAAAACACAAGCTTAGTGTGAGAGAATGTGAGTTATTAAAAGGAAATGAGGTGGAAGTGTGAAAAGTGTTTTTAAAGTTTAAAATAATAGTCCAAAACATAGAATGAAACCAAAAAAGAAAAAGAAAAAGAAAAATAAAAATAAAAATGAAAAAAACAATAGGTGTGCAAGATAGTAAAAAAGGTGGTGCAGGAAGTAGTTAATGAGAGGTGTGTATGCAATGAAATGTGGGTTGCAATTAAAAATAAATAAGCACAGAAAAACACACAAACAAATCCAACACAAAAAAATGGCGGTGCAGAGATTAAAACAAAGGGGTGCAGAAAGTAAAATGTATTCTAGCCTAAAATGAAATAATGGAAGGTGCAAGGTACAACTACGAGGTGTAAGGTGCAAAATGATGGTCAGATGTGACATGTGAAACCCAATTTACCTAAACCCTAACTGCTAAAAAACCAAAAGAGGCAAGCCCTCTTTTTATTTCTCTTAGAGACGGTAATATGGATCTGATCCGTCAGGCCGACCCGCTGACCTGCAAAAAAAATGCAGAATGGACCAAGAAAATGAACCCACAGGCCCGCAGTGACCCGTGACCCGTGCAGGCTGCCCGTTGGCCCGTAAATCCTAACTTAGTAACCTAGAAATAAACCTAGCACCCACGTTCACTGATTCAGTTGTCTTCTCTCCGCTGCCTACAACTTCACTTCTCTACACTAGTTCACGTTCACCATGACCATGACGCACGCCGCTGCTCCACCGCTTGCACGCCGTTGATCCAGTGCACCGAAGCCTCCATCGCACTCCACCTGTTTCTCTTCTCATGTCTTGCGCGTCTCACATCGCACCACCACCACAACCTTCATCGCACCGGTGCGACGCCACTACATCGCCACTACCTTCCTCGACTCATCTCTTTCTTTCCCTCACATCCACCCATCCCCTCGCATCTGGGCTCAAAGAACGCCGCCGCAGCCGAACACCGTCACATCCCTCCCTTCCCGTCTCTCGGAATCATGGCTAGCCATCTCGAACCCTGAATACTGTCGACGAAGACAAATCAGTTGGGCCATTCTCTCACGTTTTGTTTCCGCTGTCCATATTACTCTGTTCAATTTTAATTTCATGTATTTGGCTGTGACAGTGATTATGCAAGTGAAATTGTGGATGGGGTTTTGTTGGATTTGGTTGGACCAAGCAGGGTTTTCCTTTGAAATGGGGGGTTCAAAATTGTGACTGACGTTATTTTGCTGAAGCAGGGATCTGTTTTATTTTTAATTTAAATTGTCTCAACATGTGCGCGCCAGCCCGCGGGCTTGTGGGCCAATAACTGTGCGGGGCGGGCCATATAATTCAACCCGTGAATTCTATGTGGGGCGGGCCTGATGCGGGCAAGTCTAAATGGGCCGGCCCGGCCCACATTGTCATCCCTACTTGACACCAAGACCCTATCACCATTCACCTCAATTTGCTTCACAACGCTAACCCTGAGAGATCGTCACCTCGCCGCAACCATCCAAAGACGTCGTTGGCGGTAGCGACATCCACCACGGACCTTGACGACGAAAGCCTAGGGACATGCGACCTTCACTCTCCCTCCTCTCAGGCACGACATGCACTGCTCTCGCGCGAACCCCAGGGCCACTGCCATTAGTGTGCGTCTTCCGTTCAAAGCTTTGAATCGTCGTCGACGAAGGTTTCTACTCCTTTGTTCATCTCTCTACTATGATTGGGTGTGGCTGATTGGGGAATATGAGACTTGAATGTTTGGCACTGGAATGGGGTTCCAGTTCTCTATTTTTTTTTTATGCAGGTGAATGATAAAGATGAGAAACAAAGGTTAACTAATGGTTGAATAATACATGATGGTGATGATGATTTTTGTACCCAGAGGTGTGTATGAATGTTTCTCTTACGGGAGTGTGAGTACGATGAAGGTTCTGAATGAATGGAGAGAAGGATGGAGATGGAAGCCTAATGGTGATGGTAGTGATTCTCCTCTTTTTGTTTTCATCATTTTGTTTTGAAAATCACGAACTTGACAACTTGCAAGAAAACAAATGACTAAAACGTGACCATCTTGCTTTCTTTTATTTTTTTTTTCGTGACACCCTTTTGGACTTGTTCATGATGAGAGATAAGATATATCATATGCTTGAAATCCATGAAGGAGAACAGTGCAACTAAACATAATTGTCATAACAATACGATAGAGAAATCACACCACTATCACAATATGAAAAACATGAAATTGCCAATGTTTACAAACCTCTGAAGGTCTTCATGTAAGGGAATTTTTGTGCCCCAGTAGAGGATTTTCTTCAACATTGGGTTGTCCTCCTTCAAATGTTAGTCATCTTGAATCAATCAAGGATTGCACCTTGCGCTTTAGAGCTTCACATGCTTCTGTTGAATGTCCTGACGCTCGTCTGTGATAATCACATCTAGCATTTATGTCATAATTCTTCGGGTATGGAGGTCGTACAGGCTTGGTAGGACAAACCTCTATAAGGTTTTTACAGAGGAGATTTGGTAATATCTCTCTATAAGTCATAGGGATAGGAGTGAAATTCATCACTTTCTTGTCCCGGTTGTAATTTCCTTTCCCAATGGCCTGATTGGATTCATCACATTGCAACTTTTGAGGACAGACAATGAGATGCATATTAGCTATTTGTTCTTCTTCTCACATCCTGGAATATGCTCATTCAAATTTGCTACCACATTCAGGCTGAGTGCAATTTTTTCACTTCTTATGTTTCCCTCCATCCTATCTCCAATTATCAATATATCAACAAAGCTTGAGCATACACTACTTATCATGTGTTCATAAAATGGTGATTGTAGAGTATTTAGTGATGAAGGATTATCTTGTTTCCTTTTAAGATTATTGAATATGGTGAAGAGTTGTTTAAGGAAAACTCAAGGAAATCCCCACTGGACATTAAGATAGCAAGCTATCTAGATGTGAAGGTTCCTTTCCAAGAGTTCAATAGGAGAAGATGATGGATTGATTCAAAACAAAAAGGAAATGGAAGGCACATAAACCATAGAAAACCAAGAACAATTAAAGGAAGAAGAAAACATAAAATGGAAAGGAAAGAAATGATAAAAATGTGAGAAGCACGCCACTACAAGGCTAGGCTAGAAGCCATGACATCCTTGAAGATGAGTGGATGTGTGCCGCCACTTGCTATGCAAGATAAGGCTTAAAAGTATTCACTCCCAAGGGAGGAAACTCTCACAAATGGTTGAGACACAAGAGTGTTTTACTTCAAAATGTTTAACCCTTTTACATGTCTAGGACCACCCCTTATATAGAAGAGTTTAGGGGCCTCTAAGCAAATAAAAGATACCTAAGGATGTCTCTACAAAAACCTAACCCTAGCTTCTAGAAACTAGGTCAAATAAGGTTACAAAAATGAGAGACAAAAGAGCCAACTATGGTGTGTGCAAGGCTAATTTCGTTTTAGCACAAAAGGAGACAAAGAATGTGTCTCATATGTCTCCAAAAAGTGGCCAAAGTGTGCTAAAAATAAAGGAGACCGAAGGTACATAGGTACACTTGTTTTATGCCTTTTACTTTATGCTTTATGCCTTTGCTTTACTCTTTCATCCACATCATTTATGCTCCCCAATCACCATGCGCCACCTAGCATTGCTTTCTTACTCTTAATTAACCTACAAAGCAAATAAACATAGATTAGCATGTTGGCTTAAGTCAAGTCAACTATAGTCAACAAGTCAAACCTAGTCAAAGGTCAACAAGTCAACTAAAGTTGATTCAACTAAGTCAATTTAGGGAATAAAAAATAACAAACACAAATGAAAGGGATGAAGGATTAATGAACTTCCTTTCTAAACATGCTTAGTCTTCTTAAGCATGTGCCTCCATCCTTGGTTGGGGTCAATCCTTCATCATCCTCCCTTCCTTGGAGAGAATTTGACCACAAATTCTTTAAGCCTTTGTAGATGGAGCTTGACTTGATGTGGGGGAGGATTTGCACCTCCCTTTTATGAGCTCTTGTTCCATCCTTTCTAAAGGTATTACCCCTAGCTTTGGTTAGGCCATCCCTCTTTTCTAGACCATTCTTCCTCTCATGCTTGCGCATTGGGTCTTCCTTTTGAGCCTTGGAAGAGAAGGAAGAATGGTGATGTCCATCTTGCTTTGGAAATATTTTTTTGGAGGCAAGTAACACTTTGAAGGTAACTTGCTCTTTTTCTTTTTTATCTTTTCTCTTATCTTTCACTTTATTTTGGTCCTTATTTGCTTGATTGGGTGAGAGAGGTAGGAGTGTGAACTTGTTGCCTTGGAAGGAGAAAGCATAGGTGTTAGCATGGCCATCATAAACGACTTTTCTATCAAATTGTGATGGCCTACCTAGCAAAATATGAGTTGCTTCCATAGGCACAACATCACATAACACCTCATCTTTAAAATTTCCAATTGAAAAGTTAATGAGGACTTGTTGAGTTACTTTAATGTCTTCTTCCTTAAGCCATGATAGCTTGTAGGGCTTGGCATGAGGGATAGTTTTCAAGCCAAGCTTGTCCACAACCCTTGTGCTAGTCACATTTACACAACTTCCATTATCTATGAGGAGGGGACATAGTTTGTCATTGATATGACACCTTGAATGAAAAAGGTTTTGTCTTTGAGAAGGGTCAAGTTCCTTGGAAACTTGTCTTTGTTGGTGCCTTATCATTAACAATCCACCTTCAAGGGGTTTAATCCTTTCACTTGAAAAAGAAGTGTGGGAAGAAGTACTTTTGGGGGAAGGGGGAGAAGAATGTTCACTCTCTATTTCTCTTTTAAGGTTTAAGGCCATGGTTCTTTTGGTAGGACAATTTGAAGCTATGTGCCCATATCCCAAACACTTAAAACATTTTATAGAACTTGTCCTTGTACCTTGAGAAGAATTAGGAGTTTCATTAGAAGGCCTAGAAGAATTAGTCCTAGGAAGTGGGTCTTGGGAACTCTTGGGTGGTGATTTATCATGTTTTCTTTCTTTACCTTTCCAAGTACTAGAATAGTAGTCATTGTATGAACCACTCCTCTTGGCCTCTTTTTTCTTTTGCAATTGAGTTTCAACTTTGACGGCCAAATGTAAAACTTTGTTAAGAGAGGAGTACTCATATAACTCTACTAAATCTTGTATGTCCCTCCTTAACCCACTCACAAATCTAGCTACCTTTTCCTCTTCACTTTCAAATTGGAGTCCTAATTTTAGAAGCATGGACTCCATTAACTTGTAATATTCATCTACATACATGGACCCTTGTTGAAGCCTTTGGAGCTTCAAAAGAGTCTCCCTCCTATAGTAGGAAGGAACAAATCTAGCGCGCATCAAATTTTTAAGGTCCCTCCAAGAAGTCGCGAGTGACTCTTGGTTAATATTGTCCATATATAATTGATGCCACCAAGTCATGGCATAATCCTCAAACTCTAAGACTACCAAATCTACTTGCCTTTGATCACTAACTACATGAATGGTAAAAATTTGGTTCACTTTTTGTTCCCACTCAATGTAGATGTTTGGATCATTTTCTCCTTTGAACTTAGGAATCTTTGGAGTTTGCTTCTCTTGTGATGGGTTGCGCCTAGATTGCCCTCTTTTCCTAGCCTCTCTTTCTTGCTCCTTAGCTTCAAGCCTTTGAATGTGCTCTTGGATTCTTAGGTCACTTTGCTCCTTGTCCTTTCTCAATTATTCAAAGGCCTCCTTCCTAGACAACTCCAAATCCCGAAGCAATCTCATCAATGTATTGTTTTTGTTTGGTGTAGGTGCATTTGATGAACTTGCCATGATTCCTACAACAAAAACACTCAAAGCCAAAACAAAATAAATGAATTAAGGGTTAGACAACATGAAAACCAAGACCAATTCCAACCCAAAATGTAACCCAAGTGTTTAGATCACTCTCCCAAAGTAACAAGGCAAGGCTACACTTAAAGCTCCTCAAAGGATTGAAGAAAACACTTTTAAAAACTTGTGCAAAACCTTTCAAATGCAAGACAAGTGATTTGGCCACAACACCCCAAGAGTTTCAAGAAAAGAAAACTAGTAAGACAAAACAAAGAACACCTAGTGACAAGCAAGAAAAGCACAAAAACAAGGAAAGCTAAACTCTATAGAAGAAAAGTTTGAGACAAAACTTTTAACAAGACTAAAACAAGAAAAGCACATTTTAAAGACTCTATGGAAAGTACTTGACAAGCATCTTCAAGTCTTAAATCATGCATACACCAAGAAAGATCATAACCAAATTAAAGCATGGAACTAATTTGCCATTATCACCCTCTTCTCAAGCATGAAAACTAGTAGCATAACACTTAGTGAAAAACACACTTTTAGTTCACCAATGAGCAAGATTGCTCTAGGTTTTTTAGACAATATTTGGTGCAAAAATTTTCTTCTTTTCACAACTAGTTTCATAAAATGGTGAGAAAGAGTTTTAGGTGGCTTGAACACTTAGTTCCTCAAGTTTTAGGCCAAAATCAATTTCATGGAGCATACATCAAGCAAGACATAAAGTGAAAGCAAGATTCAAATACTTGGAAAAACAAGAATAAGAAAACTTCAAGTTAACATATGACATATGACTTAAGCAAAAGTTAGGCACATTTAAAGACTCAAACATGTAGCTATCATGCATTTAAAATTTTGGAAATGAAGGTCAATGATTAAGCACACAAAGACATGTTATCCAACAACATTTAGGTGTAAGAAGAGTAACAAAAACAGTAGCCAAAACTGCCCAACATAACCTGCAAAACGTTGATTCGCGGTGATCTCGGCAACTCTGACCTTTGCTCACTATTTCAATCATAACTCTTTCCACAGAACTCCAAATGCATTGGTTCTTTTTTTTAAGAACTAGACTAACAGAGCTTTCTTTGGACATCAAGAACGTAATTTTTGGATCACTGAGCAGGTGCAGTTTAATCTTTTAAAATCGTGAACAGTTTCTGCCAGCATTGTTTTTATGTGGACCATTCAAAGATAGCTAAACAAGACAATGTTAGAACATGAAAACACGATATTCAAGGACAACCAAAGCTCTAGATACCAAATGATGAAGGATTATCTTGTTCCTTTTTAAGATTATTGAATATGGTGCGAGTTGATTAAGAAAGCTAAGTGAAATCCTCACTGGACATTAAGATAGCATGCTATTTAGATGTGAAGGTTCCTTTCACAAAGCTCTAGAGAAGAAGATGATGGATTGATTCAAAAACAAAAAGGAAATGGAAAGCACATAAACCATAAAAAACCAAGAACAATTAAAGGAAGAAGAAACATAAAATGGAAAGGAAAGAAATGGTAAAAAATGTGAGAAGCAAACCACTACAAGGCTAGGCTAGAAGCCATGGCAACCTTGAAGATGAGTGGATGTGTGCCGCTACTTGCGATGCAAGATAAGGCTTAAAAGTATTCACTCCCTAGGGAGAAAACTCTCACAAATGGTTGAGACACAATAGTGTTTTTACTTCAAAATCTTCAACCCTTTTACATGTCTAGGAGCACCCCTTATATAGAAGAGTTTAGGGGCCTCTAATAAAATAAAAGATACCTAAGGATGTCTCTACAAAAACCTAACCCTAGCTTCTAGACTAGGTCAAATAAGGTTACAAAAAATGAGAGAAAAAAGAGCTAACTATGGTGTGTGCAAGGCTAATTTCGTTCTAGCACAAAAGGAGACAAAGAATGTGTCTCATATGTCTCCAAAAAGTGGCCAAAGTGTGCTAAAAACAAAGGAGACCAAAGGTACATAGGTACACTTGCATCATGCCTTTTACTTTATGCTTTATGCCTTTGCTTTACTCTCTTCCACATCATTTATGCTCCCCAATCACCATGCACCACCTAGCATTGCTTTCTTACTCCTAATTAACCTACAAAGCAAATAAACATAGATTAGCATGTTGGCTTAAGTCAAGTCAACTTTAGTCAACAAGTCAAACCTAGTCAAAGGTCAACAACTCAACTAAAGTTGATTCAACTAAGTCAACTTTGGGAATCAAAAATAACAAACACAAATGAAAGGGATGAAGGATTAGTGAACTTCCTTTCTAAATATGCTTAGTCTTCTTAAGCATGTGCCTCCATCCTTGGTTCAACTAAGTCAACATTTTTGGCTTTAGGCCACACTAAACTTTTTCACATGTAGAAAATTGTGGTCTAAGCATAGAAAACCCCGCAGTTATATAAGTGTGGTTTAAAAACTATTAAAGACCACAATTTTAAAACCGTAGATATTTTATGCCATTTTTATTTAAATGTGGCCTAAGACATTAAAACGTGGCCTAAATTAAATTTTAAAAAATCTAAAATCTATCAAGTTATTTTAAAAATAAAACAAAATACCTCATCTAAACTTTGAAATAAAAAGGTATCCAAATTTTTTCTCCTCCCGTGTGAGACCTAATAAAAAAACTTCCCCCCTTTTGGCAGAGTAAACGAAAACTCTTCCCTCCTTCGATAGAGACATCTCACACCTCTATAGTCACTAAGAAATCCCAACTCCTTTCCACCATCACCGTCACCAGTGTGGCCTCGCACCGTTGATTCGTCTTCCTCTTCCTTCCTTTGATCACTGTCGGTTCCACCTCCGTCTTCATCTTTCTCCGTCTTTGTCTTTCCCTCTCACTGCCGATTCTTCCTCTCAACATTGTTTCACTTCAATCTTTGTCATTGTTCAATCCTTTTAGTTGTGATTCAGGGTTTGTAATTGTTTCTTCTTTTATTATTAGTTTGAAATTAGGGTTTTTATTTTACTTTTTTGCCTACTGCTTGATATTGAACATGTGGTAGAGAAAGTGTAGATTTTTTCTACAATTAGAATCTTTTGATTCATCCCCAAGTGCAGTAGGAATGGGTTCTTCTCTTCTAATGTGAGATGGGGTGACATTGATGGCCCTGAGAATGTCAAATAGGAAGTGAAAGAGACCACAAATCTTTCTTTAAATTTGATTATACCTTCATTCTCAAAAGGTTTACTCCTTTAATGATCCAATCAAACGTTCAAAATTTTGCTATTTAAAACAATTGCTATTGAATATGAAAGGCATTGAAAATATGAAGCAACCACAATTGTGAAGGTTCTTTAAACGCTACTCTCCAAAATTTATCTCTGCCTTTTTGTTTTTCTGGAAACCTTTACTTGGGTTTACTCTTAATACTGATATCATTTGACATTTCATACACAACTGCCATTGATCCTGAAAATCATTTTATTTAGAGCTTTTGTTTCACATAACCTCAAACATGTTCATTTTCCAATCATAAGACTATAGTTTTTCTTACTTTGCTTTGATACAATTTTATTGTAATGATATCAACTAGGAAATTATATTGTATTGATATCAATAAAATTTGTCTTTCTATCTATTTTATTCAAAACTTCTGCACATCACCTACCTTTTACAGAGTTGTATGTACAGAGTGTTCATTTATATTCTCATCAATACCATCTTGATGTGACCTTTTGTATTTGACTATTTATTTCCATTTACAGTTGGAAATTTGCATTTGCCTTTTAATTAAAAGGCTACCAAATCATGTCTATTTTTTCATTGGTGTTGAACTTTTGAACTTCTAAAATTTATTTGTGTTTGAATATGTCGAAGCAATATAAAACTGAAGTTCAAAATCAACCACAAAATTAAGCGATCTTCTCGAAACCTTGAAATGTTAGCTAACTTTAAAAAATTTTAAGGTGCATGTTAGAAAAGAGAGGTCTGAGTAAACAAAAGGATTGGCATATAGATGGAATAAAGAAGGAACCTATTTTCTTCTTTTAAAAAGATATTTATTCTCTTAGTATTAAATTAATTGTTTAAAGATGAATCAATCATGAGATTCAGATTAGTGACATTACTAACTATTAAATAATCAATTTGAAATTGATTATTTATTTACTTTTTATTTATACCCATTTTAAAATGGAGAAATTAAGATTCCATTGAGTTCAAAGTTTAGTTTGAATTCAAGTCATTCATTCCTTTTTTAATAAATGAATATTATATATAGTTGTTAAGTATTAAGTATTTAAATATAATAATTAAATTTTACATTAAGTTGTTAAGTGAGTGTCTAACTTAATTCGATAATTATTATTTATTTATTTATTTATATATGAAAGCTAAAGACTCAAAGAAAGATGTTATTATGCAAGGTAATAGATGCACTTGACTCGTAAGTCCAATTTTGTGATTAGATGTTAAATTTCTTAATCCCTGGTATGAGTTATCATGTTTTAATAGCTATTTAATATTCTTTTGATAAATTTGAAGTTGCTTACTCCATTATTCAACACCATAATCACAAAGCATGGCCACCTTTCTTGTGTCTTGTAATATAATAAAGGAAAAATATTTCACCTTGATTTGTGCCTATTCAAAACTCAAGTGAATCTGCAGAACAAGCATTTGAATCATTGTTTGGAAAAGAAAAGTATGGGAGAGTACTTTGTTATGGAAAGACTATGACACCATCAACATTTAAGAAAAATGAAGAAATTGATGTTGTCAAGAAAGAATATGAAAATAAAATGACTCACATGACACAAGAAATTCAAGGTCTAAAGGCAATGGTAACATTTGTAGTAAAGCAACAAAATCCAGATTTAGATGATGAAGACCTAAATAATATGATGGCACGCATTTTAGGTAAAGAAAGTAGTGCAATAGGGCCATATTCTTTTGCATCAACCCATGATCCTTTCAATGAGCAAATATATATTATTGAATATTGTCTAGTGGATTTCCAAATATATGTAGCTAAAAAGTGGTGTTTATTTGTGTTTAGATATTAAAAAGATATTCAATGATAGGAGAACATGGTTTATTAGGATATTGTGATTTTTAGTTGTTTTAGTAACCTGGCATTGAGGCGTCTTTATTATTCTTATATATAACTATATAACATGTTGAGAGAATTTGACACCATATTTTAATATTTTTTGTAGCTTCAAGAGCATGAAGATGATGGAGATGAAGACAATGAAGACAATCTTTTAGATTAATGAAGTTATAATCATGTAGTAAGGAAATACTTCTATATATGTAGTTTTTTGACTTTTTAGTTTTAACCTTGATAACTTGATCCTTAATTAGTAATGACTTCATAACAATTATTTTAGTCATGTACTTTGAATTCTTATAATTCTTAAGTTTATGTTTCAATTATATATATTTTGCCTACGATCATTTAAGTTATTGTTGTCTAATGTTGTGATTTGAGGATATAAAGAAATAATAAAATTATATGAATTACAAATATCCATCTTTGTCTTGCATAAGCAATTTATAAAAAAAATTATTTTACATCAAACAACAGTTTAACAAATATGGCCTAAACTCAAAGACAATACATATATTAGTGTGGTCTAAAGAATAAAACAACAAAGTCATAATTGTGGTCATTCCTAAGATTTTAATCCAAGGTTTTGAAAATGTGGTCATATAAAAAACTGTGGCTCATTACCTGCGGCCACGCCAACCTAGTCCACACCTGAAAAATCGTAGCCTAAAGATTAGACCACAGTTTTCATGCTTTAGATTACGGTTTTATGCCGTAGCCTAAAGTGATTTTTGTTGTAGTGATAAGGGGTGCTCTTAGACATGTAAAAGGGTTGGACATTTGGAAGTAAAAACACTATTGTTGCTCAACCATTTGTAAGAGTTTCCTCCCTAGGGATTGAATACTTTTAAGCCTTATCTTGCATAGCAAGTGGCGGCACACATCCACTCATCTTCAAGGTTGCCATGGCTTCTAGCCTAGCCTTGTAGTGGCGTACTTCTCACATTTTTACCATTCCTTTCCTTTCCATTTTATGTTTTCTTCTTCCTTTAATTGTTCTTGGTTTTCTATTGTTTATGTGCTTTCCATTTCCTTTTTGTTTTGAATCAATCCATCATCTTCTTCTCTTGAGCTTTGTGAAAGGAACCATCACATCTAGATAACTTGCTATCTTAATGTCTAGTGGGGATTTCACTTAGCTTTCTTAATCAACTCACACCATATTCAATAATCTTAAAAGGAAACAAGATAATCCTTCATCAAAATGGGATAGCATCTTTATGGATTTTGTGACCCATTTGCCACAAAATTTTAGAGGACATGATACGATCTGGGTTATAGTGGACCGATTGACCAATAGTGCTCATTTCTTGACGATGAATTTGAGGATGTCTATGACCAAGTTGACCTAGTTGTACATTAAGGAAATTATGAGGCTGCATGGAGTACCCTCGAGCATTGTATCAAACAGGGATCCACGATTCACTTCCCGGTTTTGGCAGACTTTGCAGAGTGCTTTGGGTAGCAAACTAACTATGAGTTCGACTTATCATCCCCAGACCGATGGCCAATCTGAGAGAATGATCCAGTCACTTGAGGATCTTTTGAGGACGTGTGTGTTAGATCATTTGGGTGCTTGGGATGAAGTTTTACCACTGATAGATTGTTGACATGAGAAGCCAAGGTGGTTTGTTTCTTGAAGATTTGATGAAGATTGAATGAAGCTCTTTTGAACTATCTTGAAGCCATAACCATTGGAATGAAGCCTACATTGATGAAGGAAAGGAGATTTGATGATATCCATGGTGATCAAGACTGGAATGTGTGCTCTCCATGTAGTTACATCATTAAGAAAGTGTACTTTTAGTTTGTAATTCATGTTGTAGACCTTAAAGCATTAATTAGATGTAGTTTGGTCTTTGTTGTGTTTTTAATTTGTTGAATTGTTTTTCAACAGGTTAAAATGTCTCTTTTAGTCTGTTGAATGGTTTTTCAACAGGTTAAAAGGTTGGCTGCAGTAGTCTTAAACTGCAACAAATTCAATCAGTTAATTTAGTTTTTAATCGACTGATTTCACTTAAGTCAAGTGAAATCAACCGATTGATTTGAAAATAAACCTATTGAATTTCGTAATAGTTTGACTATAAAAGTTGTGATTTTCGAAAGAGAGGTCTGTTGATCATTTTAGAGCACAATTTGGTTATAGAAACTTGTGGAAACTCTCTCCTTCGTGATCATAGGTGTTGCAGCTATTGAAGATTGATCTTGGATCAATTCTTGGAGCTTTTGGTTTGGTTTGAAGCTTGGAGAAAGTGGTTTGTGGTAGGCTAGGTTGTGCTACCACTAAGGTTTGATCTTTCTCAAGCTTTGTGTGTGTGCCTGGTGGTTTTCCAAGTATGCAAGAGGGTTCTTGCTGTGCTGGTGTGATTCTTGTGTGATTCAAGAGTCTTTTGTGGTGTTTTTGTATATTTTGGAAGTGTAAGGGTGGATTCTTTGTAAAACTTTTGAAATAGTGCAAAGTCAAGCTCAGGTTGCCTTGACAAACTGGATGTAGCTCAGGTTTGAGTGAACCAGTATAAAAATTTATGGTGTACTCTCTTCTCTAACCTTTCTCCCTTGCATTTTCATTTTAAAGTTTCAAGAGCTTGTGCTTTAATCATCTTTTTTCATGTTCTTGCATGTTTTCATAGCATCTGAAGCATTGGGCATGTTTGTATAATCATTTGGAATTGGTCTTGATCATTCTTTAGCATTGTTTCTAGTTTAAAATTCAAATTTGCATTTCTGCATTTTTCCCAGTATTTCAGTTGATTGTTTTTCAGTTTCAATCGATTGATTATACCATAACAGAATCTGTTTAGTAAAATTAATCTGTTAACTTTGTTTTTGATCGATTGAAAGTGTATAGTTCAGTACTGTTTGCATCCTAACTTGGTGATCTATTTGATTCAATTAAAGGTGGTTTTTAGCTAGCAAAGATTGTTGACATGAGAAGCCAAGGTGGTTTGCTTCTTGAAGATTTGATGAAGATTGAATGAAGCTCTTTTGAACTATCTTGAAGCCATAAACATTGGAATGAAGTCTACATTGATGAAGGAAAGGAGATTTGATGATATCCATGGTGATCAAGGCTGGAATGTGTGCTCTCCATGTACTTACATCATTAAGAAAATGTGCTTGTAGTTTGTAATTCATGTTGTAGACCTTAAAGCATTAATTAGATGTAGTTTGGTCTTTGGTGTGTTTTTTAATCTGTTGAATGGTTTTTCAACAGGTTAAAATGTCTCTTTTAATCTGTTGAATGACTTTTTAACAGGTTAAAAGGTTGGTTGTAGTAGTCTTAAACTGCAACAAATTCAATCAGTTGATTTAGTTTTTAATCGACTGATTCCACTTAAGTTAAGTGAAATCAACCGATTGATTTGAAAATCAACCTGTTGAATTTCGTAACAGTTTAACTATAAAAGCTGTGATTTTCGAAAGAGAGGTCTGTTGATCATTTTAGAGCACGATTTGGTTTTGGAAACTTGTGGAAACTCTCTCCTTCGTGATCACAGGCGTTGCAGCTGTTGAAGATTGATCTTGAATCAATTCTTGAAGCTTTTGGCTTGGTTTGAAGCTTGGAGAAAGTGGTTTGTGGTAGGCAAGGCTGTGCTACCACTAAGGTTTGATCTTTCTCAAGCTTTGTGTGTGTGCCTGGTGGTTTTCCAGGTCTGCAAGAGGGTTCTTGCTGTGTTGGTGTGATTCTTGTGTGATTCAAGAGTCTTTTGTGGTGTTTTTACATATTTTGGAAGTGTAAGGGTGGATTCTTTGTAAAACTTTTCAAATAGTGCAAAGTCAAGCTCAAGTTGCCTTGACAAACTGGATGTAGCTCAAGTTTGAGTGAACCAGTATAAAAATTCGTGGTGTCCTCCTTCTCTAACCTTTCTCTCTTGCATTTTCATTTTAAAGTTTCAAGAACTTGTGCTTTAATCATCTTTTTCCTGTTCTTGCATGTTTTCATAGCATCTGAAGTAGTGAGCATGTTTGTATAATCATTTGGAACTGATCTTGATCATTCTTGAGCATTGTTTCTGGTTTAAAATTCAAATTCACATTTCTGCATTTTTCCCAGTATTTCAGTCGACTGTTTTTCAGTTTCAATCGATTGATTATACCAGAACAGAATCTGTTTAGTAAAATCAATCTGTTAACTCTATTTTTGATCGACTGAAAGTGTACAGTTCAGTACTGTTTGCATCCTAACTTGGTGATCTATTTGATTCAATTAAAGGAGGTTTTTAGCTTGCAAAAATAGCCTAAAGTTTTAACTAGCCAATTCAACCCCCCCTTCTTGGCTTTTCAACCATTTCAAAACTAACAATTGGTATCTAGAGCAAGGTACTCGAAATTTGATCAAGTAAGGTCCTAAATCTCTTTTGAACTACTTGAAATGGGTGAAAACAAGTTACCCTTTGGTGAAGGTGCCTCAATTCATAGACCCCCTATGTTTAGTGGCATTAATTACCAATTTTGGAAAATTAGGATGAAAATCTTTATTGAGTCAATAGATCAAGGGATATGGGATGCAATCATAAATGGACCATATACTCCTAAGCATATTGTTGGTGATGTGCAGGTTAATAAGCCATGGACTCAATGGAATGAGGAAGAAAGGAGGAGAGCCCAATATGATTGCAGTACAAAGAATATCCTCACTTCATCTCTCAACATGGATGAGTTTTTTCCTGTTTCACAATGCAAGAGTGCCAAGGAAATGTGGGAGGTTCTTGAAGTGACTCATGAAGGAACCAATGATGTTAAGAGAGCAAGAAAGCATGTCTTGATTCAAGAATATGAGCTATTCAAGATGAAACAAGGAGAATCCATAGCGGATGTGCAAAAGAGATTCACTCACATAGTCAACCATCTCATAGGCTTGGGTAAGGAATTTGACAAGGAAGAGTTAAACATCAAGGTGCTAAAGTGTCTTGATAGATCTTGGCAACCAAAGGTCACAGCTATCTCAGAAACAAGAGATCTATCCACTTTGCTACAACTGCATTGTTTGGTAAGCTTAGGGAGCATGAGATTGAGATGCAAAGGCTTAATGAGCTTGAGTCAAGTGAGAAAAAGGTGAAGAACATAACCTTGAAGACTAACACCAAGAAAAATGAGGAACTTGAGGATGAGGTGGCTGAATCAAGTGAAAGTGAGAACTTGAATCTCCTTGTCAAGAGGTTTGGTAAGTATCTCAAAAGGAAAGGTATCAAAGGTAATCCCAAGAGGTATACTTCCAAACACAATGAATCAAACTCTTCTAATTTTACATGTTATAACTGTGGAAAACAAGGACATATCAAAATTGAATGTCCAAATGCTAACAAAGAAAAGGAGAAGAGTGTTGATAGGAAAAAGGAAAAGAAGCCAAAGTAGAAACGTGCATACATTGCATGGGAGGACAATGATGATTCAACAACAAGTAGCTCCTCACAAGATGAGAGTGAAGAAGCCAACTTGTGTCTCATGGATGGCTGTGAGTCATCTTCCTCAAGCCAAGTAAGTTCTCTAGACTTAAATGACTATAATCAATTGTCGCATGATTTTGAAGAGTTGCATAATGAAACAAACGAGATTTCTGCATTAAACAATCGGTTGAAAGGCTTAAACAATTGGCTGGAAAACAAAGTTAGTCAACTGGAAAAAGAAACAGCTGATTTAAAAACTGATTTTGAACATTTGAAAATGATTTACAGTAATTCAACCGACTGTTTTAGAAATCAGTCAGCTGAAAAATCCTGTGAAAACTGCACAGTTTTGAAAAATCAAGTGAAATACCTTATAAAGACCTGTGCAAGGTTCACAAGAGGAGAAGCAAACTTAGAGGCTGTTCTTGGTTCACAAAATTGTGTATTTGGCAAAGCTGGACTTGGTTTCAATCCTTCTTTTCAAAAGAAAACCAAGAAGTTCTCTAGTTTCTTTTCTAAAAGCATGCCAAGTGACATGCCATTCATTTCATGCAACTATTGTATGCAAAAAGGTCATGTTATTAAGAACTGTCATGCTAGAAAATATGATGTTCCTAAAGGGATTATGAAATGGATCCCAAAAGGATCTAGAAAGGCATAACCATGATGGACCCAACCTATCAAAGGGTACCAAATAATCCAAATCTGTTTTGCAGGTCATGAAAGGTGATAAGAAAGATTTGTGGTACCTTGATAGTGGATGTTCAAGACATATGACAGGAGATAAAACCTAATTTGCAAAGTTGGAGTTGAAGGAGGAAGGGTTTGTAACCTATGGAGAGAACAACAAAGGAAGAATCCTTGGAAATGGAGTCATAGGCAATGGATCCTCTTTCAATATCAAGAATGTGCTGCTGGTTGAAGGACTCAAACACAATTTGATAAGTATAAGTCAACTATGTGATAAAGGCTTTAAAGTCATGTTTAAACCAAATAGTTGTTTGATATATGATGCACATGGTAGTATTGTTTTTATAGGCAAGAGAGTCAATAATATATATCTACTTGAATTGCATCATGCATCATTTAGCATTCATTGTTTGGTTACAAAAGAGGATGATACTTGGTTATGGCATAGAAGACTTTGTCACATACACATGCAGCATTTCAATCGGCTGAATAGAAAACAGTTGGTTGAAGGACTACCAAAACTCAAGTTTGAGAAGGATATAGTGTGTGAAGCATGTAAAAAAGGAAAACAAACTAAGGTCTCTTTTAAATCCAAAAATGTTGTTTCAACTGAAAGACCTTTAGAGATGCTTCACATGGATCTATTTGGTCCATCTCAAACCATGAGCCTTGGTGGCAATCTTTATGCATTAGTCATTGTTGATGATTTCTCTAGGTACACATGGACTTTGTTCTTAGCTGCCAAAAATTACAATTTTCATGCTTTCAAAAGACTTGCCAAGATGCTTGAAAATGAAAAGAGTTCCAAGATAGTGTCTATTCGAAGTGATCATGGTAGGGAATTTCAAAATGAAAAGTTTGAACACTTTTGTAAAAAGCATGGTATCAACCATAATTTTTCTGCACCAAGAACATCACAACAAAATGGTGTTGTTGAGAGGAAAAATAGATCACTTGAGGAACTAGCTAGAACTATGTTAAATGAAAACTCACTACCTAAGTACTTTTGGGCTGATGCAGTCAACACTACTTGCTATGTCTTAAATAGAGTGTTGATTAGGCCAATTTTGAAGAAAACCCCTTATGAGCTTTTCAAAGGGAGAAGGCCTGTTTTAAGTCACCTAAAAGTATTTGGATGTAAGTGCTTCATCTTAAATAATGGCAAAGAAAGTCTTGGCAAATTTGATGCAAAAGCGGATGAAGGTGTTTTTCTAGGCTATGCTACACAAAGTCATGCATATAGAGTCTATAATAAGAGATTGATGACTGTTGAAGAGTCTATGCATGTTGTATTTGATGAAACTAACCTAAAATTGCAAGATCAAGTGCCAAAGAATGCAGATGAAGAAGATCTACTGCAGGAGCAGATTTTTGCTACAGAAAAGTCCACTGCTGCAGGAAATCAGTCGGCTGAAAAGGAAAAACAGTCGACTGAAAAAGCTGCAGACAAAAAATTGCCCAAGGATTGGATCTAGCTTAGAGGTTATCAAAGGACAACATCATAGGTGATATCAAACAGTGATGAAGGATTATCTTGTTTCCTTTTAGAGTTATGAATATGGTGAAGATGTTTAAGAAAGCTTTTTGAAAATTCCTACTAGAGATTAAGATAACATGTTATCTAGATGTGAAGGTTCATTTCTGAAGCTCATGAAAGGAAGAAGAGAGTTGGATTCAAGCTTAAACACACACGGCAATATCAACACTTAAAGAGCAAAATGAAAGAAGAAACAATAAAAATGGAAAGCATAGAAGATGAAGAATGGAAGAAGCACGCCGTTCATAGGGGGGATCTAAGCCAACCAAGCCCTAGAGATGAGTGATGGTGTCGCCACTTGTAAGCAAGATAAGGCAAAGGTGAGTTCACTTCTAGGAAGGAGAGCTCACGAAAATTGGTGGTTGAATGCACAAAGTTTAGAACAAAATGATCAACCCTTTTACAAGACAAGGAGCACCCTTTAAATAGGAGTTCATAGGGGTCCTTTAGCAAATACAAAAACATGAAAAAGGATTAACTAGCAAACCCTAAACCTAATGTGAGAGTGAGTCTTGGCCAAATGAAGGGAGATGATTGGTGGAGGCATTCACATGAGGATTCTAGGCCACGAGAGGAAGGAGACCAAGTGACCTTCTAAGGCATAAATGATGGAGGATTGACCCCAACCAAGGATGAAGGCACATGCTTAAGAAGACTAAGCATGTTTAAAAAGGAAGTTCACTAATCCTTCATCCCTTTCATTTGTGTTTGTTATTTTTGATTCCCTAAGTTGACTTAGTTGAATCAACTTTAGTTGACTTGTTGACCTTTGACTAGGTTTGACTTGTTCACTATAGTTGACTTGACTTAAGCCAACATGCTAATCTATGTTTATTTGCTTTGTAAGTTAATTAGGAGTAAGAAAGCAATGATAGGTGGCGCATGGTGATTGGGGAGCATAAATGATGTGGATGAGAGAGTAAAGTAAAGGCATAAAGCATAAAGTAAAAGGCATGAAGCAAGTGTACCTATGTACCTTTGGTCTCCTTTGTTTTTAGCACACTTTGACCACTTTTTGGAGACATATGAGACACATTCTTTGTCTCCTTTTGTGCTAGAACGAAATTAGCCTTGTACACACCATAGTTAGCTCTTTTGTCTCTCATTTTTGTAACCTTATTTGACCTAGTTTCTAGAAGCTAGGGTTAGGTTTTTGTAGAGACATCCTTAGGTATCTTTTATTTGCTTAGAGGCCCCTAAACTCTTCTATATAAGGGGTGCTCCTAGACATGTAAAAGGGTTGAAAATTTTGAAGTAAAAACACTCTTATGTCTCAACCATTTGTGAGAGTTTACTCCCTTGGGAGTGAATACTTTTAAGCCTTATCTTGCATAGCAAGTGGCGGCACACATCCACTCATCTTCAAGGTTGCCATGGCTTCTAGCCTAGCCTTGTAGTGGCGTGCTTCTCACATTTTTACCATTTCTTTCCTTTCCATTTTATGTTTTCTTCTTCCTTTAATTGTTCTTGGTTTTCTATGGTTTATGTGCTTTCCATTTCCTTTTTGTTTTGAATACATCCATCATCTTCTTCTCTTGAGCTTTGTGAAAGGAACCTTCACATCTAGATAGCTTGCTATCTTAATGTCCAGTAGGGATTTCACTTAGCTTTCTTAATCAACTCACACCATATTCAATAATCTTAAAAAGGAACAAGATAATCCTTCATCAATAAACCACAAAGGCAAAAGGAGACAAGGTACATGTCTACTTTTGCTTTTGCTTTATGCTTTTTGCTTTCCTCTTTCTTCCACTTCATCCAAGTGCTCCAATCACCAAGTGCCACCTAGCCATGCTCTACTTTCTCCTAATTACCTACAAAACAAGACAAACAAGGATTAGCATGTTGGTTTAAGTTAATCTAATGTTGGTCAAAGGTCAACTTGGGATCAAAGTCAACAAGTCAACCAAAATAAGTCAACTAGAAACCAACTTAGGGAATTCAAACTAAAGTAATGCAAAACAAAGATAAAGGTGATGGAATAGAAGACTCCCCTCTAGACATGCTTATAGTGATCCTTCTTGAGGGAGCTTCTAATGAGCTGGTCACGCCTTCATCAAACAGGGAGTATCTACTAGACGTAGGATTGTATTTTGTGAACATGTTGCATTTATATCTCAAATTGAACCTAAGAATGTGAATGATGCTTTGAATGATAGTAATTGGATTATGGCTATACAAGATGAACTTAATCAATTCACAAGAAATGATGTTTGGTTTCTAGTGCCTAAAACTAATGATATGAATATAATTGGAACCAAATGGGTTTTTAGAAACAAAATGGATGAAGATGGTAATATAGTAAGAAACAAAGCTAGACTAGTTGCTAAAGGTTATAATCAAGAGGAAGGCATTGATTTTGATGAAACTTATGCACCTGTAGCTAGGCTAGAAGCTGTGAGATTACTCTTAGCATATGCTTGCATGTGTAACTTTAAATTGCATCAAATGGATGTGAAAAGTGCATTCTTGAATGGTTTCCTAAATGAAGAAGTGTATGTATCACAACCTCCTGGATTTGAGGATCATCTCTATCCTAACCATGTTTTCAAATTGAAAAAGGCCTTATATGGTTTGAAACAAGCACCAAGGCAATGGTATGAAAGGCTAAGCAATTTTCTCTTATCAAAAGGTTATGCTAGAGGTGTAGTGGACAAAACACTCTTCATTAGAAAACATAATAATGATGTTATACTTGTTCAAGTGTATGTTGATGATATCATCTTTGGTTCAAATAATAACACATTGTGTGAAGAGTTTGTTACAGCTACGCAGGAAGAATTTGAGATGTCCATGATAGGTGAGCTTGCCTACTTTCTAGGGCTGCAAGTCAAGCAACTCAAGCATGGAACATTTTTAAATCAATCAAAATACTTTTTTGACTTGTTGAAAAAGTTCAAAATGGAGGATTGCAAGGAAGCTGCCACTCCAATTGCAACAAATTGTCTTATGGATGCAGATGAGGCTGGCCAACTAGTGGATTCAACCAAATATAGAGGGTTGATTGGGTCTTTGCTCTATCTTACAGCAAGTAGGCCAGATATTCAGTTTGGAGTATGCTTATGTGCTAGATTTCAAGCAAATCCAAAGGAATCACACTTTAAGGCTACAAAAAGGATTCTAAAGTACCTCAAAGGAACAACCAATGTTGGTTTATGGTATCCATGTGATTCTAACATATCTCTTAGTGGCTTTTAAGATTCAGACTATGCAGGGTGCAAATTGGATAGGAAAAGCACAAGTGGTAATTATCATTTGCTTGGATAAAGTCTAATCTCATGGAATAGCACAAAGCAAGCTTGTGTGGCACTTTCCACAGCTGAAGCTGAATATATTGCTGCTGGACATGGCTGTGCACAAATCATATGGTTGAAACATCAACTTTTAGACTATAGTGTAAGGCTAAGCAAGGTACCTTTGTATTGTGATAACACTAGTGCAATAAACTTAACCAAGAATCCAATACAACATTCTAAAACCAAGCATATAGAGATTAGGCATCATTTCATTCGTGATCATGTTCAAAAGGGAGATTGTGAAATCAAATTTGTTAAAACTGAAAATCAATTGGCGGATTTGTTTACAAAACCATTAGCTAGAGATAGGTTTAACAAGCTAAGAACTGAACTAGGCATTTTAGACATCAAGAATGTGGTCTGATGTGTTTGTAGCATGTTAATCTTATGTACTCATGCATTGGTTTCATAAAAATCTGTTATTGTATGCAAGAGTTAAAAACTGTCATAGTCAACCTGTTGATTTTGCATTTCAACGTGTTGATTTCACTTAAATCTGCCTCTATTTGCACAATTCATGATCTGTCAACCTGTTGTTTCTGTATTTGAACATGTTTATTTCACTTAAACTGCCACTAGATGATGAAAAATTGATCTGTTATGATTTTTAATCTACTGTTTTCATAATTCAGTATGTTGATTTCATTAAAACTAAATCTAGAAAAATGAAGTTCAATTTCATGATGTTCAATCGATTGATTTTCAAAATCAGTCAGCTGATTTCACTTAACCAAATTCTGTTTTTAATCTATGATGCTCTGATGTTGTTTTAGTCGACTGATTCTGTTTTTCAACGTGTTGATTTCACTTATGATGTAACCCCAACAAGCCCAAGCTCAAGTGCATCAACAAGCCCAAGCCCATATCAAGGCCCAATCACTAGAAGCATGATGAGAAAGATTCACATGGGCCTCTCACAAGATGATCAAGTCAATCATGGGCTTTTTACATTATTTACATGGGCTAAAGAAATCTCTAAAATATGAGATGATGCATGAAGGAAGTAGTCTAGATTTAAATTGGGCCATTGTTTAGGCTTTGCTTTCAATAAAAGCTAGAGCACTTGTTGGGATCATTTGGGTCGAGCCCATTGTGCTACCATTGGTCGAGAGTTACTAGAGTGGCTCTCCTTTTGGATGCAAGCAAAGCATGAACTAAGCAAGGAGCATGTGATGGAAGCATGGTGCGTGTGACTTGGGCAAGGAGAGTGTGATATGCCACTTGGCACCATCTAGACTCATCTACTACATCACATGGTCTATAATCAAGCTTCTTCTCCAAGCTACATTTGCATTTCATCTTTGTTGCATTTTCTTTTCATTTGGCCGGCCATGTGCCTATAAATAGAGCCACTCAAATATTGTAATGGTTACTCTTGAATTGCTAATAGATGCTAGTGTTTGAGATCACTCCACACTTCTATTAATTTGAGAGCACACATGGCTAACCTTCTCCTTCATCTCCTCTAGCCACCTTCCATACCATAGCTCCACTTCTACTCTTCATCTTCACCAAATTCTCCATTTCCGAGAGCAACCTTTCTCTAATTCTCCAAATTCCGCTGCACTTCATCTTCTTCTCAACATTCTCCATGGATTTCCTCCCTCTCCTACTCCAAGGACGTCCATCAACTTAACCTGTGCTTTTACTCACGAATTGAATTGTTAAGTTGACTTAGTCAAAGAAAGCATCTTTTTGTCAGGTATTATCTGCTCTTAACTACCCATTTCATCAGCCATGTGTTACTTTTACTGAATTGTTTGACCAAAAAGCATTCTAGTGTACAATTCCAATGTGCATGCAGCTCACATGATCTAAACTGATTGATTCTCTCATAAAAACACATTGAAAACATCATGAATGCACAAGATACTATTTTGGACTGTATTAAATTGATTTGGATAACATAAAACGAATTAATTAGAAAAATCTGCACCATTTAATCAACTGTTTCTGAAAATCAGTTTGTTGAATTATAAATACTACACTTGTATTGCTGCATTTTCATCATACATCTCTTATAAACAGCCACACCAACACTCATCATGCCTCGTCGTTCCCAAAGAGCTACCCAATCTGATGATGAACACTCCACTCCCCCTACTCCAAGGTCTCCAAATCATGAAAGCCATGGGAGAATTGAAGCATGGTTTGAGGATCATGGGGACAACATTGAGATGAATAGAAAGCATATCAACATTCCTAAGGTACTGAGGTTCTCATGGCTAAGGCCTGAAGGCTTTGAGAGCCTATTCCAACAACTAAAGCATCAAAAGTTGAACTCCTTCCTTGAACTTTCAGGGAAAATCTATCCAGACTTGGTGAAGGTATTTTTCACTAACTTGGAGTTCAAAAATGATGTCTTATTGTCCAACATCAAGGGTGTTCAAATGGAGATCAACAAGAGAGCTTGGAAAGATGTGGTTGGACTCAAACCAAGGGGTGTGCAAGTGAGAAAAGGTGAAACTGGGGCTGTTCCAGAATTCAACAAGATGCAATACTATGGCCAATGCTTGAGAAATCCTATTGCTGAAATCAAACACTTCCATGTTGGTGGTCTCAAGGTGGATCAAAGGTTACTTGGTATGATTGTCACAAAAATCCTTGTTCCACGTGGTACTAACCATTCAACATTGAATGAGGGAGATTTGATACTGATGAGTGCGTATTTTTGCCCTCATTTAATGTTTAATTCTGGGTATTTAATTGAATTTGTGTGCTTAAAGATTGATTTAATTGAGATTTCCTATTATTGGGTTTATTGAGCATGAGATACAAAAACATGTTAAAAATAGCTTTTTAGTTGCATAAATGTTCTTTAGATATTTTGAGGTGTGTTAGTGCAGTTGCAGCTAAGTTGAGCTCATGGAGGTGTGGAAATAAATTGATTAAAGCTTCATGACACCTTAAAGATAAATCCAAGAATAAGAAATTATCAAAAGCACAAAAATCCAAGCAAAGTATTGCATGAAGATGGCAAGAAAATCTTGAAAAAGTGAAGAAGTTTGGCTAAACCAAGAAGAGAGGAAAGAAAAATTGGACCTTGCGGTTTTCTTTATCTTTATGATAGAAGATAATTTGAGAAAATATATCTTTAGATATTTTATTTGATATTTTTAAATAATTATCTTATTTATATCATAAAATATTAAAAGATAATAATTACCAAATCTTTTTAAATATGACAAAATCTTCTTGAATCTTTTTAGTTCCACAACAAACAAATATATCTTGAAAATATTGGAATATTTAGAAGATAATTTAAGGAGATTGCAAAGGGTTGATTTGGAAAATTAATACAAATACTAATTGGTGATAATTTATCATATATCTTTAATTAATTAATTAATTAATTATATTAGATATTGATATTATCAACCAATTATATTTGTCAAATAGTCTATATCTCTCCAAATATTTTTAAATATTTATCTTTGTCTTTATTTTAAAAGATATTTGAGAGATTTTAGCAACAGAAGAGCCTAGTCCAATTCCTATATAAAGAGACCAAGGGAGAAGTAGAAAGGACAAGCTCGGAACTTCGGAGTTTAGGAACCCTTAAGGGGGGCCTAATTTCGTTTCCCTTCTCTCTCTATTCTTCTTCTTTTTCTATTTTGTATTTCATGGCGTGCTGAACTTCTTTGGTTGATTCCATTGTAATTTCTTAATTGGATTCTGAGGTTACATCAATTAATTTGTTTGTTCTTTTGATTCTTGTTGAGATTTATTTTCATCTGTCTTTTGGTTCTTAATTTAGTGAAAGTAATGATTTTTACATTGTAGCAAGTTAGCACAGTGTTAAATCTACATAACATTACAATCGTATGAGTCCAAAGGTTTTTAAATTTTAATTGAGAAGTTACTTTGATTAATTTTAGAAACTTTCATATGATTGCATGAGTTTTTGCTAATAATTGAGAAGTTACTTTGATTAAAGGTGAAAACTTATGTTAGAACTAATCAAGAAGTTACTTTGGTTAGTTAGCTTTTACTAGATATAAGAGGTAAAAGAATGAACATGATTAGAATTAGTAATATTTAATTGAGAAGTTACTTTGGTTAAATTTACTAAGATTAATCTACAAAGGTCTTGCTTTTGATTGAGAAGTTACTTTGGTTGAAAGTAAGGATGCCAACAAATTAATTGAGAAGTTATATTGATTAATTTGACCTATTATTGTTTATTATTGTTGAAAGTGGAATCGACCTATTTTTCTTTATTATTGTTTATATCTTATTTTATCCTTTTATTTTTATCTCTCATATTTTATTTGACTAACTCTTTTGTATAGTTTTATAAGAACTAATTTGTTAGAAATCAATTTCGTGTTCATTAGGAGACGACTTAGGGTTGACTTAACCCATACTAATCTTTTGGCTACTTTCTTAACAATACTGAAGTTGTTATAGATAAGTAGTATTAATTTGATCGCTTGACGACAGCGTTATCAAATTTGGCGTCGTTGTCAGGGAACACGGTTATAATTTTTATCATTTTAGTTCTCTTTTTTTTTCTTTTGATTTTATTTTTTTCTTTATCACTAACATTTTTTTATTTTCTTTAGTTATTTATTTTTATTTTATTTTATTTTAAGCATAATTTTTGTTTGAGGAATTTTGTTGGGAAATTTGTGAAACTAGTTGGGAAAAACTTTGGCTAAGGAAAGATAAGGTACTTAAGTTGTCCATTGAGACACACCTCTCTTTCCTGGAAGTCTATTCAATAAGCTTTCAACTTATTTCTTTTCAGAAAACCTCTTTCAGAAATGCAAAATAATTTTTCATACGAAAATAATCAACATTGTAGTTTTCAAATGGATTACAATTGCTATCCACAACAACCACGTGATTTTCAGCAACAAATTGTCACACCTACTTTTGCACCTGATATAAGTGGGTTAACTTTACGACAATTTAATGATCTATATCCTAGATCATCTTTTGTGGAATATGAGCAACCATCATACCATGAGCAGTAACCATATTCTGAGTGTCCACCTCAGCCATTGTATGTACCATTGGGTTCTCAACAACAACAACATGCATCATCACAACAAGTTGCAGCAATCAATGGGCCATCCTATAAGGAAGTTGTGTTATTAATGGATGGACTGAGAGAGAAATTAGACACCATAGATGAAAGGTTGCGAGCTGATCAACGCTGCAAAGATATTGAGCAAAAATGGTATGGAAATGATAAAGTATTGTATGACATGATCGAGGATGCAAGTAACAACAACTTTGTAGAATTACTTTGTATTGTTAATACCACCCTCCAATGCCATCCGAGCTTTGCTGAAATCCTAGAATTTAGATCACTTTGTTAAGAAATAGAAGATATGCTTCTAAAGTTGGCCATTAGAGCTGAACAAATGTCTGAAGATTTAAGTCAGCTAATAAAAGACAAAGCTATGGAGGCCACCTTAGAAAAACTTATGAAGACGATAGTTGAGCAAAGGGATGAAATGATAATGTTAAGGAGCATGAATCAAAGGATGGAACAATTGAGCACTGATGTGAATGAGTACACAATTCAAATGTTAGATCAACCAACACCATAATCACATCACACTGATATATCTACTGATAGATATAATGATGCTCATAGTAATATGTCTATTGATGGACATATTAAGTTTACTAAGGATGTTGCTGAAGTTGATAAAGAAATTGAAGATTCTCACACATACATATCTACTGATGGATATGTTGATGATGCTCAATTTGAATATAAAGTTTTATCTGTTAATGATGTTATGGGTTCAAATGATCATTTTCGAGAGCAAAGTTGTGAGACTAATACAATGGAGGAACCAAGTGTAGTTGAAGAGCCAACGATATTCGAAGATGTAGCTGAAGCATCTACTATTGCAACTAACTTGGAAGCAGCAAATTCAACTACTTCAAGTGCAGATTTTTGCTCACAAGATGAGATTATAAGGATTATTGATGATCCGGTTAACCATCCGAATGCACCTGATGATGCTACAATTGAGTTGAAGCCACACACTCCACACATCAAGTTTATTGATGTGAATGATGAAAATAGATTTTTAGTGGTGATTTTTGTTGACTTGGTTGCGGAGCAAAAGGGAAGGTTGCTGCAACAAGAAAAAAGGTTAGACTCATTCTTTTGAAAACATTGTTGATCAAAAATTAAAAATGCATGCATACTTGTTTTCTGTTTTTATTTTTAATTTTAAAAATATTAAAAAAATTTCAAAAATATGTGTTTTTGTTTTCTTTAATATAATTTCACAAGCTGACTTGTACTTTATAAAATTAAAGAAAATAAATTTTGACGTATGGCTAGATTGAGCCAGAAGTCACAATTTTTCGTTTGCTCCCTAAAATAAGTCCATCAAGGACATTTTTTTGAAATAAGTGTGGGGGAGACAAACTGTACGTAGAATTTTTTTTCTATTTTTCTATTTTTTGTTTTTGTTTTCATTTAAAAAGAAAAAAAATTGTGATTTCTTTTTGAGAAAATTGTGAAAGTATTAACTTTTTACTAAGTGAAACTTTTAAACAATATGTCTCATAAGAAATCCACCAAAAATATTTCTCTACTTTCAATAAAACATATTGACATTGGATTTTTAGGACTTGATTCAATAATTGGGATGATCATAATTCTGGAAAAATAAAATTCATGTTGATATGAGTGGATTGTTTCTATGATTTGCTAATTGAGTTGATTTGAGAATTTCTTGATTAAATCTTTTGTGAAAGAGTTTTGACCTTGTGAGTCTTGAGCCTTAATGCAAAGGATGGACCGCCATGTGCCATTCCATTTTCTTTCTTGAGTGACTTGCTTATGTTTGTTTATACTCAAATATTTAGCTTGATTCTTTTGTTTTGCAACTTAGGTGAATATGCATGGTTTGATATGACTGACGCATTTCTTGTTTTTAGCTACTTGGCCAAATAAGCCCACCTTGATATTAATCCATTGATAGCCCCTTTGAGCTTTAAACCTCCTTTTCTTGTTTTAAACCCATTGTAAACCTTTAAAAAGAAAAAGACCATGTTTTTTCTTATCTTAGGAAGGAAGAAAGAAGCTAGTGGATTATGATAGGATTGGTTGAGGAATAAAGTGTGTGGGTGAGTACCTCACCCACAAATTAATAAAAATGGCAAAAGGAAAAATTATTGATGAAAAAGTGTTGAAATGAAAAAAATAATTGCTTTCTAAAAAGAGAGAGAGCAAAAAAGAGCAATAAACGAAAAAGAGTTGTTTTTGAAATTATGCTCCATTATTCTTCCTACATTACTATTTCAAAAATCCAAAACTCCTAAAATTTTTCCTACCTTTGCCTTGGCCCCATTATAACCTGTAAAAAAGTCCTCGTGATCTTTGAATGCATGTTTTCTGAAAGTTTGTGAATATTAGAGTCTTGTTAAGTATTACGGGTGTTTACTTGCATGACTATTTTGAGTGAAAACAAAAGCCAAAACACATGGGCGAATTTTGGTGAGAAAATCCACATCTAACTTGAGTGTTTTCTTTCATAATTGATTGTCTTGTGAATTAAAAAGATTAACTCATGTGTGAAAAATAGAATATTTTTCCATTTGTTTATGCATGGTAACTTAATTTCTAGAATATTGATTTGTCTCAAGTAAGGTTCATTCCTTTGATCTAGTGTTGATATGAAGTAAAATACCTCAGAATAAAGTTTTGAAATTGCTCAATTTTAGCCAGGAGTGCAAAAGAATAAGTGTGTGGTTATGATGAGTGCATATTTTTGCCCTCATTTAATGTTTAATTCTGGGTATTTAATTGAATTTCTGTGCTTAAAGATTGATTTAATTGGGATTTCCTATTATTGGGTTTATTGAGCATGAGATACAAAAACATGTTAAAAATAGCGTTTTAGTTGCATAAATGTTCTTTGGATATTTTGAGGTGTGTTAGTGCAGTTGCAGCTAAGTTGAGCTCATGGAGGTGTGCAAATAAATTGATTAAAGCTTCATGACACCTTAAAGATAAATCCAAGAATAAGAAATTATCAAAAGCACAAAAATTCAAGCAAAGCATTGCATGAAGACGACAAGAAAAGCTTGAAAAAGTGAAGAAGTTTGGCTAAACCAAGAAGAGAAAGAAAAATTGGACCTTGCGGTTTTATTTATCTTTATGATAGAAGATAATTTGGGAAAATATATCTTTAGATATTTTATTTGATATTTTTAAATAATTATCTTATTTAATTATATCATAAAATATTTAAAGATAATAACTACCAAATCTTTTTAAATATGACAAAATCTTCTTGAATCTTTAGTTCCACAACAAACAAATATATCTTGAAGATATTGGATTATTTAGAACATAATTTAAGGAGATTGCAAAGGGTTGATTTGGAAAATTAATACAAATACTAATTGGTGATAATTTATCATATATCTTTAATTAATTAATTTATTTAATTATATTAGATACTGATATTATCAACCAATTATATTTGTCAAAAAGTCTATATCTCTCCAAATATTTTTAAATATTTATCTTTGTCTTTATTTTAAAATATATTTGAGAGATTTTAGCAACAGAAGAGCCTAGTCCAATTCCTATATAAAGAGACCAAGGGAGAAGTAGAAAGGACAAGCTCGGAACTTCAGAGTTTAGGAACCCTTAAGGGGGGCCTAATTTCGTTTCCTTTCTCTCTCTATTCTTCTTCTATTTCTATTTTGTATTTCATGGAGTGTTGAACTTCTTGGGTTGATTCCATTGTAATTTCTTAATTGGATTCTGAGGTTACATCAATTAATTTGTTTGTTCTTTTAATTGTTGTTGAGATTTATTTTCATTTATGTCTTTTGGTTCTTAATTTAGTGAAAGTAATGATTTTTACATTGTAGCAAGTTAGCACGATGTTAAATCTACATAATATTACAATCGTTTGAGTCCAAGGGTTTTTAAATTTTAATTGAGAAGTTACTTTGATTAATTTTAAAAACTTTCATATGAGTGCATGAGTTTTTGCTAATAATTGAGAAGTTACTTTGATTAAAGGTGAAAACTTATATTAGAATTATTCAAGAAGTTATTTTGGTTAATTAGCTTTTTACTAGATATAAGAGATAAAAGAATGGACATGATTAGGATTAGTAATATTTAATTGAGAAGTTACTTTGGTTAAATTTACTAAGATTAATCTACAAAGGTCTTGCTTTTGATTGAGAAGTTACTTTGGTTGAAAGTAAGGAAGCCAACAAATTAATTGAGAAGTTATATTGATTAATTTGAAGTCTTAAGCAAGAAATCAATAACAATAATCTTTAGGAAAGCAATGATGAATCCTATTTTGAAAAGCAGTGGAATCGACCTATTTTTCTTTATTATTGGTGGTGGTGCACATGACCATGAAGCCGGTCCAAGTGGTGCAAATGAAGAGGAAGAACCAACTGTTGGACCCATGGACTTGATTCCCTACAATCCTCCAGAGGATAGAGGCCTTGTGTACTCACATTTTGATAGGATGGTGTTGAACCAGCTGCATAAGCTTAGTGTGTCTCAACATGAACATCACAACTATTGCAATGAGAGGTTCAATGCATTGGATGGCCAAATCCATGATATCCATGATATGCTCCACTCATTCCAGACCAGAAATGACCCTCAGGATGACTGAGTGTGTGGTTGTTTATGATTATGCATTGCATCCTTGTGTTTGTGATTTTTCAGTTTGAGTTCTGTCTGTTTCAGTTGGTTGTTTTTCATTTCAATCGGCTGATTGTATCAGCTTTATGCATCTGTTTTCTGCTTTCAATTTCTGTTGGCTGTATTCCCTTCCAGTATTAATGAAATGAAATGCAATGCTTATTATCTTTATGCATTTGTTATGTTTGATGAATCCAAAGGGGGAGAAAAATTGGAAAATTGGAAAATGGATAATTGATCACATTAAACTAAGCATTAAAAAATTGGAATCAATAATCAAATCTGAATTTGAACCCATATTATTGATAGGGGAGCATGATCACAGTTGTATACTTGCTAGCTTGTGTGTATTGCTGCTGTAAAATGTTTTTTCAGGTTCACAAGCTTCAAGCTAAGGTGTTACTTCATCCATTGGTTTCCAACAAATGGAACAAACATTTTGCAATGGAAGATAGAAGAAGATAGATGGAATAGAGGTTGGCTTCATCAAATCAGGGGGAGATTGTTGACATGAGAAGCCAAGGTGGTTTGCTTCTTGAAGATTTGATGAAGATTGAATGAAGCTCTTTTGAACTATCTTGAAGCCATAACCATTGGAATGAAGCCTACATTGATGAAGGAAAGGAGATTTGATGATATCCATGGTGATCAAGACTGGAATGTGTGCTCTCCATGTAGTTACATCATTAAGAAAGTGTACTTTTAGTTTGTAATTCATGTTGTAGACCTTAAAGCATTAATTAGATGTAGTTTGGTCTTTGTTGTGTTTTTAATCTGTTGAATGGTTTTTCAATAGGTTAAAATGTCTTTTTTAGTATGTTGAATGGTTTTTCAACAGGTTAAAAGGTTGGTTACAATAGTCTTAAACTGCAACAAATTCAATCAGTTGATTTAGTTTTTAATCGACTATTTCACTTAAGTCAAGTCAAATCAACCGATTGATTTGAAAAAAACTTGTTGAATTTCGTAATAGTTTGACTATAAAAGCTGTGATTTTCGAAAGAGAGGTCTATTGATCATTTTAGAGCACAATTTGTTTCTGGAAACTTGTGGAAACTCTCTCCTTCGTGATCATAGGTGTTGCAACTGTTGAAGATTGATCTTGGATCAATTCTTGGAGCTTTTGGCTTGGTTTGAAGCTTGGAGAAAGTGGTTTGTGGTAGGCTAGGCTGTGCTACCACTAAGGTTTGATCTTTCTCAAGCTTTGTGTGTGTGCCTGGTGGTTTTCCAGGTCTAAACTTATGCTTTAATCATCTTTTTCATGTTCTTGCATGTTTTCATAGCATCAGAAGCATTGAGCATGTTTGTATAATCATTTGGAATTGGGAGATGGTGACGTGGCAAGATTTGATCGGTCAATTTGGTGAGTGGAGGATTATGACACGTGTCAGCTTATGGTTGGCCTGATTTGAAAGGTGGGGTTGCCACATGGCATAATCTGGTTGAGTGGAGTTTAGTGGTAGGAGGGGTGCAACTTAGTGAAAACTAGGGGTGCAGAACAGGTTTTTGGTGGTCCACTTTAGAAGGAGTGTGCAAATAAAATCTGGGGGTGCATTTAGCTCCTGATTTATTCTTTTCCAGAATTTCCTGATTTTGGACTTATTTTGTAACTTTGAATATTTTAAATCCACTCTATTAATGACCAAAAATAAATTCCAGCTGCATTAACAAACGTTAGAATATCCAATAATATTTTATGCAACTAAAATCAATTTTTACGCCACTTTTACCAAACTTACTCAATAAATCCAATAATCACAAATCCTAATTAAATCAATCTTTAAGCACAGAAAACTCAATTAAATCTCCAAATTTAAATATTAAATGAGGGCAAAAATTTGAACTCATCAAAACCATAGACATCAGCATTCCCTATTTTGGAAACATATTCGTTTAAATACCTGCATTCAAACCATTAAGCATAGACGGGTTGGCAATGTATTACCTTCCGGGAGCATTAGATGCAACAGTTCTAGTAACTCACTAAAACTTTTATCAGTCCACCAATTTTTGGCTTTAATGTTAAATAATCTTAGTGTCGCTAACAAACGAGTGAAACTCCTACAACCAGGATATAAAGTCTTCTCTGAATCATCTTTCAATGAATCATACACGTGTGCTGTACGAAAATTTTCTTGTCCAATATCTTCAATCATATCTTCCATGCGATCCTCACAGTATGGATTAAACTCTTGACTTTGAGATGAGCTTGGAAGGTGTACAACTTCGCCATGCCAGGTCCACGTTGTATAACTCTTTAGGATACCATCACATAAAAGATGTTCTCGTATCAACTTAACTTCTTGTTGTCTCCCGTTCACACAATTAACACAGGGACAAAAATATTTTCCATTCAAGGCAGTCCCGTGTCGTTCAGCAAATTTTAGAAACTCTTCAACGCCATTCTCATAGACATCACTGATTCGAATTGCATTCATCCAACTTCGATCCATTACTACATGACATGAGAAGTTGGTTTAAATAAATATTATATTTAGTGACTCAACTGGTACTCTTAACTACTTCTGCAAACAAATAAATGAATGAACTTGATAAAAGATCAAGTTCATAAAACCAGCCACAAGGAAAAAATCCAGTCTTATGCTTTGAATTTCAATGTAAATTATTTTAAGGACTTAACCAATTTTATGTGCACTAAAATTCCAAGAACCAATTTAACGCATTTCAATATAATGAATGAAGTTTGGAGGAACTGACCTTTATCAATGCAAGTGATAATCTTCCAATGGAGGTAAGAGCAGCGGCGAAAAATGGAGCAAACAAAGTGGCGACCGCAATAGCTCAAGCAACTTCAAAATGGATCATGTTTCTGTAATTTAAACCAAAACACATTCAAGGTTCGTGGTGCGGCGGGGGTTTCGTGGTGGCGCGACAACGAAGCTTCGTAGTGCGACGATAGCGGAGGCTCGTGGTGCAGCGACAGCGGCACTTCGTGGTGCGGCGACAGCGACGCTTCGTGCTGCGGCAAACAGCGCATTGTGGTGCGGCGAGGGTTTCGTGGTGGCGCAATAGTGGAGCTTTGTACTGCGGCGACAACGGAGGCTCGTGGTGCAGCGACAGCGGCACTTCGTGGTGCGACGAGAGCGACGCTTCGTGGTGCGGCGACAACGGAGGCTCCTGGTGCGGCGACAGCGGCACTTCGTGGCGTGGAGGTGGTGGTTCTGGTGTGGACGCTAGTAGACCAGCAAATGGTGAACGGAGAAGGGTTCGTGGCGTGGAGGTGTGGAGGTGTGGAGGCTCGTGGTGCGGTGAACGGAGAAGAAAGCAAACGGCGAACGGCGCAAAATGGCGATGATGCACTATGGAGAAAAACGGAGAAGATGAACAGTGCAAACGGAAGCACAGTGAGGCACGAGAGAGAAGAAGTGGGTTCGCGGGTTTGTGCAAAAAACATTACATCGGTTATATTTCCAACCGATCTAATATTTAAAACCATCAGTTTTTTATAATTTAAAAAAATAACATTAGATCGGTTCCCCGCTTAACCGATCTAATGTATACATGTTAGATCGGTTTCCTACACAACCGATCTAATGCAAATGAAGTTATTTTCAAAATTGCCACCGCGTGAATTGTTAGCTCGGTTCCTACACAATCGATCTAATATGCCTGATCTAATATCCCATTTTTCCACTAGTGGTAATTTCATTATGGATTCTGAGGTTAGAATGAAATAATTTCTTTGTTCTTTTTATTATTGTTGAGGTTTAATTTCATCTATGTCTTTTGTCTTTGAATCACGTAAAAGGTAATGATTTTAAATCTACACGCATGCTAATCATATGAGTTAAAGGGTTTTTAAATTCAATTGAGACTTTACTTTGATTTTATTTAGAAACTTTCATGTGATTGAATGAGTTTTTACCAATAATTGAGACTTTACTTTGGTTAAAGGTATTTACTCTAATGAAAATTAATCGAGACTTTACTTTGATTAATTAAGCTTTTTATTTGGTGAGGAGATAAAAGAATAGACATGATTAGGCATAGTAAAATTTGATTGAGATTGTACTTTGGTTGAATTTACTGTGGATAATCTAAAAGTTCTCACTTTTAATTGAGACTGTACTTTGGTTAAAAGTGAGAACGCCAACAAATTAATTGAGACTTTACATTGATTAATTTGCAAATCTACAACAATAATTAATTGAGCAATAATCTTTACATAACCGATGATGAATCTATTTTGAAAAAGCAATGGAATCAATCTATTTTCTTTACTATTGTTTTTATTTCTTTTTATCTTTTAAATTTTATTTCTATCTTTGTTTATCTTAATCCCCTATATTTTTTTGATTTGACTAACTCATTTGTATAGTTTTATAAGAACTAATTTGTTAAAAATCAATTCCGTGTTCGTTGGGAGACGACTTTGGGTTACTTTACCCTTTCTATTTTGTTGACTACTATCTTAGCAATACTGACGTTGCTATAGTTTAGTAGTATTAATTTGATCGCGTCAACGACCGCGTTATCAATTGGGCAGGTGGCTTATGAGATTGCCTTGCCTCCTCAGTTGGCAATTCTCCATCCCGTATTCCACGTGTCAGAGCTGAGGAAGTACGTGTTTGACCCGTCTCATGTGTTGGAAGTAGAGGATGTACAAATCAGGGAGGATCTCACTATGGAAGTACCACCCGTGGCTTTAGAGGATAGTCGAGTGGAGGAACGTCGAGGAAAACTAGTCAGCCTAGTCAAAGTCATCTGGGATCGAAGGACAGGTGACTCTACTTGGGAGTTAGAGGAGGATATAAGGAAGTCACATCCACATCTATTTTCCTGGTAAGTCTTCATTTTTGAGGTCGAAAATTTTCTTGTTGGGGAGAATGTAAGGCCCAATTATTTTTCTATCCTTATTTTAAAGGGTTGCCCCCAAATCATTTTGGCCTAGGGCTGGCCCATAGGGAACCAAAGACCCTAATCTGCCTAACACCCTCATTCCATTCACTTTTACAAAAATAGTTTCCCCTTATTCCTTCCTAGAGCTGTTATTGTTTCTCTGCTAGGGTTTGGTACCACCTTGGTCAAGCAAGCTCAACCTCATTTTTCTAGCTCCATGTAAGTTATTCTCCAGCTCATGCTTCTTCCCTCTAGGCATATTTTCATATTTCTAGTAGGGTTTCGTAGTAAGCTCATTTTTGAAATTTGTTCCACTATTCTTCCAGTTTCTAAGCCTATTCCTCGAGCTGTTGCGCTCCATAGTTGGTGTTAAAGTCCGTTGCTCATCCTTTCCAGGTAAGGGAAGCTAGGGTTTTCATATTTTGGTTGTATGTTGGCTATTTTACCTCTGTTTTGTGGTTTATATGCTTGGATGATGTTTGGGGTCGGATGAATATGAATAGAATGTTGTTTGGAGTTGGTATGCTGTTGTTGTCACATGAAACAGGGAACGCGAACTGCTATTTTCGCCCAAGTGAGCTCACCTCGCCTAGGCGAGAGTAGCCGAACCTCGCCCAGGAGTTTTGCTCGAGTACTCGCTCAGGCGAGCGAATTGAGTTTTGAGCGAAAGACCATCTCACTCAAGCAAGATGGCCTCGCCTAAGCGAGCGTTCGCAAAACCTTCTAGGGCTTTTGTTGCGATCTCGCCTAAGCGAGAGTCTGCAGCTTAAGCGAGGGCACCCCTCTCGCCTGAGCGAGGGCTTCTGGCTTGAGCGAGATCTGCTGCAAGCCACCCTATTTTCCTTACATGGTTGTTATTAATTGTTTGATTGATTGGTTTGCTCTATTTAAAGTATGAGGCATGTGAATATGCATGAAATATCTAAGGTTATGAATTGGATTGATGTGTTGGTATGGTATTGGCATGTAAAACAAATGAGATGGTTGGTAATGAAAGTGGAATGGTGTTGGTATGAGATATGATTCTATATTAATGGATGAAACATGATGTTGGTGTGTGATGAGTTCAAATTTTTGCCCTCATTTAATATTTAAATTTAGGGATTTAATTGAATTTTCTGTGCTTAAAGATTGATTTAATTAGGATTTGTGATTATTGGATTTATTGAGTAAGTTTGGTAAAAGTGGCATAAAAATTGATTTTAGTTGCATAAAATATTATTGGATATTCTAACGTTTGTTAATGCAACTGGAATTTATTTTTGGTCAATTAATAGTGTGATTTTGAAATATTCAAAGTTACAAAATAAGTCCAAATCAAGAAATTCTGGAAAAGAATAAATTAGGAGCTAAATGCACCCCCAGATTTTATTTGCACACTCCTCCTGCAAGTGGACCACAAAAACCTGTTCTGCACCCCCAGTTTTCACTAAGTTGCACCCCTCCTACCACTTAAACTCCACCCAACCAGATCATGCCATGTGGCAATCTCCACCTTTTAAAATTAACCAACCATAAGCTGTCACGTGTCATAATCCTCCACTCACCAAATTGACCACTCAGATCTTGCCACGTCATCATCTCCTCCATCTCACACATGAAACCCTAACCCTAATTTCCCTTCCACCCACCATGGCAGCCGCCGCCGCCATCTCCTCGCCGGCCACCACTGAAACTAGTCGGAAACAGCAGCAACCTCGCGCTTCCTCCACCATCATCTTCCTCCTTCGCGCCACCTTCACCTGCAACGCACCAGCGGCGCCATCTCCGTCAACCACCATGAGCACCGCAACTCCGCCACGCTCGCACCATCTCATGGCAGCAGCGGAGACGTCCGTCATCACCGTTCCCGCTGCAGTAGCGCAACCACGACGCACCATCTTCGTTCGCACAGCGGCGCCACCGTCTTCCTCCATCAAATCGCGACCATCTTCTCCGCGTCTTCACGCCACCACCGCAGACCTGCCACAACTTCGCAGTTCCGTCATGCCACCTCCATTGCAGATCTCCTCCGCGAAGCTTGTTCCGCGCCACCACAGATCGGTCTTCTTCTTCCTTGTTCGCATACCTGCAACAACGTCCGAACACAGACCAGATTCGTGCAACACCATCTTCTCGCCACCACCGCAGACCTTGCGTCTCCACACCAAGCCGGAAACGCGTCCGCACACCACCTGAACCAAGCCAGTGCACCGCACCACCACAGTTCAGCCACCATCTTTTCTTCACGGACCATGACGCAGCACCACCACCACGCCCGTCGAAGCAGCCGCCATTGTCGTCAGCCGCGCCGTCACCCACAAGCCTCCATGAAACCCTAAACGCAACAAACCCTAGTCTGGAGAGAGAAAGTGCACTCTGCTGTCAGCATCTGATAGGCAGTCAACTGGTCAAACTCTAGTCAAACTGGTCAACTGGTCAAATTCTGGTCAATTTTGTAAAAATGCTTAAATAAGAGGGGCAGAATTGGAAATTGGACAGAAATTAAGTTGCTAATTAATTAAATAAAAATAAAAGATTTTAGCAACTGACAGATAAAGCCCAAAATCCAGTTGAAGCCTATATAAAGAGACTTAAGGGAGCAGAAGCGACGACTTACAACTTACAATTTACAACTGACAGCTTTAACGCTTAGAACTCTCTAGTTTTGGCAGATACCGTCTCCACCACATCTCTCATTCTCTTTTTATTTTCTTTCCTTCATCATATTATCATGTATTCCATCAAAGCCATGGAGGGCTAAGCTTTTAGGGTTGATTCCACTCTAATTTCTTAACTGGATTCTGAGGTTAGATGAATTTATATGTTTTGTTATTTTGATTATTGTTGTGGTTTTTGTTTATCTATGTCCTTTGCTTCTTAATTGAATAGAAAATAATGATTTTAAATCTACATGCATGCTAATCATATGAGTTAAAAGGTTTTTAAATTAAATTGAGACTTTACTTTGATTTTGTTTAGAAACTTTCATTTGATTAAATAAGTTTTTGCCAATAATTGAGACTTTAATTTGATTAGAGGTAATTACTTTAACTAAAATTAGTCAAGACTTTACTTTGATTAATTAAGTTTTCTATTTGGTAAAGAAACAAAGGAATAGACATGATTATGCATAGTAAAATTAATTGAGACTGTACTTTGATTAAATTTACTATGGACAATCTAACAATTCTCACTTTTAATTGAGACTGTACTTTGATTAAAAGTGAGGATGCCAACAAATGAATTGAGTCTTTACATTGATTTATTTGTAAATCAACAACAATAATTAATTTAACAATAATCTCTAAATAACCAATGAAGAATCTTATTTAGAAAAAGCAGTGGAATTGACCTATTTACTATTACTATGTTTACAATCTTCCGTGTCATTTTCTTTGCATATCAAAACCCCCTATTTTTATAATTGCTAGTTTTAATTACATTTTTAAGAATCAAATATTTGAGATCAATTCCGTATTCGTTGTGAGACGACTCAGGGTTATCTTAACCCTAACTATTTTGTTCACTACTAACTGGCAATACTGAAGTTGCTAAAGTAGTGGTAATTTGATCGCCTAACGACAGCGATATCAGTGTGTTTAGGGCGTAATTCCATGATAGTTTCGTGGTGGTGCCTCATTGTTTAGGGCGTAATTCCATGAGCCTCTAGGTGAGACCTCATGGTGGTGCCTTAGTTGGTCGGGACGTAATTCCATGACCCCTGTTAATGGGAGTTCATGGTGGTGCCCCATCTATATAATTTAGTAAGGATTCAAGGTAAGGTTGCAATCTGACACTCTAAAGAGTCAGTTAGTCTCACATAGAGCGTACTGACTCTAGTGGTGAGAGTAGCAAGCCTGAAACTCATTAAGGGCTAACCTTGTGTGTGGGGGGATGTGACATTGTAACAATTACCTCGGTAGAGCAGCTCGGTAGAGAAGGGAAGTCCACCACAAGTGCAAGCATCCGTTGAATCTGACTAATTATATGCATATGGATGAGTCGTGTCTGAGTCTTAGTATATTGTTTGAAAAGTCATAACATGTTTGGTTGACATTTACATCTTGGACTGTGAAATAGTATGTAATTGTATGATAAACTGTTTTCTACTCTAGCTTACCCTTTTGTTTGTTGTATGTTCTGTCTGGTGTGGTTTTCTCTCTTTGCGATGATCATCAATTTATTGATGTGAGCATATGCGAGGACTACCCGTGGTCAACAGGGAAACGATGATTCCATTGCGTAGCCTCTCTGGTTTGGATTCCAGGTTTCATTTAGGGCTAAGGCCCATGTATTGTCTTGTCTTTGGATTTATTTGAATTACTGTCAATTTCTTACTTCACTTTGTATCTGGCATCGTGGTGTGCCTTAAATCTTTTCCTAGATTTCTTTGGATATTAGTAAGGAGTGACGTTATACTCCATGACTTTGTTTTTCATTCTATCTGTGTGACATTTCATTTAAATTAAGGTTATTACTTAAATAGGGTGTTACATTTATGGTATCATAGCGGTCAACCCTTAGAGTCTGTGGACTTGGATATCCATTTGGCTTTCTCTATGTTACAAGAATGAAAGAGGACAGAGGAGAAATAAGAGCAAAAATAAAGATATTTTTCTCTTCAAAATCAAGAAAAAACATGTGAGAAACAATTTGTGAGAAATTCAAATCATAATAAATAAAAAAATGAAAATATCTTGATAAATATTTTTATTCTTTATTTTTTATTATATTTTATTTTATATTTTATTATTTATTAACATTAATTATTATGTTTATAAAAAAATAAAATATTTGATTTAATCATCATTGATTTGTAATATATTTTTTAATATCTATAATATAAAAAAAATTAAAATTTTTGGGGGCCATTGGCCTCACGGTGCTACGCCACTGATTAGAATTAAAATAAAAATATCATTTCCACATATATTGGATAACCATTGTAGCATCCAAGTCATTTCCGTATGCAAATTTAACCATGCCCAACGGCATTCCATTACTTACTATCTATCCTCCTTAGCGTAATTATGTTAATCTTCGTTTAATCATCATATTATTATATTAAACACTTTATTGTGACCCCCTTGTCCTTGTCCATATCTAATATTCGTTTGAAGGAATCTCTAAACGGTATAATGCCCTCTTCCTCTCTATAAATAAAGATTGATTTATATTGTATAATTATATTGGTAGATGTGTTTGTTTAATTATTTTTGAAAGACTAATTGGTTTTTCTACATTAGGGAAACAAATAAAGGTCAAATCCTCATATGATCCTAACATTAACTTAATATTTTCGTCCTTATCAATGGTATCGCAAGTTGTAGCGTGACATATGGGAAAATTCAATTATATTTTCAATTAAAGCTTTCCCCCATTTATTATTGCCAAAATTTCGTTTTATTGCTCTTTCTTATTTGCATTAAATCACGTTCTAGTATTCCATGTTTCTAAATAAACTTGCTGAATTTTATCTGTTAAATATGAATCAGTTCTGTGTTGAAGTGATTTCATCATGTATCTAGGATTTACCTGAGCAAAATTCAGTGACAGTCAATTTTGTTCAGGTTTAAGTAATGTCTTTAAATGCAGCTGTTAAAACTGTTAAAAAGCCTTTTCCAAGGAGCTAATAAAACTCAATTACCCAGAGATTTGAAATTTTGAAATATTCCATCTGTAAAGTTCGCTAAGATATTAAAAAAAAAAAAGATGCCACGGCTCTGTTGACATTTCATCAAGGTTCTCCAATGATCATTTTCCATTAAGAATATAAAACTCAAGAGTGACGTTTATTTAACAATTAACAAATATGGTGATGTTGTTGCCAATGGAAAGCAACACCTCAAAAATCCTCTCCTAACGTCTTCTCTGCCTCAATTAATAGAGTTTAACAATCAAACCCTAGGCTCAGATTTTAATTAAGGTTCAGTTTGAATTTTGAGACTAATAATTCTAGGTGCCAGGGAATAATTTTGGAGAAAATTACACAAACAAACCATGGTTAAGCCAAGAGGGACATGTCACCCCTTTCATCATCATCTTCTATTTTAAAGCGTTGCTATTGTCTTTCTCGGTGTAATCATCTGACTTTATTTGTTTTCTTAATTTCTTTGTCTTAAGAAGATTCACAGCTTCAACAAGAAATGTAAAGCTTCTTTTCAAACATGCCCCCATCTTAACCAAACTATATACTTCACTATATTGATTTCTCTCTAGCTTCAATCTCTTAGAACAAACTTTTGTTGGAGGATCTTTCAGAAGGATTCTACACATATTGGCTTCTCTTCTTTCCTTTTTGTTATTGTTGTTGTTGTTCGCCATCTACCTAAGATTTTCTCTGGTATTTTGTACACTAAACAAAATTATCTTATGTTTCTATAAGTGGTGAAGACAATTGATATGGGAACAAACCGGCAGCAGCATGAAATTTCAGAAGGAGGGTCTGAGGTGAAGTGGTCACAATTCAAAGCTATGTTTGTATATTTTATGATGTTGTGTTGTAACGATTCTAAATCCACTCCCTAATTCAGGTTCAATATCAAGAGATGGTAGAAAATGAAGAGAAAGGTCCAACACACAAATTAATAACTGAGAGCTGCAAATCAAACAGCATGGTTGTAAAGGTAACTAACTACCATATTCCAACTTTTTGTTCTTTCTTTTTGGATGGTGCATCTTGAATTGAGGCTGAAAAATGGTCTGAACTGCAGAAAAGGCAAACGTTGATTCCTGCTCACATCATAGCTGAAGCCATATCAACTATCCCTGATCTTGACATTAGATGGTCAGGTCCAATCACACCAAAAGAAATGGAATATGTTGAACAATATGTGCTGGCAAAATATCCAGAATATTCAGGCCTAATGGAAGGAGATGGAAATGGGATAGACTTGTCTAGCTTTATCATCTATGAGGAGGCATCAGAACCCATGATGGATGATAGGGGCAAGTCACCAAGGGAGTCTTCTACATATTTGTTTGGCAGCAATCTCCCTGAAATGGATAGGGCCAAGATCCAGTTAGAGCCATCAAGATTACTTGACATTCTCAACAAGAAATCCTCTTTTCCTGGAAGTTTCATCTCTATCCCAGAAATCCAAGCTCGTAATAAGATTCTGAAGCATTATGGGTTGCCTGATGAAGAGTACCTTGTTCTCTTCACTCCAAGCTACAAGGATGCTATGATGCTGGTGGGAGAAAGTTACCCTTTTGTAAAGGGAAACTACTACATGACAATTCTTGACCAGGAAGAAGACTATATCAGGGAATTTGCTTCTTTTAAGGAGTCCAAGGTGATCTCAGCACCCAAGACTTGGCTGGATTTGAGGATCAGTGGGTCTCAGCTGAGTCAAAACTTTAGGAGGAGGTGTAAGATCAGCTCAAAGGGCTTGTTCTCTTACCCAGTCGATGCAAATGGAACAATGCATTGGATTTCTGAGGCTCATAGGAACAACTGGCATGTTCTTCTTGATGCATCTGCTGTGGTAGTGGGAAAGGATAGGTTGCATCTTCTTGCACTTCACCGACCAGACTTTGTCATCTGTTGTCTCGACAACACTCATTCCAACCCTTCCAGAATCACTTGCCTCTTAGTGAGAAAGAAATCCTTTGAGAACTCAGCTGCTTCATCTCAGGTAGTTGAATGAGTGATAAGGAGTACTTTCTTACGATTTTAGAGCAACTAGCAAATGGACAAAACTTCCATGCAGATTCTTAGGTGTTTTTTCTCCTATCACAATTGGAACTTCACCTTAAGTAACTTATATCAATCTTTATGCAAACAAACTACTAAGGTGAACTTCCAATTCTGATTGAAGAACCACTTAATAAACTGCATTTCGGTTTTGTCTCAGCAAAATTTGGTATCATTGACTTTCAGAAGTCATGAATTTTCCGGGAGTACTTTTGTAGATTCAATAAATGAAAACATGCACATGTATACGACCACTTATTACTGGTAGGAAAGATTAATCATTCCTAATCTTCTGGTCTGTTTGTAACTTATAATCTATATAATTAGTTATCTTAGTTTGGTATGTTATTTCTGCCAAACCCATTTCTTCAATATTAATTAGCTTTTGAAGATTTATCCTACTTTAACTTCCGACTTCGATTCTGGGAGAGTAACAAATTACAAATGCATGTGTTGGTTTCAAAACTCTGTTACCAAGTTTTGTTATGCTTAATCTTCAAACCTTTTGGCTCCTAAAACTGGAAGCTTGCAAACCCTGGTTATTTATATTTTATCTTGCAAGACACAAAGATAAAAATAGACACGCGTAAATATTTTAGTTAGCTGAGTGGTGTCACGAAATTCTGCGCTGGCATTTGGTAACATCTATGTTTAGGGACGTGTAGACCAAGACATGTTATGCATTAAGTTGTTTGAATGAAGCATGAGCAGTCACGTTAACATGTCTGCAGTGTAAAAGTCAAAACTCAAAAGGTTCGTATTGTCCTTCTCGATACAACATTTGCTTTGTTCTATGTGTAGAGTACAAAAGCATAAGTTTCTTAAATTAAAACCATGGTTAGTAATGCAGAAACATGATTGTCTGGATGAGTTCAAGAAAATGTTCAAAAAGAAATGCAATAGATTCAATATCTAATTTGCTAGATTCATTTCATGCTCAAAGTGCTTCTTTGTTTCAGACTTTCTTTAACCTTAAACACAATTATAAAGTGTTCTTAGTTATATTTGCCGCTGCATGCAGCTTGGTTTTTGAAAATCTGGTAAGTGGACATAGACTGGAAAATGCTTGATGGTAGTATGGCAAAATAGGTTAATCTCGCCTCTCATTGCCCGTCGGCAAAAACGGTTCAAATTGGACCCGTGACTTTTTTTCAGACTAAACTGGACTAAAACGGAATAATGGATTGAAAATTTAAACCCAATCCGTTGAACTCAACTTATTTTGTGACCCGTACTTGATGGAGGACTTTTTGTTCAACCGAAGCCATACACTGACCCAAGACCCAAAAATGACCCAAATAACATTCCAAATATGTATGCAGATTGCACAATTTTTTTATATCAGAATTTAGTACTCTAAGAGCCAAATTTAAACTCTATAATTTTTTTTAGATGATTTTTTTTCAAAAATTCTCTTCTTTTTTAAATGAAAAAGAAAAAAAAAGTTAAAAATCCACTTCAGGATTCAAGTAATATACTTTTCAATTAGATTCCTTTCACTTACTATTCAAAATTCAATTATTTGAGAACCAAAATTGTAACAGCCTAAAATAATAATGCACTTATATGGTTACTATTCAAAAAAGCACACATAAAGTATATAAATTACTTGATTTACAATCATAAATTAAATCATATTAGGGAACTAAGTAATTCACACCATTATAAGCAACAAGTCATAACATAAAAGACCCATTAGACTTAGTTATCCGGATAACAAGCATAGAGGTAGAAGTACTTGGAATATTTGGCATTTGTGATGGATAACCTCCACCCACAAGGTTAATCCTATAAGGTTCCTAGAACAACAAATGGTTCTTCCAATCAGGACCTCCTGATACTCTCACTCCTAATTCATTCTCCTATACATGAATTTGAATGATTAGTAGAGTGTTAGGATAAACTTCCAAATTTTGAGTCCTTACATCAATGCACACCAAAGCACACATCCTTTAAAAGGATTTTCCCTTGAAAATCTATTCATCATTCTCAATTCACAATTAAACAAGATTCATACATTATATCATCAACATATCCATTTACAAGGTCATCATCACACCATCACAATACATCATTATATTCCAAAAGTTCATATCATCCCCACACATTCACATAATCACCAAGTAATTTACGCAGTAACTTAACAACACATGCAAATTGGTTAGTGGTTTTAAAAATAAAACTGCAACTTGTACAAAGCTCCAAAAGTTATGTTCTTACATTCAAATTAAAGATAATTGAATCAAGAACTCAATGCAAAAAGAATCAATCAAATTGGATACCTATAGAAAAAGTTATGCACTAAACAAGTGACAAATGTCAAAGTTGTCAACCGCCTAATCAATAGGAACCTCACAAGAAAAACACTCTCACTATAAACTTTCAAGCAAAGATCACAATGTAACATTCTAGCCAGATATTACTAATTTAAATAAAATAGAGTCATACATAATAAAATCCGGAAATTAATAAAACCTCTTTCCCAAAATGTGGGAAATTTAAATATTATTAATAGCGCAAAAATCAAAACTTAAACTAAAAGTATTACAAGTTTCAAGTTCCCAAACCGTAAATTCAATTGTATTCAAAATACATAAAATAGTTGTCAAAATATCTCCAAAGCTAACCCCTCTCCGACTCTAGAGGCCAACCTCGCCACCTACAATATCAATTGCTTTCGTGTAACGAGTTACAGAATCATCGCCAACCACACACAGAAAAGGTGAGCTCATTATAAAACCCTTACCCACATCATATTAATTTACCCCAAAACCCCCCTTTGAGGACATTCACCCTCATGCACTAGAAATCATGGTCTTCCACCATGTTCATCCAGATTCTACACACTCTGATAATGTCCTTGAGATGACTCTTGTTGCCACAAGCTCCAACTTGTGGTTCCACCATCTATCGGCTACCACTTGTAGATCACATGCAAGAATTATCCTGTTACAAACTACAATCTACAACACCTAGTGGAGCTCCCCAATACAATCCACAATTCGTATTATCATAAGACTACCAGCCTCACCGGCTTCGACCATGAAGGGCAATCAAGTGAAACACTTCGTACTAGCCACAATTAGCACGCTCACACTGAAATTCCAATTACCATCACGCTCCAACCTAGAATGGTCACATGTTTAACTCCCCATTACAAGTTATATAACTCGTAAATGGTCCCCTAACAAGTCATACTCAAAGTCATTACCACAAGTCGTGTAAAACTTTCAATATCATCAACCCGACCTATATAAGATCAATACACACTCAACCTAGGTCTTAGGGATTCTAATGCTTTCAAGAACATGTTCGCTCTTGGTCCAACTCTACAAACCTCCCTACTCGTAGTTCAACTCTACGGACCTCCCTGCCCATAGTCTAACACGCATGATCAATCTAGCTATGAACCTCCCCGCTCGCAACAACTCTCAAGTGTGAGCACAGAACATACGAACCTCCTCGCTCGTATCCTCACATGAGAGTATCATTAATATGAACCTCCTTGCACATATTAATCACGCGTTCCATCATCAATCATGAACCTATCCGCTCGTGATACTGTCAAGCATCTCCCAAACTAGGACCAACACACCTAACCATGCAAAATGCAACAAAACAACACACTGCCCCCACGTTATCGCCTAGCGCTGCCTACACACCGTCAGGTGATACTCCAGCATAGACCACGGATGAAGGATTATCTTGTTCCTTTTTAAGATGATTGAATATGGTGTGAGTTGATTAAGAAATCTAAGTGAAATCCCCACTGGACATTAAGATAGCAACCTATCTAGATGTGAAGGTTCCTTTCACAAAGCTCAAGAGAAGAAGATGATGGATTGATTCAATACAAAAAGGAAATGGAAAGCACATAAATCATAGAAAACCAAGAACAATTAAAGGAAGAAGAAAACATAAAATGGAAAGGAAAGAAATGGTAAAGAATGCGAGAAGCACGCCACTACAAGGCTAGGCTAGAAGCCATGGCAACCTTGAAGATGAGTGGCTGTGTGCCGCCACTTGCTATGCAAGATAAGGCTTAAAAGTATTCACTCCCAAAGGAGGAAACTCTCACAAATGGTTGAGACACAAGAGTGTTTTTACTTCAAAATATTCAACCCCTTTTACATGTCTAGGAGCACCCCTTATATAGAAGAGTTTAGGGGCCTTTAAGCAAATAAAAGATACCTAAGGATGTCTCTACAAAAACCTAACCCTAGCTTCTAAAAACTAGGTCAAATAAGGTTACAAAAAATGAGAGACAAAAGAGCTAACTATGGTGTGTGCAAGGCTAATTTCGTTCTAGCACCAAAGGAGACAAAGAATGTGTCTCATATGTCTCCAAAAAGTGGCCAAAGTGTGCTAAAAACAAAGGAGACCAAAGGTACATAGGTACATTTGCTTCATGCATTTTACTTTATGCTTTATGCCTTTGCTTTACTCTCTCCTCCACATCATTTATGCTCCTCAATCACCATGCGCCACCTAGCATTGCTTTCTTACTCCTAATTAACCTACAAAGCAAATAAACATAGATTAGCATGTTGGCTTAAGTCAAGTCAACTATAGTCAACAAGTCAAACCTAGTCAAAGGTCAACAAGTCAACTAAATTTTATTCAACTAAGTCAACTTAGGGAATCAAAAATAACAAACACAAATGAAAGGGATGAAGGATTAGTGAACTTCCTTTCTAAACATGTTTAGTCTTCTTAAGCATGTCCCTCCATCCTTGGTTAGGGTCAATCCTTCATCATCCTCCTCTCCTTGGAGAGAATTTGACCACAAATTCTTTAAGCCTTTGTAGATGGAGCTTGACTTGATTTGGGGGATGTACATATCCCCGCTATAATACTCATCCCCGCCATATCTCTATTCTCGTTTAAATTATTAAAATATTCACAATTAATTAAGTAATCATATATATATATATATATATATATATATACTTTCTATTTTTTATTTCTTTTAATTATTTGGTTTGTTATGAAACTCATTTGCATCTCCAATATACTTTTTTATCTTATCATAACCTTTATGTAATTATGTTAAAATGATGTATGTCAATTAAAAAAATTGCATTTCTAACATTTGAATGTTTCTATTATTTTTTAATATTTTTATTTATTGTATATTTTTCTTTCACATGAAAATATTTAATACTCTCAATTTAAGTGGTTAAAAGCATAAACCTTTCATTTACTAGGTAATATAAAAAAAATTACTTATTATTATTAATTTTTGTTCCATTTGAAGAACTCTTTTGTTTTGCTAAAACAATTTTTGTTATTTCTCAACCATTGAATGTATATATGTTGATATTTGAAAATTTTTCTGAGATATCTAAGATATTTTTCATCTTATCATACCCTTAATTATACATTTGTTTTCCTTTGTGCGATTCCTTCCAATAGTCTCCAAATTGTTTATAAGACACACATTTGTTAATTTTTTAATATTTTTATTTTTTGTTTATTTTCATCATGTAGAATACTATTTCGATATATTTTATCTAATTATTTTTTATTTTCTAACTCATTACAATCATACTTTAATTTTTTTCACTATAATTGTATAAATAATTTTTATTTACTACAATATAAAAATTTAATGTAATTGCTATGAATATTTTTTTATCACCATCTAACATATATTGGAGTTCAAAAGATACAAGATCTATGTTAAAATTTTATTATGTTTATTATTTGTTCTGTGTTATTTTTTGATCAAGTGATGTATTATAACTTTTATTAGTGTATAAAAAAGATATTCATTATAATTTAAAAAATTGAAGTAAACAAACATTTAAAATATATTTTAATTTGAATATTTTTTTCCTTTTATATATTTTTTTAAAATATTTTTAAATTTTATCAACTAGTTTTCATTAATGTTTCCAAATTTAATAAACGTTTTGGTTCTCATAAAATTTTATTTGGTATTCTAATCTAAAATGTAAAAAATTATAATTTATTTCAAAGTATTTGATATCGAAGAAACAATCATTCTCCTAATATTGAATATTTGATAATATTATGTTTCCTTTACCGTAATTTTTTATTATTTTATAAAAATAATTAAAATTAATATTAAAGTAGTAAGAAAACGGGTACGGGTATGGGTATGAGATTATACCCGTTACCCGGTGGGGATGGGGATGGGACAAAAGTTTGATACCCGTTGAGTTTTGGTATGGGGATGGGGATGAATTTTTTTGACGGGGATGGGTATGGGATAGCGAAACTCGTCCCCGCCCCACCTTGTTGTCATCCCTACCTGGTAGTCTAACAACACCAACAGGAGCTATACACTACTAATTTTTGCACCTCTAAAAGGTCCTAACATCTAGCCATCTAAGGCATACACCTCTAGAATCCAGAACATTAGTTTACCCATTTCAACATGGCTCAAAATGATCACCACATATCATATGCATCAACCCTTATATATTCATATATATACTCCACCATTTAAATCCATGCTAGCATTCAATTTCAACTTATGAATAATAGATGCTCATATCAAATATAAAGCAACACTCTAACAACTTAAGCACATGATTCTATGCACCAATGCGAATTAATATAGCATTTCACACCTCCTATGCAAAATTTTCATTTATATTGATACACATGCATTCACCAATAAACCAATTCTCAACATGTGACTAATCCAAAGGAACATTCAAATTTATGGAGACTCACAAAAGAACCTAATCATGATTCCAACTCATGCCACATTGAACTTGCTTCCAAAACAGTACCTACACACTTCATTTATCCCAATACATCACACCAAAACCAATATTTAGCACTCTACATGATCATGTATCCATACATAGATTCACATTAGTAGTTTCTTGAAATTATCAAGAGATTATTCATACATTTTAAAGACTTCCCAAACCAGCAATCATGTGTATCACACCGTTCAAACTAAAGAACAAAATGTTATGAACCTGCTGTCTAAAATTTAGCTAAATCATACGGTTAACAAACCGAAAAACGCAATTTTCTAAAATCTACGCAAACCAAAAAATCGTAGTCGCCCCGCGACTATATCTTGCCGGCGACCATATCTTGTCGCCTAGCGAAACAAAACTAGAGACCTAGTGCCTAGCGGTAGGAAACACCGCCTTACGATCCCTGTCACGCGAAAAATACGAGAAAAAGCGTAATTGCACCTATTTTGGTCAATTTAAAGACACTCAACACATGTAGAATTTAGCAAAGGTTCATCCATCAAGCAAGAAGTTACACAAAATCAAAGGTGCACGTTTAAATAGAATCCACAAAATCGTAGACAACGAACGCATCCAATTCGTGTTGCCTGGCGAGCCTTCATTGTCGCCAAGCAGTTTCTGGGCAGAACCCAGAAACTTAGTTCAAAAAGCATGTATTGCCTAGCGGTTCAAGAACACCGCCAAACAATTTTTGGGCAGAAGCCTAGAAACGTGATTTTTTCAGCGACAATCGAAAGAGAAAGGCATCCATGCATTCAACACAACTTAAAATACATCAATCACAAAATAACCATGTAAGAGCAGCTCCCCTTACTTAGTTTCCTTGCTCCAATGAGTACTCCTAAGCTTCCTCCTTGATGAAAAGAGTCCCTTTTTTGCCTCTAACACTAGACCACTCACCAATTTTGGTGCTCTAAAACCCTCTCCAACTGTTCCCACGAATTCCTTGCTTCCAGTACACCACTCTCCTCCTTCTCCCACTTATTAGCCTAATTATTTTTTAGGATTTCCTTGGCTTAGCAAAAATAATAAATGTGAAAGGAAGTTATTTCACGCTAGTCGAGGTTCAAACTCCAATTCATGTTTCTAGACATTTTATGCACATCTATAATTATGACATCATGCCACATGTTCACACATGCACACAAAATAAATCAATTAATTAAAACTTCACCTTAATGGCATACACAAGACTCAAACACAGGTCCTCTCAACACCACTCCACACGCTCAACCACTTGAGCTACCATTGCTCCTTGTCATAATTCTCTACATTAATTACTATAAAGATCCCTTTTAAATGCATTTATATTAAATAAACAAATATTTATTTAATTTTTTTTTCCAATGTCTTACACACAACGGTAAAAAAAACATCATAAGTCTAGGACCTGCTATAAAACTTTCAGCTTGATCCGACAGTGAACAAAGTGAAAATTCAAACTTTTCTAAGATAAATCATAACTAGAAAACCCATTTGCCCAGCAAGAGGATTGCTCACCCAGTGAGAATTGCTTTCCTAGCAAGGAAAACTCTATGTCAAAATTAATCTTGGCACTCGCTAGGCGAGTCATTTGCTCACTACGACGCAGAAGCTCAATATCTGTAGTTTTTCAACTACCCAACATACTAGAACAACCAAACTCAATAATACCAGATCATAAACAATCCCAAACCAGTTACAACCTCTAAATAATACAAATGTATCTCAATTAACATGCATTCAACAAAATTCCCAAAATTTCATAACACATACACATCTTCAAGACATGTAAAAATTAAAGATTTTTCCCTTCACACTCATAAGGAATAAAATCAATAGCTCATGGATCAAAACACCCATTATGCATCATAACAATAGTACCCATAACAGATTCAACATGCAAATAACAAATTTGGTAGAAAAATCATCATGCAATTTGTGAAAATCTAGCTTCCCTCACCTTCGAATATAGACTCGAACTTTATGAACCCCAAGGCATCTTTGAACTTGCGAAAGTTCAACCTCGACTTCAGACAATGGAAAACAATCTGATCGTGTTCACACAGCCACCGAGTAGAAGAGATATCAGATGGAAACCAAAAAGACATATGTAAACAAGGAATACTTGCATGCACCGTAGAAGAATCGAAGAAGGCGAGAAAAAATGGCTTACCCCAAATAAGAAACTCATCGATAGAAATCGAAGATCTTGTCGCGAGGAACGACCCTGCAGTCTCAGTTCTATAAACTATCAAACAGAGAATGAGGAGTGGAGGTTCAAAGATGGAGATGGAGTGGAGAGAAAGGAAGAAAGGAATTTATGCTTCTTTTGAAAACAAAGAGCTTGCAATTTGAGGTTATATAGGAAAAATAGATTTTATAATGTTTTAAAAAATTTAACCTGAAAAAAAAAACGTATTTGTCTATGTAAATGTTTGAAACACTACTCTTACCTGAATATTTTTTTAATTCATGATGAAAAAAAGTCCCCAATCAGCAACCATAGCATCCTTCAAAATATTCAAAAGGCTAAAAAGTAATGGATGATAAATGTATGAAGGTCAAAGAATTATTATGTCATGTTGGGTTCCAAATACTCTAGAGAAAAAGTGGCCACTAATGAATAAAGATGATGTATCTTTTTGTCTTGTCAAGATTGAAAGTTTATTATGGTGCACAAATAATGCAGTTCACAGTAGATTATCTAAATGGGAAGAATAGTAACGCTTTCCCAACATGGATATGCTACTTTAGAGTTTATTTGGATAATTTTTTTAAAGAAAATGATAGGTTTCATCATAATTGTTGGAATTAAGACTCCTGTGGATGGCAAACTTGGCAAGAAAACAAGAATTAGCTTCATGATAAAAACTTACCACAGGCCTTCTGTGCAGAGATTATAGATGTTCTACCTGGCCCTGATTGTATGAAGATTCCTAGAAATTACCCTATTCATAAGTTTTTTTTTAATTCTTTTGCCTTTTTTTATAAAAGTTATAATCTTCTGGTTGACATATTTCCCAATAAATGAACAAACTTTTAATAAAAAAATAAATGTTGAAAATTAATGAGAAAAAGCTTTTACTTTTGTATTAGGATCGGACAAGATGAATAACCATGAATTTTGTAATCATTATTCTCTTTAAACACTAATTGTATGCGGAACAATATGATTAATTTTAAATATTGATTTAAAGAATAACATTATAATTCTTTTAACAAATTAATATCAATAAATAACATAAATACGAGTTAATTGAAGGAGTCTTATAAACTTATAAGTAATTAATTATTTCAAAGTAAATAAATAATAACTTATATTATTCTTTCAAAATTATCACTACTAAAAATTCTCATATTACATGCAATTTTTTCTCGCAAATTTGTTAAAAACATTTACACAAAAAATCTTTTTTCTACCTTTTTTTCTAAAAATTTTAATTAGCAAGTAATTACTTTGTGGGTAATCATTTCCTACAAAATTATAAAATTTGCAAGTATTTCTTATAAAATTTGTTGTAAAAAGTGTTTTATACAAAATATTTTACAAGAAAATTGGTAGCAATTTCCTGCAAACTTTTTTTCACAACAAAATTTGTAAGTATTTCCTACGAAAAAGTTTTCAAAACAAAATTGACAGAAAATATGAGTTTTTTTAATAGTGTATCTATGTAATATTTTATAAATAATCGTTTCTATCTTATTATTTAACTTTTTCTTATTTAACTAATATTGGGAAAATGGTAGAATGGTATAGTGGTTCATAATACTCGAGAGTCACTCAATCAAATTGAGGAGTAAAAAACAGGGACCGTAACGTCCCATTTAAAATATAATATAATTAAATGAAACATTACACAAAATAGTAAAGGAAACAAGGTCCTGGAGTAAAGTCGCTACTCCTTACAGTTAACCAACGAAAACATAATTGAATTAGGGCACACCACGATGCCAATAGACAAGTAAAGAAAAGAGTCAATAGTAATTCAAAATATAACCCAAAAGTATGACGCTACATAGGTCATACATAACCCTAGAGAAAAGCCCAAATAAACGGAATCCAGTCCAAGCGGACTATGCAGTGGAATCATCCCTTACCTGTTGACCTCGAGTACCTCTCGCATCTGCTCACATCAATAAATTGATGATCATCGCAAAAGTAGAAGAACGACATAAAAGCAACCAAACAAGCAAAAGGGTAAGCTAGATCTGACTAAGTTATAAATTGATGATCATACAGATACATGCTATTTCATAGACCAATGAATATATGTTAACCAATCATGTCATGACTTGCAAACAATACACTAAGTCTCAGACTCGACTCATCCGGATACATATAACTTAGTCAGATTCAGCGGATGCTTGCACTTGTGGTGGATTTTTCCCTGCTCACCCCCGAGCTAAGTGTTACAATGTCTCAATCCCCCACACACAAGGCTAGCCCTTAATGAGTTTCAGGCTTCCTACTACTCTTACCACAAGAGTCAGTTCGCTCTATGTGAGACTAACTGACTCCTTAGAGCGTCAGGATGCAACCTTACCTTGAATCCTTACTAAATTATATAGATGGGGCACCACCATGAACTCCCACTAACAGGAGTCATGGAATTACGTCCCAACCAACTAAGGCACCAACCTAAAATCTCACCTAGAGATTTCGAGGAATTACGTCCTGACCACACACCAATCATATTCAATCAATTGAGTAATATTTATCATGCATATAAACCTCATGCCAACTTTTGTAACCAATCCTCATTCATATTCCATGTTGAATCCATACCAACTCATTCTTCCCAATCCGTGAATATAGAATTTCGACTCATACCAATACCATGACACTTTAATACTAACCATTTCACGCTCATTACATGCCAAGATCATGCCAACACATCCATTAAATTCATAACCTCAGAGATTTCATGCAGAATTACATGTTTCGTACTGTAAATAAAATAAACCAACCAATCAAAACACCAAAAATCAACCATTAGAGGAAAATAGTGTGGCCTGTAGTGGATCTCGCTCAAGTTAGGAGTCCTCACTCAAGCGAGAGGAATGCCCTCGCTCAAGCTGCAGACTCTCGCTCAGGCGAGATCGTGACAGAGGTCCTGGGAGGTTCTTCGAATGCTCGCTTAGGCGAGACCAACTCGCCTGAGCGAGACCAACTCGCCTGAGCGAGACCACCCCTCTCCCAAAGGTGGGGTTCCTCACCTAGGCCAAAAGTGCAGCGGCATGCTAAGGCTCCCATGCATTCTCGCTTAGGCGAGCCCTCTCGCCTGAGCGAGATGTCACCTCGCTCAAACGAGAGCTCTCCGCCTGAGCGAGAGCTCGAGCACGAACCTAGCATGTTTCTGCAAGTCTCGCCAAGGCGAGAGAGGCTCGCTTGGGCGAAAACATTCGATCTCGTCACTGTTCTCCCTGCAACATCCATGCATACATATCCACACAACATAACTAGGCATTTCACATATTCATAGTAGCATATAATCCATACAAAACATGATACGCGACTGGAAACGGGTAGATCTACAAAAAGTACTAAAGACTCTAACTTCCATTACCTGGATTGAGCTAGCACAGGACCTCGACACCAACTACGGAGCACAGCAACTCTAGGAACGAACTAAAGAACTGAAAGAAATAGCATAATAGAACTAAGAAATGGGGTTACCATGAAACCGTAACTGGAAATATGAAGAGTGATTAACGGGGACAAATATGAGCTAGTAAAAATACTTACATGGAGTAGAAAATGGATTTGAGCTAGCTTGAAGAGGACTAGGAACCAAACCCTAGTAGAGCTTCTGAAAGGAAAGGAGAGTGTAAGAGAAAGGGGGTTGTTTGCGATTGAGACCAGAATGAGGGTTCTTAGTTGCTTTAGGGGCCTTGACACCCTAGTCAGCCCTTAGGTCCAACGGATTTGGGGCAGCCTTTAAAACATAAGGCAGAAAATAAAGTGGGCCTTACAGGGACCAAACAGATTAACTTGTCAAATATTTTTTTCAAAATAAAGTTGAAATAAAAATAATTTAAAGAATTAATTTCTTTTATATTTTATCATTTTAAAAATATAAATATATATATTAATGTTGTCATTTAGATTATTAATATTTATAAATTACGTTTTAATAATTTATAATTATGCATAAAAAATTACTTTTTTTTCACATTTCACAATTTTAATTTTACTTTTTTACTATAATTATTTGTTAAATTTTTAAAAATTATAAACTATTTTTACATATTTTCTATAAAACTGTTTACTTTTCTTATTGTTTTCTGTTTATCAAGTATTATTTTTAAATCTTTTTTCGTTTATTTCACTTTGTTTCAATTAATATAATTTTTATATCTTATATCTTATATATTAACTTAATATTATTATTTACTAACATAATATTATGCATATTTTAAAAAATTAAAAATAATGTTATTACTTTACTTATAATAAAATAATTTAAGATATAAGATATAAGCAGAATTATTATTTCAATGTATTTATAGTCATTAAAACTTAAAAGAGATTAATATGATGAAATATATATATATATATATATATATATATATATATATATATATATATAAAAGAAAAATACTCGCTGTCGAACCGTTGGTTGGTTGGAGAGACGTGTTTAGATTTTGAACCTGTTTACTATGTGTATATTATTTGTGACTGTCAATCTCCAATCTTATCAAGAGTTAATAAGAGAAAAATAATATTAATTTATTGCAGTTATTATCTTTTGTTACTTAATTGTTATGCTTTTACTACTTTGAATAATTCAACTCAAAGACCGGACAATAAATAGCAAGTTACTTAAATAAAAGGGAGACATGGTCGACAATCTTAAAGAGTGCGTGATTGAGTCATCTCATTTGTTCTGGATCCCCGTATGCTCTCTTCTATTTTTTCTTTTTCCTTGAATGAGTGATCTTATTACTTCACTTAGTTATAATTATGTCCCCACTTCCACCTTAAGAATTGTTGAGAATACTCACAATCTCCATTTAAATGTCAAGGTACTCCGCCATTCCTATTTTTGAAGAAAACAAAGTAAATGGGCTTTACGAATAACTGAAGACTTAAATAGAAACCACAACTAAATGACAAATATTTTGGTATGGTTTACTGAAAAAACAAATGCATTTATTATTAGATACATGGTTTACATGGTTTACTGTAAAAAGACCAATTATTACTAAATTTGTAGTTATCAATAGCAATTGCCATTTAGCTATCTTACGTGAAGCAATTTAAGATAAGTCATTACATATTGTTTTGTAATGTCAAGTTCATGACTTTCTTGATGCAATCTTTCTCCAATCCAATAAACATCCACATTTTACCTATTTGTAAGAAAATGATTTAACGGAAAAAAAGTGATTTTTCATTTTTATGCACAGAACCCATTTCCTATAAGTAGTCCAACTTTGCCATTTCTGACATCAAAAGAAGTATGTTGTATATGGAACTTTATAGGAAAGATCGGGTAGCAGAGGAGTTTTTGTGGACAAGTTAGATCGAGGTACAGTAAGGATCTCCACAAGTTAAAAGAGGAATGTGCATGTTTTCATTTCATTTTGATTGAATCCTGCTTCCTTCAATAGATTCTGCTTATACTTGTGACAGAAATAGTATGTCTTGCATATCATTTTCAGTCTGATACTACAGAAAAACCAAAGGCTGCAGTACATAAAACAGGGGATAGACGCCACTGCATATGACAAGTTAAATAAAAGGGGAAATACATAATCTTGCTACCAAAAACTACTACAGAGGCCAAAGCCTGGAACTAGAAAAGCACTATCTTTTATACATTGAACAAAACAAGCATGAGGGAATATTTGGTGTTGACAATCAGTACCTAGTTCTACCATCACCCTCAGTAATGACATCATTGAAGGATCCATTACTGGGAATCATGGGCAGCACGTGTTCCTGATGAGGCACTATGACCTCAAGAAGATAGGGGCCAGGGGTGTCCAGCATTTTCTGAATTGCCCATCTAAGCTCTTCCTTCTTCGTCACACGAACCCCGGGTATCCCACAAGCATCTGCAAACTTTAGCATGTTTGGGAATATCTCATCCTCCCTCGAGGGATCTCCCAGATACGTGTGAGCTCTGTTGGCCTTGTAGAACCGATCCTCCCACTGAACCACCATACCCAAGTGCTGATTATTCAACAACATTATCTTAACAGGGAGATTCTCCACTCTTATAGTCGCCAACTCCTGAATATTCATTATGAAACTCCCATCTCCATCAATGTCCACAACCAAAGCACCAGGGTTCGCAACAGCAGCACCAATAGCCGCAGGCAATCCAAAACCCATAGCTCCAAGACCCCCTGAGGTCAACCACTGTCTAGGCCTCTTGTACTTGTAGAATTGTGCAGCCCACATTTGATGCTGCCCTACCCCAGTGCTAACAATAGCATCTCCATTTGTCAACTCATCCAGAACCTCAATAGCGTGCTGTGGAGAAATCCCATCATCAAACTTCTTGTAACTCAAAGGAAACTTTTCTTTCTGCACATTAATCTCTGCTCTCCAAGCTCCAAGATCAAGCTTACCCTTCACCCCCATATCCTCCAAAATCCTATTGATACCCTGTAATGCCAACTTCAAATCAGCACAAACAGATACGTGTGGCTGCTTATTCTTCCCAATCTCAGCGGAATCAATATCAATGTGAACAATCTTAGCCCTGCTAGCAAATGCCTCTAGCTTCCCGGTGACACGGTCGTCAAACCTCACCCCAAAGGCAAGCAACAAATCACTTTTATCAACGGCGTAGTTGGCATAAACAGTACCATGCATCCCCAACATTTGAAGGGAATGCTCGTGGCTCATTGGGAAAGTTCCAAGGCCCATTAAAGTGCTGGCAACAGGAATCCCGGCGAGTTCCACAAACCGCTTCAACTCGGCGCTGGAGTTCAAAGAGCCACCTCCCACATACAAAACGGGCTTCTGGGCCTCCAATATGAGTCTGACAATCTGTTCCAACTGGGCCTCGCTGGGGAGCTTGGGCAGCCTGGCGGCGTACCCGGGGAGCTTAACCGGAAGGTCCCAATTAGGAACCGCTAGTTGCTGCTGAACGTCTTTGGGGACGTCGATGAGGACTGGACCGGGACGGCCCGAAGTGGCGACGAAAAAGGCCTCGCTCACGACCCGAGGAATGTCGTCTACGTCGAGGATGAGGTAGTTGTGTTTGGTGATGGATCTGGAAACTTCCACGATGGGGGTTTCCTGGAAAGCGTCGGTGCCGATCATCCGCCGCGGGACCTGCCCGGTGATGGCCACAACCGGCACGCTGTCCATCATCGCGTCCGCTAGACCGCTCACCAGGTTCGTAGCGCCGGGGCCGGAGGTGGCGATACACACACCGGGGAGCCCAGACGAACGCGCGTACCCCTCGGCCGCGAACACGCCGCCCTGCTCGTGGCGCGGGAGCACGTTGCGAATGGCCGGGGAACGCGTTAGCGCCTGGTGGATTTCCATCGACGCGCCGCCGGGGTACGCGAAGACCGTGGTGACGCCCTGCCGCTCCAGCGCCTCCACGAGGATGTCCGCGCCCTTGCGTGGCTCACCTGGTGCGAACCGCGAGAGGAAGGGCTCGGCGGCCGGTGGCGACACGACGACGGCGGTTGGTGTGGCTGCGTGAGGCTTGGGGTGGGAGCATGAGATTGCGAGAGGGTGAGCGTGAGAGGGCTTGGTGAGGGCTGGGTGAGAGAGAGGGATGGTGGATCTGACAATGCGTTTGGGGAAGGTCGAGTACGAGGAAGAAGCAGAAAATGGAGTTCTGGACGCGGTGGCCGCCATTGTGAACAGAGGGTACTTGCCAACACTCTGTGATGGTCATGATTTTATGGTGAGTGAAGAGGAACTTTTGTTTTACCCTTATGCCCTTCCGTTTTGCTCATAACTCAGATGGTTCTCTGTGGGTAAAATGGGAAATTTAACAGTGACTTGCACTGAGTGTGAGTGGTGTCTATTATAGAATGCGAGTGTGATGTGAAAGTGTGATAGCCACACAGAGTCTGCAAATAAAAGAAGCAGCATTTTTTTATGGTTGTGTTTTGACAGGGCCCCGCCCACTTAAAAACCATAATGATAAAACATAAATCACTTGAGAAGACCAGGAAACAACTAAACAATTAAAATTATTTTAAATCATTTTAACTATATTTTATGAATCCAATAATAAATATAAGAATTAAATATGTTTTATGTTTTTTTTAACTTTAAACGAAAATTTAAATTAATTCTTCTTGAAAATTTAAAATTAATTTAGTTCTATTATTTTTAGAGATATGTAAATGTAATTTTTTTAATTAAATTATATTAAATTTATTTTATATTTTAAACGTATTTTATTATAATATTTTAATTTATTTATATTGTTGGATACATATTCATTTTAATTTGAATTGAGAAATATATTTGAAACGTTAAATAAATTTTAAAAAATTTTAAAAAATTTGATTGAAATGACTAAATACATGTATTTATAAAAAATAAAAGACTAAATTTATTCAAAATTTCTAGTAACGACTAATTTCAATTTTAACCGGAAAAAAAAAACACATTTAACCCTAAAATTTAAATATCATGTATCAATTTTCAAATTTTATAATGCATCTATCAATTATTATTATTTTAGTGCCGAAAGTTCCATAATTAAGGGCTAACTTATTAAATAAAATATGTTTAATGAAATTACATCGAAAGTAATTCATGCAAATGAAATAATAAAATTAAACTTCCATGTATTTATTTCTTTATAAGATCTTCTAGGGAAATGTAAGGCCTAGGTTTTTTTCTGCTGTCTTAATTTAAAGGGCTACCCTAAAGTCAGTTGGGCCTAGGGCTGGCCCAAAAGGAAACGAGACCCTAAGTCTGCCCTAACCCTAACTTTCTTACTCACTTTCAGAAATCTGCCCCTTTGTTCTAAGAGCTGCAGTTGTCACTCTGTTAGGGTTTTGACGTTTGATCGGATTCAAGCCTAGCTCAACCTCGGTTCTGCTCACGTAAGTGTTCCCCCAACTCATAGTTTTCAATCCCCGGTATTATTTCGTGGTCAATGTTAGGGTTCTTGTAATAAACCCACTTTTGTTCATGTTTCTAGCTCTGTAATCTTCACCTAAGAGCTGTGGTGCTCCGCTGTTTGGTGTCAAGGTCTTAAACTAGCTCATTCCAGATAAGGAAAGTTAGAGCTCAGTGTTTGTTTCGATTTCTATGGTGTTTTGGTTTTGTTTCTGGGTTTGAGATGATTGGTTGTTGTTATTGTTGCTTGAACATGCTTAAAAATATTGATTTGGTTGAGATGGTTATTTGTGCACGCGAGAACAGTGGAGAACCCTGATAATTTCACCCAAGCGAGCCAGCCTCGCCCAAGCTAGAATATCAAAGGCTATCCCCTAGAACCTGCGCGAACTATCGCTCAGGCGACGCGCCTATATTTTGAGCGAGAGGACGTGAAGGCTATTGTTCCCTCTTTTCGAGCCCTCGCATAGGCGAAGGGAGCTCGCCTGAGCGAGGGAAACCTCTTGCTTGAGCGAGACTCTTCAGCCTAAGCAAGGACTGGCGAGAATTGTGCGTTGTTTGGTTTCTTCACTGATCTTGAGTGTTTTACATATGTTTGAATGAATATTTATGTGGTAACATGATGTGGGGGAATATACATGATTAAGGGAGATTTATATATGGTGAATTGTGAGTTTGACATGATCTTTATATGGATTTTACATGAGGTTGGATATATATATATATATATATATATATATATATATATATATATATATATATATATATATGTGTGTGTGTGTGTGTGTGTGTGTGTGTGTGTGTGTGTGTGTGTGTGTGTGTGTGTGTGTGTGTGTGTGTGTGTGTGTGGTCACGAATTTGGCATGAGCAATGATGGACATTGATGGTTTGTAATCAAGAGGCATGATATTAGTATGAGAGGAAGCCCTTTAGTCATGGTTTGGGAATAATGAGTTGGTATTGATTCAACATGTGATATAAATGAGGATTGGTTACTAATGTTGGCATGAAGTTTCTATGCATGATATATATATATATATATATATATATATATATATATATATATATATATATATATATATATTACTTGGCTGTTTGTATATGTTTGGTATGTTAATGCAGCTGGAATTTATTTTTGGTCAATTAATAGTGTGATTTTGAAATATTCAAAGTTACAAAATAAGTCCAAAATCAAGAAATTCTGGAAAAGAATAAATCAAGAGCTTAATGCACCCCCAGATTTTATTTGCACACTCCTTCTAAAGTGGACCACCAAAAACCTGTTCTACACCCCTAGTTTTCACTAAGTTGCACCCCTCCTACCACTTAAACTCCACTCAACCAGATCATGCCATGTGGCAATCCCCACCTTTTAAAATTAGCCAACCATAAGCCGCCACGTGTCATAATCCTCCACTCACCAAATTGACCATTCAGATCTTGCCACGTCATCATCTCCTTCATCTCACACATGAAACCCTAACCCTAATTTCCCTTCCACCCACCATGGCAGCCGTCGCCGCCATCTCCTCGCCGGCCACCACTGCAACTCGCCGAAAATAGCAGCCTCCATTCCCGCAACCTTCACGCACCATCGCAGCACCTCTTCCGGCCACTACGAGGCACCATCTTCTCCGTTCGCGCACTTGTAGCGAACACCACCGCGAGGAGGCACTCCACACCACACTTCATGTGCAGAACCACCGCACCACCATCTTCAACCGTCGCGAGCACCATCAGCAACGTGACAGCGTGCATCCTCTTCACTCGCGCCACCACAGATTAGCAGCTTCCATTGCACGTCGGAATCACCAACTGCGACGCGCCACTACCACCACGCCTCTGCGAAGCCTGTTCCGCACATCTTCTCGCCTCCATCACTGCAACACCCTCGAGCCATCACTACGGTACACCTGAGCTAGATTCGCGCACACCGTTGGCCACCATCATCGCGACGCCATCTTCTTCCATCGTCAACCATCAGCGAGCTTCATTTTCTCTGCAGCACAACCATGGCAGCAGCGCACCTCACTGCACCCTCATTCTCGTCCATCTTCGCGCGAACCAGCAGCCACAACGAAGCACGCAAACGGAACAGTTGCAGCAACCATCATCTTCTCTTCACGGACCATGACGCAGTAGCACCACCACGCCCGCCGGAGCAGCCGCCATTGCCGTCAGCCGCGCAGCCAAGGAAGAAACATGGGGGCAGAAACCCTAATTTTGGAGAGAGAAAATGCACTGCCACGTGTCAACATCTGATAGGACAGTCAAACTGGTCAACTCTGGTCAACAGGTCAACTCTGGTCAACTGGTCAAAGTCAGCAGTCAATTCTGGTCAAAACTACAAATATGGTTAAATGAGAGGGGCAGAATTGGAAATTGGATAGGAATTAAGTTGCTAATTAATTAAATAAAAATAAAAGATTTTAGCAACTGACAGATAAAGCCGAAAGTCCAGTGGAAGCCTATATAAAGAGACTTAAGGGAGCAGAAGCGGGGGGAGACTTACATTTTACAACGGAGACAGCTGAAAACTCTCTGGTTTTGGCAGACACCGTCATCCATCACATCTCTCATTCTCTCTCTTCTTTTATTTTCTTTCCTTCATCATATTATCATGTATTCCATCAAAGCCATGGAGGGCTAAGCTTTTAGGGTTGATTCCACTGTAATTTCTTAACTGGATTCTGAGGTTAGATGAATTTATACGTTTTGTTATTTTGATTATTGTTGTGGTTTTTGTTTATCTATGTCCTTTGCTTCTTAATCGAATAGAAAATAATGATTTTAAATCTACATGCATGCTAATCATATGAGTTAAAAGGTTTTTAAATTAAATTGAGACTTTACTTTGATTTTGTTTAGAAACTTTCATTTGATTAAATAAGTTTTTGCCAATAATTGAGACTTTAATTTGATTAGAGGTAATTACTTTAACTAAAATTAGTCAAGACTTTACTTTGATTAATTAAGTTTTCTATTTGGTAAAGAAACAAAGGAATAGACATGATAGACATAGTAAAATTAATTGAGACTGTACTTTGATTGAATTTACTATGGACAATCTAATAATTCTCACTTTTAATTGAGACTGTACTTTGATTAAAAGTGAGGATGCCAACAAATGAATTGAGTCTTTACATTGATTGATTTGTAAAACAACAACAATAATTAATTTAACAATAATCTCTAGATAACCAATGAAGAATCTTATTTAGAAAAAGCAGTGGAATTGACCTATTTACTATTATTGTGTTTACAATCTTCCGTGTCATTTTCTTTGCACATCAAAATCCCCCTATTTTTATAGTTGCTAGTTTTAATTGCATTTTTAAGAATCAAATATTTGAGATCAATTTCGTATTCGTTGTGAAACGACTCAGGGTTATCTTAACCATAACTATTTTGTTTACTACTAACTGGCAATACTGAAGTTGTTAAAGTAGTGGTAATTTGATCGCCTAACGACAGCGATATCAAATTTGGCGTTGTTGCCGGGGAATACGGTTAGTATTTCTTTTATTTTGATTCTGTTTTTATTTATTCATTTTATTTTATTTTTTATTTTTTTTTATTTATTTATTTTACGCATATACGTTTAATATAGTTTGTTATTTTGTAGTCTCTAGTTTTCTTTTAATATATTCCAAGCAAATTTCTATTTTTGTTTTGATTAAGAATTTCTTTTAAGAAATTTTTTTGAGACTAGTTTGGAAAACTCTGTCTAGGAAAGACTTGGTATTTAAGTTGTCCACTGTGACACACCTCTCTTTCCTGGGAGTAGACCCAACGACATCTTAACTCATTTCTTTCTTGAAACCTTTCTCCAAAACAAGAATAGGAAAAAAAAACCACACAAGGAAACACTTTCAGGTGGATTGCATAGTGCATGACTCGGGCCAATCCGGGTCAATTTTATCAACTTGATTCAGAACTTGAAAGGAACTTGCGCAAATCACGTAGGAGACTTGAACTCAGGTGTTCTACTGAAGGAGCACCATCATCATCTGAACCTACCACTGAAAGTGAACTGCTAGAATCACCTCCGGTGATTAGCATATCTTCTGATCCATCACCTGAACCAGAAATTCAAGAAGATAGAATGGAAGAAAGACCAATAAGAGAGTTGGTTTCACCGGATGCAGCAATTACACAAAACATGTGCATCCAATATCCAGATGGAGAATGTGAGCTTAAGTCTAGGTTAATCCATCTTTTACCCAAATTCCATGGATTAGCAGGAGAAGACCCGTATCATCATTTGAAGGAATTTCATGTTGTTTGTTCATCCATGAGACCTACAACAGTGATAGAGGAACATATCAAGCTTAAGGCTTTTCCACTCTCATTGCAAGATGCCGCTAAGAATTGGTTATACTGCCTTCCGCCAGGATCCATCAATACCTGGGAGACTCTGAAAAGATTATTTCTGGAAAAGTTTTTTCCAGCATCTAGAGTTGCTGCTATTCACAAAGATATTTATGGGATAAGGCAACAAGAAAGAGAAAGTCTTCACGAGTATTGGGAAAGATTCAAAAAGTTATGTGCTTCCTGTCCTCATCACCAAATAAACGAGCATCTCCTCATTCAATACTTTTATGAGGGATTGAGTATCATGGATAGACAAATGATAGATGCTGCAAGTGGAGGGTCATTGGTGGACAAAACGCCAACAAATGCAAGACAATTGATTGAAACTATGGCGTCGAACCATCAACAATTTTCCACAAGGAGTAATTCTATAACTCTATTGAAGGGAACCCATGGAGTAGAAGCTTCATATGTTGCAGATCACAAGAAATTAGAAGGGAAGTTGAATGACTTAGCGGCCATGGTAAGGACCTTGACAGACTTACAGAAAAAGCCTATCCCTTCTACTTTATGTGGAATTTGTGCTTATACTAATCATCCTACAGAGGCTTGTTCTATGTTAAAAGAGACAGGGACGTTAGACAATGAACAGCCTCAGGCATATGCTGCAAACATCTATGGCAATAATAGACAACCTCGGCAGCAATACAACCATGATTTGTCCTCCAACAAGTACAACCCAGATTAGAAGGAATATCCCAGCCAGAAATGGGGAAATCAACAGCCTCAACACCAACAAGTCTATGTTCCACCTCAACAGAGGCAACAACCACAACCAGCTGCAACCTCTGGTGATTCAAACATGGAAGCAATGATGAAAATGATGGCTGACATGATGAAGGGACAAATCAATGAGTTGAAACAAACGATGGAAGCAACCAATCAAAACTTGCAGAACCAAATTGGACAAATGGCAAATGAGTTAAATCAGATGAAGTCTCAACAAGGCTCGAGCAATTTGCCTGCACAAACTGTAATCAACCCGCGAAATGTAAGTGCTATTACTTTAAGATCGGGTAAGCAAATACAAGGCCTTGGGGATGCCCAAGAAGATGAAGATAAGAACAATGAAGTTGTACCTAATGATGAAAGAGGAAGATCAAATGAAGCAACACAAGCAACATCTGAAATGCCTGCACCCAATGATAACTCCAGGTTGGTATCCCCTAATACTTCCTCTGAAAATTCTTCTCCTTATTCTCCTCCTCCTCCCTATCCAAACCGTTTGAAACCAAAAACTAAAAAGATGGAGGAGTTAGACAAAGAAATCCTGAATACTTTCAAGAAAGTGGAGATAAACATCCCTTTGTTGGATGATGTGAGACAAATTCCTAAATACACCAAGTTTCTCAAAAAATTATGTACACATAAAAGGCGTATTATGGACAAAGAGGTAGTGAACATGGGAAGAAATGTCTCTAGTTTAATTAAGAAGCCTGCAGTCAGAATGCCACAAAAGTGTAAGGATCCAGGTATGTTTTTTGTTCCCTGCATTATAGGAAGTACTAAGTTTGACAATGCTATGTTAGATTTAGGAGCTTCCATTAATGTAATGCCTTTATCTGTTTTTACTTCACTTCATCTTGGACCTCTTAAGTCTACTAGTGTGGTCATTCAGTTGGCCAACCGTAGCATAGTTAACCCTGCAGGTGTGCTAGAAGATGTTCTTGTCCGTGTGGACAAGTTAATTTTTCCTGCAGATTTCTACATCTTGGACATGAAGGATGATGAAGGAATGAGTTCAACCACAATTATCTTGGGAAGACCATTCATGATGACAGCACGTACCAAGATAGACGTGCATGCAGGATCCTTGACTATGGAGATAGGAGATGAGAAGGTGCAGTTCAACGTGCTAGAAGCCATGAAGCACCCAATTGAAGACCATTCTTTGTTTTGTATTGATTTATTGAGTAATGTAGTGAACAATTATGCTTTTGGACTTTTGGACGTTTTATCTGGTTTTTCTTCTTCTTTGGATTTTTCTTTTTTGAATATTTCGGGCTCAATTTTAGACGAAAGAGAAAATTGTAAAACATGTGATGTTGAGGACGTGGTGTCACTATTTGATACCTCTATGGCGTCCAAGTGTGATGTTGAGGTGGCTGAAATTACCTTAGGCAGTAAAATGTTGCCATCTGTGGAACAACCACCCACTTTGGAGTTGAAACCTTTACCATCTCATTTGAAATATGTTTATCTTGAGAGGGATGGGAAACTCCCTGTTATTATATCTGCCTTGCTTACTGACGAGCAGGAACAAAAGCTATTGCAGGTTATCAAAGATCACAAGCGAGCAATAGGCTGGACTTTGGCAGATATTCCTGGTATTAGTCCTTCTTTCTGCATGCACAGAATACTCTTGGAGGAGGATGCTAAGCCAGTAAGGCAACCTCAGAGGAGACTGAATCCTCAGCTGATGGAGGTTGTGAAGAAGGAAGTCACCAAGTTGCTACAAGCAGGTATTATATATCCCATTTCTGACAGCACTTGGGTGAGTCCTGTACATGTGGTCCCCAAGAAATCTGGGATCACCGTGGTCAAGAATGAGAAGAACGAGTTGATTCCTACTCGTATTCAGAATAGCTGGAGGGTCTGTATTGATTATAGAAGACTAAACCAGGCAACCAGGAAGGACCACTTTCCTTTACCATTCATGGACCAGATGTTAGACCGATTGGCAGGTAAGTCTCATTACTGTTTTCTTGATGGATTCTTTGGGTATTTTCAGATTTGTATTGCCCTAGAGGATCAACATAAGACTACTTTTACTTGTCCATTCGGTACATATGCTTATAGAAAAATGTCATTTGGCCTTTGCAATGCTCTTGGAACATTTCAACGATGTATGATGAGTATTTTTACAGACTTGTTGGAACATTGTATTGAGGTTTTTATGGATGATTTTAGTGTATATGGTTCATCTTTTGATCACTGCTTGTCTAATCTTGGTAGAGTACTAGAGAGATGTGAAGAAACTAACCTTGTTCTAAATTTTGAAAAATGTCATTTTATGGTGGAACAAGGTATAGTTTTAGGTCACGTTGTTTCCAAGAATGGTATATCTATAGATCCTGCTAAAATTGATATTATTTCACAATTGCCTTACCCCTCTTCTGTTAAAGAGGTTCGATCTTTTCTTGGACATGCAGGATTTTACAGGAGGTTTATCAAGGACTTCAGCAAGATAGCCAACCCTCTCTCCAACTTGTTGCAAAAGGATATAGTATTTGACTTTGGAGAGAGGTGCAAAGATGCATTTGATACATTGAAAAAGGCGCTTACCACCACTCCTATCATCCAGCCACCTGATTGGACATTACCATTCGAGTTGATGTGTGATGCATCAAACTTTGCAGTAGGAGCGGTGCTTGCACAAAAAGATGGGAAGCTATCACATGTGATATATTATGCTTCCAGAACATTGGATACAGCGCAGACCAACTACACCACGACTGAGAAGGAATTATTGGCTGTTGTGTTTGCCTTGGACAAATTCAGACCGTATATACTTGGTTCCAAGGTAATTGTTTATACTGATCATGCATCACTAAAATTCCTCCTGAAGAAAGCAGATTCGAAACCAAGGTTGATCAGATGGATGCTACTGCTCCAAGAGTTTGACATTGAGATTCTAGACAGAAGTGGGGCACATAACTCAGTAGCCGATCATCTTAGCAGGATTGAAAATGGAGAAGATAACATTTCTATTAAGGATGACTTTCCTGATGAAGTCCTCCTAGCATTAACTGCTGTGAAAGGTATGTTTCCTGAACCTTGGTTTGCTGATATTGTTAATTATTTGGTTGTTTCTGCTATTCCTCCTTCCTTCTCCAAATATGAAAGAATCAAGCTAAAAAGTGAGGCAAAGTACTATATCTGGGAAGACCCAATCTTATGGCGCATTGGTAGTGACCAAGTCATAAGGAGGTGTGTTCCAGATATCGAGATACCTCATGTGCTTGAGTTCTGTCATTCGTGTGTTGGATTGTGGATTATATTGGCCTACCATTTTTAAAGATGCACAGAGGGTATATGAAAATTGTGAGCAGTGCCAAAGGGCAGCCAGATCCATTACAAGAAGGGATGAAATGCCTCAACAACCCATGCTATATTGTGAGGTATTTGATATTTGGGGTATTGATTTTATGGGTCCTTTTCCTCCTTCTTTTGGGTTTTCTTATATTTTTCTTGTTGTAGACTATGTCTCCAAATTGGTGGAAGCCATAGCTACAAGGACTAATGATTCTCGAGTTGTTATGAGTTTTGCCAGGTCTAACATTTTCTGCAGATTTGGGATACCACGAGCCATCATCAGTGACCAGGGGACTCATTTCTGTAATAGGCTACTTGAGAACATGTTGAAGAAGTATGGGGTGACACATCGCATTGCTACACCATATCACCCCCAAACCAATGGACAAGCAGAGATCTCTAACAGAGAGATTAAAAAGATACTAGAGAAAGTAGTGAAGCCTAGTCAAAAGGATTGGGCAACAAGATTGGATGATGCACTTTGGGCACACAGGATAGCCTACAAAGCACCTATAGGTATGTCACCTTTCAGGGTGGTTTTTGGAAAGGCTTGTCATCTACCTGTGGAGATTGAACATCGGGCCTATTGGGCCGTGAAAGCATGCAACTTGGATTTGGAAGAAGCAGGAAATGAGCGAAAACTTCAGTTGCAAGAACTAGAGGAGATTAGGCTTGCAGCCTATGAAAATTCAAAGTTCTACAAAGAGAAAACCAAGAAGTTCCATGACCAAAAGCTTGTGGCTAGAAAGGATTTCAAGGTAGGCCAGAAGGTGTTACTATACAAATCCAAGCTTGGTCACATGAGTGGTAAGTTGCGTTCTACTTGGGAAGGACCATACATTGTTACAGAAGTCTTCCCTTATGGAGCAGTGGAGATCAAGGAAGAATCTTCAGCAAGAACTTTTAAAGTTAATGGGCATCGTCTTCGGATATTCAATGAAAATCAAGATATGTTGAACAAGACGATGGATGGGATGAACTTGACTTCTCCCTCATACCTTCCACCTTGAGGAGGTAAGTACACTTCATACTTTTTCTTTGCATTTTATACATATTGAATACATTGAGGACAATGCATGGATAAAGTGTGGGGGTGTGGGGAGATTTCCCCCTTTTCCGTTTTTGTTTTCTATTTGTTTTGTTTTTTCTTTTCTAATTTTGTTTTCTGTTTGTTTTTATTTAAAAAAAAGAAAAAAAAAAGAAAAAAGAAGAAGAAGAAGTTTCTGTTTTCAATAAAACATATTGACATTGGATTTTGGGATTTGATTTACTAATTGGAACGATCATAATTCTGGGAAAATAAAAGTCATGTGCTATGAGTGGATTGTTGTCTGTGATTTACTGATTGAGTTGATTTGAGAGTTTCTGGAATAAATCTTTTGTGAAAGAGTTTTTTGACCTTGTGAGTTTTGAGCTTTATTGTAAGGATGAACTACCATGTGACATTCCTATTTTTCTTGTGTGATTTGCTCATGTCTTGTTGGTACTCAAATGTTTAGCTTGATTCTGTTGTTTTGCATCTTAGGTGAACATGCATGATTTGATATGACTGAGGCATTTCTTGGTTTTAGCTACTTGGCCAAATAAGCTAACCATGACATTGATCCATTGGTAGCCCCTTGAGCTTAAACCTCTTTTTCTTGTTTTGAGCATATTGCTAAACCTTAAAAAGAAAAAGACCATGTTTTTCCTTACCTTAGGGAGAAAAAAGGAGCTAGTGGATTATGTTGAGATTGGTTGAGGAATAAAGTGTGGGGGTGTGTATTTCCCCCACAAAGTTGTAAAAATGGCAAAAAAGGAAAATAATTGTTGATGACAGAGTGTTGAAATGAAAAATGATTGCTGTCTGAAAAAGAGTAACAAAGGATAAAAGAGAAAAAAGAAGAAGTAAGGATTGATTTTGAAACTATGCTCCATAATTCTTTCTTCCCTACTATTTCAAAAACACAAAAATCCTAAAGTTTTTCCTACCTTTGCTTTGGCCTCATTATAACCTGTGAAAAGTCCTCATGATTTTTGAATGCATGTTTTCTGAGAGTTGTGAATATTAGAGTCTTGTTAAGCATTGAGAGTGTTTACTTGCATGGGTATTATGAGTGAAAACATAAGCCAAAACACTTGAGCGAATTTTGGTGAGAAAATATACATTTAACTTGAGTGTTTCTCTTTCATATTTGATTATCTTGTAAACTCAAAAGATTAACTCATGTGTGAAAAACAGAATTTTATCCATTTGTTTGTGCATGACAACATGATTTCTAGAAGATTGATCTGTTTCCATTTGTATTCATTTCTTTAATCCACTGAAAATATGGAATAAAAGACCTCAAAATAAAGTTTTGAAATTGTTCAATTTTGCCCAGGAGTGCAAAAGGATAAGTGTGGGTGTGTGATGAGTTCAAATTTTTGCCCTCATTTAATATTTAAATTTGGGGATTTAATTGAATTTTCTGTGCTTAAAGATTGATTTAATTAGGATTTGTGGTTATTGGATTTATTGAGTAAGTTTGGTAAAAGTGGCGTAAAAATTGATTTTAGTTGCATAAAATATTATTGGATATTCTAACGTTTATTAATGCAGCTGGAATTTATTTTTGGTCGATTAATAGTGTGATTTTGAAATATTCAAAGTTACAAAATAAGTCCAAAATCAAGAAATTCTAGAAAAGAATAAATCAGGAGCTTAATGCACCCCCAGATTTTATTTGCACACTCCTTCTAAAGTGGATCACCAAAAACCTGTTCTGCACCCCCATTTTTCACTAAGTTGCACCCCTCCTACCACTTAAACTCCACTCAACCAGATCATGCCATGTGGCAATCCCCACCTTTTAAAATTAGCCAACCATAAGCCGCCACGTGTCATAATCCTCCACTCACCAAATTGACCACTCAGATCTTGCCATGTCATCATCTCCTCCATCTCACACATGAAACCCTAACCCTAATTTCCCTTCCACCCACCATGGGAGCCGTCGCCGCCATCTCCTCGCCGGCCACCACTGCAACTCGCCGGAAACAGCAGCCTCCATTCCCGCAACCTTCACGCACCATCGCAGCACCTCTTCCGGCCACCACGACGCACCATCTTCTCCGTTCGCGCACTTGTAGCGAACACCACCTTGAAGAGGCACTCCACACCACACTTCATGTGCAGAACCACCGCACCACCATCTTCAACCGTCGCGAGCACCATCAGCACCGTGACAGCGTGCATCTTCTTCACTCGCGCCACCACAGATCAGCGACTTCCATTGCACGTCGGAATCAGCAACCGCGACGCGCCACTACCACCACGCCTCCGCGAAGCCTGTTCCACGCATCTTCTCGCCTCCATCACTGCAACACCCTCGAGCCATCACTGCGGTACACCGGAGCCAGATTTGCGCACACCGTTGGCCACCATAAGCGTTGCTGAAGCGAAACCACCATCATCGCGACGCCATCTTCTTCCATCGTCAACCATCAACGAGCTTCATTTTCTCTGCAGCACAACCATGGCAGCAGCGCACCTCACTGTACCCTCATTCTCGTCCATCTTCGCGCGAACCAGCAGCCACAACGAAGCACGCAAACGGAACAGTTGCAGCAACCATCATCTTCTCTTCACGGACCATGACGCAGCAGCACCACCACGCCCGCCGGAGCAGCCGCCATTGTCGTCAGCCGCGCAGCCAAGGAAGAAACCCTAATTCTGGAGAGAGAAAACGCATTGCCACGTGTCAGCATCTGATAGGACAGTCAAACTGGTCAACTCTTGTCAACAGGTCAACTCTGGTCAACTGGTCAAAGTCAGCAGTCAATTCTGGTCAAAACTGCAAATATGGTTAAATGAGAGGGGCAGAATTGGAAATTGGACAGGAATTAAGTTGCTAATTAATTAAATAAAAATAAAAGATTTTAGCAACTAACAGATAAAGCCGAAAGTCCAGTGGAAGCCTATATAAAGAGACTTAAGGGAGCAGAAGCGGGGGGAGACTTACATTTTACAACGGAGACAGCTGAAAACTCTCTGGTTTTGGCAGACACCGTCATCCATCACATCTCTCATTCTCTCTCTTCTTTTATTTTCTTTCCTTCATCATATTATCATGTATTCCATCAAAGCTATGGAGGGCTAAGCTTTTAGGGTTGATTCCACTGTAATTTCTTAACTGGATTCTGAGGTTAGATGAATTTATATGTTTTGTTATTTTGATTATTGTTGTGGTTTTTGTTTATCTATGTCCTTTGCTTCTTAATCGAATAGAAAATAATGATTTTAAATCTACATGCATGCTAATCATATGAGTTAAAAGGTTTTTAAATTAAATTGAGACTTTACTTTGATTTTGTTTAGAAACTTTCATTTGATTAAATAAGTTTTTGCCAATAATTGAGACTTTAATTTGATTAGAGGTAATTACTTTAACTAAAATTAGTCAAGACTTTACTTTGATTAATTAAGTTTTCTATTTGGTAAAGAAACAAAGGAATAGACATGATTAGGCATAGTAAAATTAATTGAGACTGTACTTTGATTGAATTTACTATGGACAATCTAATAATTCTCACTTTTAATTGAGACTGTACTTTGATTAAAAGTGAGGATGCCAACAAATGAATTGAGTCTTTACATTGATTGATTTGTAAAACAACAACAATAATTAATTTAACAATAATCTCTAGATAACCAATGAAGAATCTTATTTAGAAAAAGCGGTGGAATTGACCTATTTACTATTATTGTGTTTACAATCTTCCGTGTCATTTTCTTTGCACATCAAAATCCCCCTATTTTTATAGTTGCTAGTTTTAATTGCATTTTTAATAATCAAATATTTGAGATCAATTCCGTATTCGTTGTGAGACGACTCAGGGTTATCTTAACCCTAATTATTTTGTTCACTACTAACTGGCAATACTGAAGTTGTTAAAGTAGTGGTAATTTGATCGCCTAACGACAGCGATATCAATAAGCTTAATTACAACTTATATATACATGTTACAATAACTTCTTCTAATATATACATCAAATCATTTCACCTAAATACTTAAATTATTTTATTTTTTACATTTTTTACCTTTGTACTTATTTACACATGAAATTTTTTACACTTGTAAAAATTAAAATAATTTGAATATTTAGGTGTAGTGATTTGATGTATAAATTCAAAACAATTATTTTAACATGTATATATAAGTTATAATTAAACTTAATTACTAATTTGGTCTCAAATTGGAAAGGACCAAATTGGATCATTTTAAAAAATTTGGGTATTAAATTGAACCAAAAATTTAAATAGAGGACTAAATTGAAAACAACTATTACCATTGCCACGTGTCATGATTGTAAGCTACCATGTGGCACCGATGGTAAACTGACACATGATAGTTTTTTAAATTATTTGAAAAAAAAATTAAAATTTAAAAAAAAAAATTTAAATTAAAAAAAAATTTTAAAAATTCTACGGCTTTACACGTGTCTTGTACAAACACGGTATTAACTCCAACTTAACGGAGAGAACCAAATTGAATCTTTTTAGATAATTGGGGTACTAAATTGAACAAACCAAAAATATGAAGACCAAATTGAACTTAACTAAGAAGTTGGAGTACCAAATCAGTAATTATACATAATATAAATTATTGACGAATTGATTGTTTTCCACTAATTTTGTATAAATTAGTTGAAAGAGTCTTGCTTGTAGAAATGGAGAAATCGCATGCTCATGTTATAATTTGTTGTTTTTATATAGATTATTTTTATAACATTTGTTTTATTTTCGATAGTTATAATTTTTTTGTATTTGGTATTTCTTATTAATTTTCTATAATTTTATTTTAAAATTTACAATGTTTTTATTTAAATTTAAAATAAAATAAAATAATTTTTTTTTAAATAAGTATAGTTCATGGTACCTTAATTATTAGTAGCGACTAAATCCCATAATATAGTTATTCTTACCGAAGATTTAAAATGAGCTTTTACATAAATGGCAAGATTTTGATGGCTTAAATAGATTTTATTGAAATGTTTTTGATAGTTGAAATTGAAGAGAAGATCGCTCAAATCAATAAAAGGGTTATGATTTTTTAATAAAAAAATATAATAATACAAAAGTGTGGACAATTTTACAAATGTGGGTAAGTTTCAAACCTATTTTACAAATTTGGGTTAGTTACGGAAAAATTACACAGTAGGGATGAAGTAGTTAGAGCTGCGCACAACAGACCAACCAAAGTCGTTATAACAGAGAACGTTTTCTTCACAAAATTTAAAAAACGTGAAACCGTTACGAATGGGAACAACTTCAACAATAAAAATCGTTATGATTCCATATGATTCTAATTACAAACACTAGCGAAAACACAGGGGATTTCGCGTCTGTGTGTTCGTTTTTTTTTTTTTATGTAGCTATATGTATAATATTAAGAATAATAAATGACAATTTATGATGGGTATGCTACATAAATTGGTTGAATAAGAAAACAGTAAATTACTAATTAGTAAGATTGCATATGAACTAATATTTAATACATTTGATCAAGATTTGGGTTAATGAGCTATATGTGATGGAGTCAATGGTAGTTGTCTATAAATATACAAACTATTTTAGTAGGTGTCTATAAATATACATTCATTACAAAACTGAAATATATATTTACTACATACATGATGTAGAAAAAAATTAGTAAATGAAAGTATCATACATTTACATCCTTAACCATTTCTTTAACTGGAAGGCCAAATAAAGATTGATGTCTAGGACCCGTATAAAGCTGCTACTTAAGATGCAGTTGAAAGATTATACTATGGTTGATTCGCAGGACATATCTGAATATTTGGTTATTAAGTAAGTTGTCATCGTTTCCACTGCGATAGAGGAATTTTCCCGGACTTGCCCATAATATCTTGGTTGATTACTTTTCCACCATAATGAATTGAAAAAGGATAGGAAAAAAAAATTGAAACAATAAAAAAACATGAAAAGCGAATAATCATAAATTGAATAATTGGGCATTCAATAAAGATTTAATAGAGATAATCATAAATGAAAAGGAACAATGGAAAATACATTTTTTGTTTTGTCCAATAAAGATAAATAGCATCAACAAAGTGAGTGTGAAAGCAAAGCCAATAAGCAAGGTAAGACAACTTCATGAAACAAATAGTAATGAAATGATATTGTTGCAGAGAAAAACAAACTGTAGAATAACAGTTACATGTTAAATTATTTTAAAAAGACGAAAGAATAAACATTAATAAATAAAGATAAAGATGAAGATAAGAAGCAAAGACATCCGATTTTATAAAAATCTTGTAAAAGTAACGGTCAATTTTTAAAAATTTAATAAATTATTATATTTAAAGGGTAAAATGGAAATTTTGAAATGTGGACACAAAAAGGGAAATCTCCTCTATATATTGTTATAGATTACTAGTCCTAATGACATTGCTTTTCTTTTAATATTAAGTTTTTCTTTTTCAAGTTCATCTGCGTTTTTAAGTTTTAAAAATTACAAAAGTAATTAAGAAAAACACTAAAACCGCTAGAGCGGCTGACGACACTGTTTTTTTTTTTTAATTTTTTTGTTAATATTAGTTTTCTTTTTATATTAGTTAATATTCGTTTTGTAATTGTTTGTATTATTTAATATTATTTAATTGTTTTAATATTACTTAATTATTATTTTTTATATTATTTAATATTATTTAATTTAAAAAAATTACAAAATTAATTTAAAAAACACTAAAAAACTCTGAAAATTAATAATATAAATTTCACATTTTCATCGTAACTTTCCATTATTTAATTAAAATTTTCATCTTCCTATTATTTCTAGTTTTATAAAAAAAAATACCGCACATTTATTATTAATTGATAACTAAGAAAAAGTTAAAATTTATTCCACAATTAACTAAAATTTAAACAATTAATTAATGTTAATAAATATAAAACTAGAAATAGGAACATTATGCAATTTAAAAACGCGCCAGTAAATTAGAAAAAAAATTTAATATTAAAAAAATAATTAAAATTTTAAAACTTATTTACATTATTAATTTTCAAATTTTCAAAATTTTTTAATTTTTTTAATTAATTTTCCATTTTTTTTAATCAAAAACGCGTCTGTAAATTAAAAATAAAAACCTAATATTAAAAACTAAAATTAAAGAATGTAAAAAAAATTATATTATTAATTTTCAGAATTTTTTAACTGTCTTTAATTAATTTTCTAATTTTTTCAAGTCAAAAATACATCTATAAATTAAAAAAAAAAAAAAAAACAAAGTTGTTAGGAGCATATGAAGGTTGTATTGAATCATAATGACTTCTTTAATTGAAGTCACATTCATAATGATTTCACTTTTTAAAAATTTACGAAGAAAACGTCCGTAGTCACGATTTCGATACGTTGTTGGGCATCTTAACGACTTCACCCTTCCTTTGTAATTACTCGGTCAACTGATCCAGATTTGTAAGATACTATTGAAACTAACTCATATTTGTAAATTTGTGGAAAGTGTGTATTTTTCCGAGGAATATCGATGGTATTAACAGAATTTTTAGACTCAGAGGTCGATGTAATAAAATTGGTAATGTAAAATAATGACTTACACTAATTACGTAATAATCATAATAATATTGTGTCAATATACCTTGTAACGTCATATTTAATCAATAATCATAATTAAAGCAAACGTCCTCATCTCCATATCCAAACTCAACGCGTATCAAACTTTTATCACATCCCCATCCTCACCGGGTAACGGGTATAATCTCGTATCCATGACCCATTTTCTTACTTCTTCAATATTAATTTTAATAAAATATTAAATAATTATGATAAAGGAAACATAATATTATCAAATATTCAATATTAGAAGGATGGTTGTTTCTTTGATATCAAATACTTTAAAATAAATTATAATTGTTTACATTTTAGATTATAATACCAAATAAAATTTCATAAGAACCAAAACAATTATTAAATTTGCAAATATTAATGAAACATAGTTGATAAAATTTAAAATTATTTTTTAAAAAATATGAAAGGAAAAAAAAAATTCAAATTAAAATATATTTTAAATGTTTGTTTACTTCAATCTTTTAAATTATAATGAATCTCTTTTTTATACATTAAAAAGAGTTATAATATATCATTTGATCAAAATGATACAAAGAACAAATAAGAATCATAATAAAAGTTTAAAAAAAATTATAATTGTTTACATTTTAGATTATAATACCAAATAAAATTTCATGAGAACCAACACATTTATTAAATTTACAAACATTAATGAAATCTAGTTGATAAAATTTAAAAATATTTTTTAAAAAATATAAAAGAAAAACAAACATTCAAATTAAAATATATTTTAAATGTTTGTTTACTTCAATCTTTTAAATTCTAATGAATCTCTTTTTTGTACACTAATAAAAGTTATAATATATCATTTGATCAAAATGATACAAAGAACACATAATAATCATAATAAAAGTTTAAAATAAATTATAATTTTTTACATTTAGATTATAATACCAAATAAAATTTCATGACAACCAACACATTTATTAAATTTGAAAACATTAATGAAACCTAGTTGATAAAATTCAAAAATATTTTTTTTAAAATATAAAAGGAAAACAAATATTCAAATTAAAATATATTTTAAATGTGTGTTTACTTCGATCTTTTAAATTCTAATGAATTTTTTTTTATACACTAATAAAAGTTATAATATATTACTTGATCAAAACGATACAAAGAACAAATAATAATCATAATAATAAAATTTTAACATAGATCTTGTATCTTTTGAACTTCAATTATTTTGGATGGTGATAAAAAAATATTCATGACAATTACATTAAATTTTTATATTGTAGTAAATAATTATAGTGAAAAAATTACAGTATGAATGATAATGAGTTAGAAAATAAAAAATAATTAGATAAAATATATCGAAATAGTATTCTACATAATGAAAATAAACAATAAATAAAAATATTAACAAATTAACAAATGTTTACAAACAATTTGAGAGACTATTGAAATAAATCGCACAAAGGAAAACAAATATATAATTAAGGGTATGATAAGTTGAAAAATATCTCAAAGATGTAAGAAAACTTTTCAAATATCAACATATACTAAATGGTTGAGAAATAACAAAAATTGTTTTAGCGAAACAAAAGAGTTCTTCAAATGAAACAAAAACTAATAATAATAAGTAAATAATTTTTTTATTTACCTAGTACACGAAAGGTTTGTGTTACTAAATACTTAAATTGATAGTATTAAATATTCTCATGTGAAAGAAAAATATATAATAAATAAAAATATTAAAAAAATAATAAAAATATTCAAATGTGAGACATAAAAAAATTTTAATTGACATACATCTTTTTAACAGAATTACATAAAAGTTATGATAGGTTGAAAAATATAATTGAGATGCGAATGAGTTTCATGACAAACTAAATAATTAGAAAAAATAAAAAATAATATATATATATATATATATTATATATAATATATATATATATATATGGTTACTTAATTAATTGCGAATATTTTAATAATTTAAACGGGGACGAGTATTATGGCGGGGATATGTACATCCCCATACCCATCCCCATACCCAATTGAAAAAGTTGGGAATTTCCCATACCTATACCCATACCCATACCCAACCAATGCGAGGATTCCCCGTAAAAATGGGGACGAATTCGGGCAATACCCACAGGAATGGGTTTATTTGCCATCTCTACACGCGATAACATAGTAGCGCGGTCTTGGAGCATAACACTACTCCTTACAATATTCAAGGCACACAACGATGCCAAAACAAAACAAGATACAAAGTTCAACAACAATCAAATATAAATTTAAAGGACAAGCTAAAACATGGGCCATAACCCTGCAATAAAGCCCAAAGTAGTAGAATCTAGCCCAGGTGGGCTACGTAGCGGAACCATCACCTCCCTAGTGACCACGAGTGTTTCTCGCATCTGCTCACATCAATAAATTGATGATCATTACAAAAAGAGAAAACTGCACATACATGACATACAACAAACAAAAGGGTAAGCTAGAGCGAAAAAAGATTTATCATACAATCATATGCACTGTCACAGTCAAATATACATGCATCATCCAATCATGTTATGACCTTCCAAACAATACACTAAGACTCAAACACGACTCATCCAGATCCATATAGTTTAGTCAGATTCAGCAGATGCTTGCAATTGTGGGTGATTTCCCTGCTCTACCGAGCTGCTCACCCCCGAGCTAAGTGTTACAATGTCTCAACCCCCCACACAAGGTTAGTCCTTAATGGATTTCAAGCCTCCTGCTACTCTCACCACAAGAGTCAGTCCACTCTATGTCAGATTAACTGACTCCTTAGAGTGTCAGGATACTACCTTACCTTGAATTCTTATCAAATTATATAGATGGGGCACCACCATGAACTCCCACTAACATGGGCCATGGAGTTACGTCCCGACCAACTAAGGCACCACCATAAAGTCTCACCTAGAAGCTCATGGAATTATGTCTTAACCACATACGATTCATATTCCACCAACCAAGTAATACTTATCATGCATATAAGTCTCATACCAACCTTTATAACCAACCGTCATTCATATTCCTTGTCAAATCCATACCAACTCATCATTCTCAAACCATGGGACCAACCATACATGTAGCATATCCAAATCATGTTAAACTCATTCATCATAGACTATAGATTATCTCATTCATACATAATCACCAAATTCATACTTTAAAAGGAAGATCAATACAAACATAGAGCCAACATTGGAGAACAAAGAAGCAACAGAGTTGTCGCAATCGGAATCGCAATGGGACAACGAACCAAAAAAGAAAACGAGTTTGAAAAGAGATTTGGGAGTCGCCACCATAGTTATTCTGGAAAACTATGGAAAACCATAAAGACAAGACAAGTTTGCGAAAAACCAGATTTTGGATCCGGGAGTCGGTTACGCGTAGGGAAGGTGTTAGCACTCTACAGTGTAAGACCCGTAAAATTTAATTAATTAAATAAATAATTGATTAATAAATGTGGGAGGGGAAATAATTATGACATTAAATTATGGTTGGTATGACATGGAAAAGTACTAGCTCAAGTGGTTGAGAGTACTTTAATTGTGTGAGAGGAATTGGGTTCGAGTCCTATGTATGCTAACTTTTGTGTTATTGTTTTATTATTTAAATATGTGAAATCATGTTCTGGTATGATATGATGTCTGGATTATGATTGTTAGCATGAAACATGATTGGTTGAATTGGTTATGCACTTGAATGGTGACTAAGTGGTCACCGGTTCAAACCTGGGTAATTCTAAATGAAACTTATTTTTCTTTTGCTAATGTTAACTTTGGATGGAATTGGAAAGGTTAACAAAAACCTACTGGAATCTACAATCACAATTCATGATGAGATATGAATGGCTATTAAAACTTAATAAGTGGAATTTTCGTTTTAATTCTTGGGTTAACCTAAAACACTAGTTTAAAAGGCAAGAGTGAGAGTTTAGGCAAAGTTTTGCAAGGCTGAACATAGACCTAGAAAACAGAGACTAAAAGTGAGTGAGAGGGGTCTGGTGTGAGTGAATTTGGAGGCGGGGTTGAGGAAATTCAAGAGTGGCCATTGGTGATCAAAGGAAAGAGCTTGAGGATTTCAAGTATAGCAAAGGAGATCAGGTTAGGGAAGCTGGTCTCCGATTTTATTATTCGTAATTATAATTGCATGAGTAGCATGATAATTGGATGTATGTTTTCTGTTTTAAATTCTGCGTTTTCTGATTTCTGCAAATTTTTCAGAAATCGCCTAGCGGACTACACATAGCCGCCATGCGGCTCATGTTGAAATTGGGTGTTTCTGGGTGGTCACGAGGGACCGCCTGACGGTGAAGCCCTATACCGCCAGGCGACGCAAACTTATGTCTATTTCTGGGTTTTATTATGATGAATTGCCTGGCGGAGATGAATTTCCGCCAGGCGACGCAAGTGTGTTTGGCTTGATTTAGCGATTGAGTGCATTCTGGAAGGATCTTAATCGGGGAGGAATAAGGATTTAAGGGTTATGAGTTGATTGATGGATTATTTTATTGAATTCCAGTGCAGGCGTTGAATATAATCTATGGAACAGTGATAGGGTTGGAGAGTCGAGAGATACCTACTGTTAGACCATCAGGTGTGGAAAATTTTAAGGAACATGATACGAGTTGAGGGTAGTTTGCACTTAGGGTCGTATACGAACGAGTTAGGGGGCGAACTAGGAGTAGTTGGACAGAACGAAGGTTTCATTGAGAGGTTTGGGGGCTGTTACAGGGAGAAAGGGTTATGGAAATTCCAGGACTGATACGCACCGCCTGGCGGTATGTGTTTTACCACCAGGCGCTATTGCAGAGCTAAGTTTCCTTTGTGTAGATGCTGAAATATGTATGATCTATGATTTTGGAAGTGTAGAAAAGTTTACTGGTATGAGGGCGTAGAGTAAGTTTAAAATAGCAAGTTTGGTAAACGATTTATGCAAGTGAAAGGTAATAATTTATTATAAGGGACTTGTGGTGAGGTGTAGGATAATGCGGTAACTGATATAGTATGGAATGATGGTAGTGAGTTCAGATGAAATGATGCTTTGGACAAAAAGAAAAAAAAAGAGGTGGACACTATGCTTTAATTGGAGGTTGGTAAAATATAACGAATGAGGTAGTCAGTTTGGCAATATGAACCTGAAATTCTGGGGATGTGTTATATTAGCTCATAGTTCCTAATTAGGCTATGGTAAGGAAAAAGGGAATTAAGGATCGTAAACTAAAATAGTAATACTCAATTTGGTGGGCTAAGTGAGGAAGAGGAGTTTGGGATGGACTCAGAGGTGCTAAGGCATTCTAGACCAGAATCAAGCTATTCTGGTATAGCGCCTGGCGGGAAGGAACGGCTCCGCCAGGCGATAGAGGGGGAAGCAGAGAATACCTGGTGGCGCCGCGCCTGGCGGTCGAGTCTGTAGCTCCAGGCAGTAACTGTCCAACAGTGGGACACTGGAACGTGGGCGCTTGGCGGTGAGGGTAATTCCGCTAGGCGGTATCTGCGGCGAGGTGAATTTTGAGGCACTGTGCGCCTGGCGGTACGCGACACCGCCAGGCGGTCTGGGAGCTGGCAGCGCCTGGCAGCACGTGTCCCCCGCCAGGCGATTTATACTGCTGTAGCTTTGAGTTTGATTTAGTGTCCCCCGCCAGGTGCATAACGCCTCAAAACCCTTCTCGTTACAGGTACCGCCTGGCGAAACTGCCCTCACCGCTAGGCACCCATGTACTAGTGACCCACTGTTGGCCATCTATCGCCTGGCGCCACAGACTTGACCGCCTGGCGCCGCTCTCTCTGTTATTCTCTAATTCCCTTGGTATCGCCTGACGGAATCGTTTCTACCGCCAGGCGCTATACCAGAATTGCGTGGTTCTGATTAAAAATGTCTTAGCGCCTCTATGTCTTTTCCAAACTCCTCCCCTCGACTTAGCCCCCAGAATTGAGTCTCACCATCTTAACTTACGATCCTTACTTCCCTTTTTCCTTACCATCACTTAATTATGAACTATAGGCTAAGTCAACACACCCTAGAGTTTCATATTCATACTGTCCATCCCTTCTTAGTCCTAAAGCACCATCACATATGAACTTACTACCATCTTTCTTTGCTAGTTCTCATTTAACTCTAACTTTACATGTCTCCCTCAAGAACAACCCACTCAATAAACACCTATATAAACTTCTGCATTATTCTATATCTCATTAACAAGCTCCTGGTAATGGATTCTTGCCATTCACTTGCATAAGTCATTTACCAAGCTTGCTATCCTATATTTACTCTACGCCTACATACAATAAAACATTCCTACATTTCCAAAATCACAGATCCTAAATATTTCAGCATCCCCACAAAGAAAACGAAATCTCTGCAATAGTGCCTGGCGGTAAATCCCGTGTCGCCAGGTGGTGCGTATCAGTTCTGGATTTTCCAGAATTCTTCCTCCCTATAACAGCCCCCAAATCTCACAATTAAACCTTCGTTCTGTCAAATTTCTCCTAGTTCATACCCTAACTCACTCGTATATAGCCCTAGGTGTAAACCACACTCAATTCTTACCATTCCTCTTTAAAATTTCTGCACCGATTGGTCTAATAGCAGATATCTCCATACTTTCTAACCCTATCACTGTTCCATCAATTATAATCAACGTTTATACTGGAATTCAATAAAATAACCCATCAATCATCTTGTAACCACTAAACCTTGATTCTCCCCCGATTAGAATCCTTCTAGAATGCACTTAATCACAAAATCAAGCCAAATAGACTCGCGTCGCCGGGTGGAAATTCATCCCCGCCAGGTAGTTCATCAGAGAAAACCATAAATGGTTATAAGTTTGCGTCGCCTGGCGGTACAGGGCTTCACCGCCAGGAGGTTCCTCGTGGGAACCTAGGAACACTCAATTTTGGCATGAGCCGCTTGGCGACTATGTGTAGCCCGCCAGGTGGTTTCTGGAAATTTTCCAGAAATAAGAAAAAATGCAGAATTAAACAGAAAGCATACATCCAATTATCATACTACTCATGTAATTATTATTACGAATAAGAAAATTGGAGTCCAGCTCCCCTAACCTGGATCCTTTTGCTTATAATTGATTTGGTTGAGGGACTCCAATGATCACCAACGTTCCCCCTTTTGGTGTGCTCTATGGCCACATTTTACCCTTTTAAACTTGACTTTAGTAGCACTTAATTACACAAAACGAAAATTACATAATGATAATGTTAATTACCATTTATTTGGCCTTTATGATATGTTTTTCAGCTACCCACGGCTGCCCCTTAACCATCTAGGGTTTCTATGTCCTTCCACCTTCATGCTAAAAGAATTCTTGGCAAAAAGAAAATTTACTTTAGGTTTACCAAGATTTGAACCCCTAACCATGCAATGCCAAGTCTATACCAAACCATCATGCCAATTCATATTTCATGCCAACAAACATAATTTAAGTATCATATTTATCCACCGCATGATTAACATATATTTAAAATAATAACAATCAATAACACAAAATTAGCATACATAGGACTTGAACCAAAGTCCTCTCACACATATAAAGTACTCTCAATCAATTAAACTAGTTCTTTTCCACGTCATACCAATCATAATTTAATGTCATAAATGCTCTTCCAACCCGTATTTATTAATTAATTATTTATTTAATTAATTAAATTCCACGGGTCTTACATCTCACAATGGAGAATCAAAGATCACGTAGTTCTTATAAAGCTTGCTTGTTTGAAAAAATTGATATTTTGTATTTTTGAAATTTTTGTACTTTTTGGTGTTTTTCAGATTATTTGAAAAAATGGTGTCACATGACGCGAACGGCCGGACATAAATCAAAAGAAAAGAAAATATTTTTAGTATTTTTAGAAAATAAGTGTCACACAGTGCGAGCGACTGGACAAACACAATAAAGAGAAGTAGAACTTTTTTTTTGATTTTTTTTCTATATTTGTAATTTTTATAGTTTTCAAATATATTTGTTTTTTTTAAATAATAATAAGATAAATAAATAAATAAAAGGATGAAATTATTTAAGAGGGATAAAAGTGGAAAACAAAATATGGGGTACAAGAATAATTAGTGGGAGGTACATGAAGTAAACACAATAATAGGCCCAAAAACAAAAGACAAAGATATGGGGTGCAAGACTACCACATGTGGGAGGTACACGAAGTAAGGAGGTGGGGTGTGTAAAGTGACACATAGGGGTAAGAAATAAAATGATGCGGGGTGTATGCACGGGTGCGCGATTAGTAATTGTGGAGGTGCGCGAGTAAGTAAACAAACTCAACAAAAATAATGAACAATGACACAGGGGTGTTGCTAAGTAAAATAAGGAGTGTTGGTAAGTAAAATAAGGAGTGTATGAAGAATAGTGAAACAAGCCTAATTGAAATATAAAGAAGGGGTGCATGTAGTATGGGCAGGGGTGTGCGAAGTAAATGAGATGGCAGGCCACTTTCTTTTATTCTCTCAAAGAAAAAAAACGAAACCCTAATTAAGGGTAAAGCTCTCCTTCACGCACGCACAACAACCTTTTCTTCTCGACACCACTACAACTCCAACCCCTAAAACACGCGTCTGCACAACCTGGATCGACGACGACAACGATGTCGGCCACCGTCGCGAGCCCTGTCGGCGACGACACCGTCGTTTGATTCACCTCGTGTGAGGCACTCCTACACCAATGTCCACTACGACTTCTCTTCCCGCGAAATCTGGATCGAGACACGGCAGCCACATCGCCGTCGTCGCTTGCCCACACCAACGACGCCTAGAGCCGATGGTGTTGCTCCTTTTCCTTCTTGTGTGAGCCACCGCCGTTGGGTTCGCCACTGAGCGCGACCACACTCCTCTGCTCGAACTCCGACTTGAGATGACTCACTCTAATACCCAATCACGTGGCTGCCACGACCAAGACCGTCACCCCGCCGCAACCAGTCAAAGATGCCGTCGGCGACAACGACGCCCACCACAGGCCTCGACGACGAAGGCCTAGGGATACTTGACCTTCGCTCACTCTTCTCAGGCGTTCCTTCGTGCGATCGCCTAGGGCCACCATTGTTAGCGCGCGTTTTCCGTTCAAAGCTCCGAATCACCACCGGCGATGGTTTCCACTCCCTTACGACTATGTGCTATGATTGGACGCAATTGATTCGGGAAAATGAGACTGGAATGGGTTTCTGATCCAGTGTGGTATTGGATTGCAGGGATGGGGTTGTGATTTTGTTTTTTTCTTGTGCGTTCTGTTTGCAGGTTGAAATGGTGTTGTGATGTTGAGGTGGTGGTTCTACAAATGAGTGCGGCGAGATGGTGATGATAATGGGAAGGATTGGTGTTTGTGTTGAGTGCGGCGGGAAAGTGGTGATAATTGGAGGAATTGGTCTGTGGTAGTTGAATGGAGAATGAGCTTTTTCGGTGTGTTGATGATGGTTGAGGAAAATAGAGCCTGGGTTGCTATTTTTTGTTTTATTGGTTGCGAGAAGAGAAGGATGAATTTGGGGTAAGATGATGGGTTGCGGAGCTTGGTTTTGGAATGGGGTTCTGATCCGGTGCGGTGTTGGATTGCAAGGGCGGGGTTGTGATTCTGGTTTTTACGCAGGTGTGAGACAAAGATAATGGTGGGCGAGTAAGCGGGTGAAGACGTGTTCTACAAAATATAATTGTTTGTGTGTGATGAGTTCAAATTTTTGTCCTCATTTAATATTTAAATTTGGGGATTTAATTGAATTTTCTGTGCTTAAAGATTGATTTAATTAGAATTTGTGATTATTGGATTTATTGTGTAAGTTTGGTAAAAGTGGCGTAAAAATTGATTTTATGAATATTTTAACGTTTGTTAATGCAGCTGGAATTTATTTTTGGTCAATTAATAGTGTGATTTTAAAATATTCAAAGTTACAAAATAAGTCCAAAATCAAGAAATTCTGAAAAAGAATAAATCAGGAGCTAAATGCACCTCCAGTTTTTATTTGCACACTCCTCCTGGAAGTAGACCATAAAAACTTGTTCTACACTCCCAGTTTTCACTAAGTTGCACCCCTCCTACCACTTAAACTTCACTCAATCAGATCATGTCATGTGGCAATCCCCACCTCTTAAAATTAGTCAACCAGATCATGCCATGTGGCAATCCCCACCTTTTAAGATTAGCCAACCATAAGCCGCCACGTGTCATAATCCCCACCTCACCAAATTAACCACTCAGATTCTGCCACGTCATCATCTTCATCTCCCAAAACCCTAACCCTAATTTTCTCCTCTCTTTCCACCCTCCACGGCAGCCGCCGCTGCCAACCTCGCTGACCACCACGCCGCTGCAGCAGATCCGCCACTGTTCCTTCACCACCTTCACGTCAGAAAACGCAGGAGCAACAACCAGAACAGCAACAATCTCGCCGGCCACCGCACCACCATCTTCGTCCGCGACCACCACGATTCTGCAGCACACACATCTCCTCGCCGCGCCACCACCATCTTCCTCCATTCGCGGCCGTCACAGAACCTCGCGCTCACCACGAATCGCGCAGCCACCTTCACTTGCAACAACGTCACGCCGCCACCGCAGACCTGCCACAACTTCGCAGCTCCGCAACGCCACCTCCATTCTTCATCGCAGATCTGAAACTCTGGCGAACTCGAGCCAACGAAGCTTCCCTGTGACGCACCTGCAACCATCCGCGAACCCAGATTCCGTGAGCAGCGCCGCCTCCATCTTCTCTGCGCAGCCGTGAGCGAGAACGGCCATAACAGTAGCGGAAACCACAACCATTGCGACGCAGCAGCGAACACTTCCAGAAGCAACACCACCACGCCGGAAATCTGACCGCCGCGCCGTCAGCCGCGCCGTTGCAGCACCTACAAGCCTCCGTGAAACCCAAAGGAGCAAGCGGAAACCCTAATTTGGGAGAGAGAAGGAGCTGCCACGTGTCATCCTCTCAATGGACACTGAAATGGTCAAAACTGGTCAACTCTGGTCAACTCTGGTCAACTGGTCAAAGTCAGCAGTCAATTCTGGTCAAAATTGCAAATATGGTTAAATGAGAGGGGCAGAATTGGAAATTTGACAGCAATTAAGTTGCTAATTAATTAAATAAAAATAAAAGATTTTAGCAACTGACAGATAAAGCCCAAAGTCCAGTGGAAGCCTATATAAAGAGACTTAAGGGAGCAGACTGACGACTGACATTTTTTTTTACGACTGACAGCTTAGACACTTAGAACTCTCTGGTTTTGGCAAATACCGTCTCCACCACATCTCTCATTCTTTCTTTTATTTTCTTTCTTTCATATCATCATGTATTCCATCAAAGCCATGGAGGGCTAAGCTTTAAGGGTTGATTCCACTGTAATTTCTTAAATGGATTCTGAGGTTAGATGAATTTATATATTTTGTTATTTTGATTATTGTTGTGGTTTTTGTTTATCTATGTCCTTTGCTTCTTAATTGAATAGAAAATAATGATTTTAAATCTACATGCATGCTAATCATATGAGTTAAAAGGTTTTTAAATGAAATTGAGACTTTACTTTGATTTTGTTTAGAAACTTTCATTTGATTAAATAAGTTTTTGCCAATAATTGAGACTTTAATTTGATTAGAGGTAATTACTTTAACTAAAATTAGTCAAGACTTTACTTTGATTAATTAAGTTTTCTATTTGGTAAAGAAACAAAGGAATAGACATGATTAGGCATAGTAAAATTAATTGAGACTGTACTTTGATTAAATTTACTATGGACAATCTAAACAATTCTCACTTTTAATTGAGACTGTACTTTGATTAAAAGTGAGGATGCCAACAAATGAATTGAGTCTTTACATTGATTTATTTGTAAATCAACAACAATAATTAATTTAACAATAATCTCTAGATAACCAATGAAGAATCTTATTTAGAAAAAGTGATGGAATTGACCTATTTACTATTACTGTGTTTACAATCTTCCGTGTCATTTTCTTTGCATATCAAAACCCCCCTTTTTTATAGTTGCTAGTTTTAATTGCATTTTTGAATCAAATATTTGAGATCAATTCCGTATTCGTTGTGAGACGACTCAGGGTTATCTTAACCCTAACTATTTTCTTCACTACAAACTGGCAATACTGAAGTTGCTAAAGTAGTGGTAATTTGATCGCCTAACGACAGCGATATCAAATTTGGCGCCGTTGCCGGGGATCGAACCCGGGTCGTCGGCGTGACAGGCGGAAATACTTACCACTATACTACAACGACATCTTAACTTATTTCTTTCTTGAAATCTTTCTCCAAAACAAGAATAGGAAGAAAAAAACACACAGGGAAACACTTTCAGGTGGATTGCATAGTGCATGACTCGGGCCAATCCGGGTCAATTTTATCAACTTGATTCAGAACTTGAAAGGAACTTGCGTAAATCACGTAGGAGACTTGAACTCAGGTGTTCTACTGAAGGAGCACCATCATCATCTGAACCTACCACTGAAAGTGTACCACTAGAATCACCTCCGGTGATTAACATATCTTCTGATCCATCACCTGAACTAGAAATTCAAGAAGATAGAATGGAAGAAAGAACAATAAGAGAGTTGGCTTCATCGGATGCAGCCATTACACAAAACATGTGCATCCAATATCCAGATGGAGAATGTGAGCTTAAGTCTGGGTTAATCCATCTTTTACCCAAATTCCATGGATTAGCAGGAGAAGACCCATACCATCATTTGAAGGAATTTCATGTTGTTTGTTCATCCATGAGACCTACAACAGTGACAGAGGAACATATCAAGCTTAAGGCTTTTCCATTCTCATTGCAAGATGCCGCTAAGAATTGGTTATACTGCCTTCCGCCAGGATCCATCAATACCTGGGAGACTCTGAAAAGATTATTTCTGGAAAAGTTTTTTCCAGCATCTAGAGTTGCTGCTATTCGCAAAGATATTTATGGGATAAGGCAACAAGAAAGAGAAAGTCTTCACGAGTATTGGGAAAGATTCAAAAAGCTATGTGCTTCATGTCCTCATCACTAAATAAACGAGCATCTCCTCATTCAATACTTTTATGAGGGATTGAGTATCATGGATAGACAAATGATAGATGCTGCAAGTGGAGGGTCATTGGTGGACAAAACGCCAACAAATGCAAGACAATTGATTGAAACTATGGCGTCAAACCATCAACAATTTTCCACAAGGAGTAATTCTATAACTCTATTGAAGGGAACCCATGGAGTAGAAGCTTCATATGTTGCAGATCACAAGAAATTAGAAGGGAAGTTGGATGACTTAGCAGCCATGGTAAGGACCTTGATAGACTTACAGAAAAAGCCTATCCCTTCTACTTTATGTGGAATTTGTGCTTCTACTAATCATCCTACAGAGGCTTGTTCTATGTTAAAAGAGACAGGGACGTTAGACAATGAACAACCTCAGGCATATGCTGCAAACATCTATGGCAATAATAGACCACCTCGGCAGCAATACAACCATGATTTGTCCTCCAACAAGTACAACCCAGATTGGAAGGAATATCCCAGCCAGAAATGGGGAAATCAACAACCTCAACACCAACAAGTCTATGTTCCACCTCAACAGAGGCAACAACCACAACCAGCTGCAACCTCTGGTGATTCAAACATGGAAGCAATGATGAAAATGATGGCTGACATGATGAAGGGACAAATCAATGAGTTGAAACAGACGATGGAAGCAACCAATCAGAATTTGCAAAATCAGATTGGACAAATGGCAAATGAGTTAAATCAGATGAAGTCTCAACAAGGCTCAAGCAATTTGCCTGCACAAATTGTAATCAACCCGAGAAATGTAAGTGCTATTACTTTAAGATCGGGTAAGCAAATACAAGGTCTTGGGGATGCCCAAGAAGATGAAGATAAGGACAATGAAGTTGTACCTAATGATGAAAGAGGAAGATCAGATGAAGCAACACAAGCAGCAACATCTGAAATGCCTGCACCCAGTGATAACTCCAGGTTGGTATCCCCTAATACTTCCTCTGAAAATCCTTCTCCTTATTCTCCTCCTCCTCCCGATCCAAACCGTTTGAAACCAAAAACTAAAAAGATGGAGGAGTTAGACAAAGAAATCCTGAATACTTTCAAGAAAGTGGAGATAAACATTCCTTTGTTGGATGCTGTGAGACAAATTCCTAAATACGCCAAGTTTCTCAAAGAATTATGTACACATAAAAGGCGTATTATGGACAAAGAGGTAGTGAACATGGGAAGAAACGTCTCTAGCTTAATTAAGAAGCCTGCAGTCAGAATGCCGCAAAAGTGTAAGGATCCAAGTATGTTTTCTGTTCCCTGCATTATAGGAAGTACTAAGTTTGACAATGCTATGTTAGATTTAGGAGCTTCCATTAATGTAATGCCTTTATCTGTTTTTACTTCACTTCATCTTGGACCTCTTAAGTCTACTGGTGTGGTCATTCAGTTGGCCAACCGTAGCACAGTTAACCCTACAGGTGTGCTAGAAGATGTGCTTGTCCGTGTGGACAAGTTAATTTTTCCTGCAGATTTCTACATCTTGGACATGAAGGATGATGAAGGAATGAGTTCAACCACAATTATCTTGGGAAGACCATTCATGATGACAGCACGTACCAAGATAGACGTGCATGCAGGATCCTTGACTATGGAGATAGTAGATGAGAAGGTGCAGTTCAACGTGCTAGAAGCCATGAAGCACCCAATTGAAGACCATTCTTTGTTTTGCATTGATTTATTGAGTAATGTAGTGAATAATTATGCTTTTGGACTTTTGGACGTTTTATCTGGTTTTTCTTCTTTTTTGGATTTTTCTTTTTCGAATATTTCGGGCTCAATTTTAGACGAAAGAGAAAATTGCAAAACAGGTGATGTTGAGGACGCGGTGTCACTATTTGATACCTCTGTGGCGTCCAAGTGTGATGCTGAGGTGGCTGAAATTACCTTAGGCAGTAAAATGTTGCCATCTGTGGAACAACCACCCACTTTGGAGTTGAAACCTTTACCATCTTGATATCGCTGTCGTTAGGCGATCAAATTACCACTACTTTAGCAACTTCAGTATTGCCAGTTTGTAGTGAAGAAAATAGTTAGGGTTAAGATAACCCTGAGTCGTCTCACAACGAATACGGAATTGATCTCAAATATTTGATTCTCAAAAATGCAATTTAAAACTAGCAACTATAAAAATAGGGAGGTTTTGATATGCAAAGAAAATGACACGGAAGATTGTAAACACAGTAATAGTAAATAGGTCAATTCCACTGCTTTTTCTAAATAAGATTCTTCATTGGTTATCTAGAGATTATTGTTAAATTAATTATTGTTGTTGATTTACAAATCAATCAATGTAAAGACTCAATTCATTTGTTGGCATCCTCACTTTTAATCAAAGTACAGTCTCAATTAAAAGTGAGAATTGTTAGATTATCCATAGTAAATTCAATCAAAGTACAGTCTCAATTAATTTTACTATGCCTAATCATGTCTATTCCTTTGTTTCTTTACCAAATAGAAAACTTAATTAATCAAAGTAAAGTCTTGACTAATTTTAGTTAAAGTAATTACCTCTAATCAAATTAAAGTCTCAATTATTGGCAAAAACTTATTTAATCAAATGAAAGTTTCTAAACAAAATCAAAGTAAAGTCTCAATTTAATTTAAAAACCTTTTAACTCATATGATTAGCATGTATGTAGATTTAAAATCATTATTTTCTATTCGATTAAGAAGCAAAGGACATAGATAAACAAAAACCACAACAATAATCAAAATAACAAAACATATAAATTCATCTAACCTCAGAATCCATTTAAGAAATTACAGTGGAATCAACCCTTAAAAGCTTAGCCCCCCATGGCTTTGATGGAATACATGATGATATGAAAGAAAGAAAATAAAAGAAAGAATGAGAGATGTGGTGGAGACGGTATCTGCCAAAACCAGAGAGTTCTAAGTGTCTAAGCTGTGAGTTGTAAAATATGTCAGTCGTGAATTGTGTCACCCTTCTACTCCCTTAAGTCTCTTTATATAGGCTTCCACTGGACTTTGGGCTTTATCTGTCAGTTGCTAAAATCTTTTATTTTTATTTAATTAATTAGCAACTTAATTTCTGTCCAATTTCCAATTCTGCCCCTCTTATTTAAGCATTTTTACCAAATTGACTAGAATTTGACCAGAATTGACTGCTGACTTTGACTAGTTGACCAGAGTTGACCAGTTGACCAGTTTGACTGTCCTATCAGACGCTGACACGTGGCAGTGCAGATTCTCTCTCCAGAATTAGGGTTTCACTCTCACACTCTTCTCCCTCCCTCGTGACGGCGGCTGCTCCGACGTGTGGCTGCTCCGGCGAGCTCGCGGTGGCTGCAGAACAGGTGGTGAACTGCGCGGTGGTCCGGCGAGCGGAGGTGTGGCAGTTCTGTTGCAGCGGCGTGGTGGTCGTGGTGGTGTGCTCGAGAAGATGGAGGTGTGGTTGCCGTGGTTTCTGGTGTGTCGCCGGCGAAGTGAGGAGGTGAACTGGTTCGTGCAGTGCAGCAGCGTGAGGTGCAGAGAAGACGGAGGCGCGATGGTGGTTCGTGACGGCGCGGTGGCTGGCTGCGGGATGGCGCTGGTTCGCGAACTGTGGCGGCCGGAGGTGCACTGCGGTGGCTGCTGTGTGAGGAAGAAGAACTCGCGGTGGTTTCGCGATGATGGTGGCACGCGGAGCTGCTGGACGCGAGAAGAAGATGGCGTTGCTGTTGCGGTGGTGCTCCGGCGAAGTGAGGAGGTGCGGCGGCAGCGTGAAGGATTCGCAGGTGCAGGCGCGGTGGTTGCAGCTTCTCTTCTCCTCTGGTGGTGGCGCGCCGCGGTGGCCGGCGAGATTGGCGGCGGTGGCTGTGTGGAGGGTGGTCATGGTGGTTGAAATTAGGGTTAGGGTTTTTGGGAGATGAAGATGATGACGTGGCAAGATCTGAGTGGTCAATTGGGTGAGTGGAGGATTATGACACGTGGCGGCTTATAGTTGGCTAATTTTAAAAGGTGGGGATTGCCACATGGCATGATCTGGTTTAGTGGAGTTTAAGTGGTAGGAGGGGTGCAACTTAGTGAAAACTGGGGTGCAGAACAGGTTTTTGTGGTCCACTTGAGGAAGGAGTGTGCAAATAAAAACTGGGGGTGCATTTAGCTCCTGATTTATTCTTTTTCAGAATTTCTTGATTTTGGACTTATTTTGTAACTTTGAATATTTAAAATCACACTATTAATTGACCAAAAATAAATTCCAGCTGCATTAACAAACGTTAGAATATCCAATAATATTTATGCAACTAAAATCAATTTTTACGCCACTTTTACCAAACTTACTCAATAAATCCAATAATCACAAATCCTAATTAAATCAATCTTTAAGCACAGAAAATTCAATTAAATCCCCAAATTTAAATATTAAATGAGGACAAAAATTTGAACTCATCACACACTCACACTTATCCTTTTGCACTCCTGGGCAAAATTGAACAATTTCAAAACTTTTTTCTGAGGTCTTTTATTCCATATTTTCAGTGGATTAAAGAAATGAATACCAATAGAAACAGATCAATCTTCTAGAAATCATGTTGTCATGCACAAACAAATGGATGAAATTCTGTTTTTCACACATGAGTTAATCTTTTGAGTTTACAAGATAATCAAATATGAAAGAGAAACACTCAAGTTAAATATATATTTTCTCACCAAGATTCGCTCAAGTGTTTTGGCTTGTGTTTTCACTCAAAATACCCATGCAAGTAAACACTCTCAATGCTTAGCAAGACTCTAATATTCACAGCTTTCAGAAAACATGCATTCAAAAATCATGAGGACTTTCCACAGGTTATAATGAGGCTAAGGCAAAGGTAGGAAAAACTTTAGGATTTGTGTGTTTTTGAAATAGTAAGGAAGAAAGAGTTATGGAGCACAGTTTCAAAAATAATCTTTACTTCTTCTTCTTTTTTTCTCTTTTATCCTTTGTTGCTCTTTTTCAGACAGCAATCATTTTTCATTTCAACACTCTGTCATCAACAATTATTTTCCTTTTGCCATTTTTACAACTTTGTGGGGGAAATACACACCCCCACACTTTATTCCTCAACCAATCTCAACATAATCCACTAGCTCCTTCTTTCTCCCTAAGGACAAACATGGTCTTTTTCTTTTTAAGGTTTAACAATATGCTCAAAACAAGAAAAAGAGGTTTAAGCTCAAGGGGCTACCAATGGATCAATGTTATGGTTAGCTTATTTGGCCAAGTAGCTAAAAACAAGAAATGCCTCAGTCATATCAAATCATGCATGTTCACCTAAGATGCAAAACAATAGAATTAAGCTAAACATTTGAGTACCAACAAGACATGAGCAAATCACACAAGAAAAATAGGAATGGCACATGGTAGTTCATCCTTACAATAAAGCTCAAAACTCACAAGGTCAAAAACTCTTTCACAAAAGATTTATTCCAGAAACTCTCAAATCAACTCAATCAAGTAAATCACAGAATCAATCCATTCATAGCACATGACTCTTATTTTCCCAGAATTATGACCGTTCCAATTAGTAAATCAAATCCAAAAATCCAATGTCAATATGTTTTATTGAAAACAGAAATTTTTTTTTTTAAATAAAAACAAACAAAAAACAAAATTAGAAAAGGAAAAACAAAACAAATAGAAAACAAAAACAGAAAAGGGGGAAATCTCCCCACACCCCCACACTTTATCCATGCATTGTCCTCAATGTATTCAATATGTATAAAATGCAAAGAAAAAGTATGAAGTGTACTTACCTCCTCAAGGTGGAAGGTATGAGGGAGAAGTCAAGTTCATCCCATCCATCGTCTTATTCAGCATATCTTGATTTTCATTGAATATCCGAAGACGATGCCCATTAACTTTAAAAGTTCTTGCTGAAGATTCTTCCTTGATCTCCACTGCTCCATAAGGGAAGACTTCTGTAACAATGTATGGTCCTTCCCAAGTAGAACGCAACTTACCACTCATGTGACCAAGCTTGGATTTGTATAGTAACACCTTCTGGCCTACCTTGAAATCCTTTCTAGCCACAAGCTTTTGGTCATGGAACTTCTTGGTTTTCTCTTTGTAGAACTTTGAATTTTCATAGGCTGCTAGCCTAATCTCCTCTAGTTCTTGCAATTGAAGCTTTCGCTCATTTCCTGCTTCTTCCAAATCCAAGTTGCATGCTTTCACGGCCCAATAGGCCCGATGTTCAATCTCCACAGGTAGATGACAAGCCTTTCCAAAAACCACCCTGAAAGGTGACATCCCTATAGGTGTTTTGTAGGCTGTCCTGTGTGCCCAAAGTGCTTCATCCAATCTTGTGGCCCAATCCTTTCGACTAGGCTTCACTACTTTCTCTAGGATCTTTTTAATCTCTCTGTTAGAGATCTCAGCTTGTCCATTGGTTTGGGGGTGATATGGTGTAGCAATGCGATGTGTCACCCCATACTTCTTCAACATGTTCTCAAGTAGCCTATTACAGAAATGAGTCCCCTGGTCACTGATGATGGCTCGTGGTATCCCAAATCTGCAGAAAATGTTAGACCTGACAAAACTCATAACAACTCGAGAATCATTAGTCCTTGTAGCTATGGCTTCCACCCATTTGGAGACATAGTCTACAGCAAGCAAAATATAAGAAAACCCAAAAGAAGGAGGAAAAGGACCCATAAAATCAATACCCCAAATATCAAATACCTCACAATATAGCATGGGTTGTTGAGGCATTTCATCCCTTCTTGTAATGGATCTGGCTGCCCTTTGGCACTGCTCACAATTTTCATATACCCTCTGTGCATCTTTAAAAATAGTAGGCCAATATAATCCACAATCCAACACCTTCCTACCTGTTCTTTGTGTGCCATAATGTCCACCAAAAGGAGATGAATGACAGAACTCAAGCACATGAGGTATCTCGATATCTGGAACACACCTCCTTATGACTTGGTCACTACCAATGCGCCATAAGGTTGGGTCTTCCTAGATATAGTACTTTGCCTCACTTTTTAGCTTGATTCTTTCATATTTGGAGAAGGAAGGAGGAATAGCAGAAACAACCAAATAATTAACAATGTCAGCAAACCAAGGTTCAGGAAACATACCTTTCACAGCAGTCAATGCTAGGAGGACTTCATCAGGAAAGTCATCCTTAAAAGGAATGTTATCTTCTCCATTTTCAATCCTGCTAAGATGATCGGCTACTAAGTTATGTGCTCCACTTCTGTCTAGAATCTCAATGTCAAACTCTTGGAGCAGTAGCATCCATCTGATCAACCTTGGTTTCGAATCTGCTTTCTTCAGAAGGAATTTTAATGCTGCATGATCAGTATAAACAATTACCTTGGAACCAAGTATATACGGTCTGAATTTGTCCAAGGCAAACACAACGGCCAATAATTCCTTCTCAGTCGTGGTGTAGTTGGCCTGCGCTGTATCCAATGTTCTGGAAGCATAATATATCACATGTGATAGCTTCCCATCTTTTTGTGCAAGCACCGCTCCTACTGCAAAGTTTGATGCATCACACATCAACTCGAACGGTAACGTCCAGTCAGGTGGTTGGATGATAGGAGTGGTGGTAAGCGCCTTTTTCAATGTATCAAATGCATCTTTGTACCTCTCTCCAAAGTCAAATACTATATCCTTTTGCAACAAGTTGGAGAGAGGGTTGGCTATCTTGCTGAAGTCCTTGATAAACCTCCTGTAAAATCCTGCATGTCCAAGAAAAGATCGAACCTCTTTCACAGAAGAGGGGTAAGGCAATTGTGAAATAATATCAATTTTAGCAGGATCTACAGATATACCATTCTTGGAAACAACGTGACCTAAAACTATACCTTGTTCCACCATAAAATGACATTTTTCAAAATTTAGAACAAGGTTAGTTTCTTCACATCTCTCCAAGACTCTAGCAAGATTAGACAAGCAATGATCAAAAGATGAACCATATACACTAAAATCATCCATAAAAACCTCAATACAATGCTCCAACAAATCTGTAAAAATACTCATCATACATCGTTGAAATGTTCCAGGAGCATTGCAAAGGCCAAATGGCATTTTTCTATAAGCATATGTACCGAATGGACAAGTAAAAGTAGTCTTATGTTGATCCTCTGGGGCAATACAAATCTGAAAATACCCAGAGAATCCATCAAGAAAACAGTAATGAGACTTACCTGCCAATCGATCTAACATCTGGTCCATGAATGGTAAAGGAAAGTGGTCCTTCCTGGTGGCCTGGTTTAGTCTTCTATAATCAATACAGACCCTCCAGCTATTCTGAATACGAGTAGGAATCAACTCGTTCTTCTCATTCTTGACCACGGTGATCCCAGATTTCTTGGGGACCACATGTACAGGACTCACCCAAGTGCTGTCAGAAATGGGATATATAATACCTGCTTGTAGCAACTTGGTGACTTCTTTCTTCACAACCTCCATCAGCTGAGGATTCAGTCTCCTCTGAGGTTGCCTCACTGGCTTAGCATCCTCCTCCAAGAGTATTCTGTGCATGCAGAAAGAAGGACTAATACCAGGAATATCTGCCAAAGTCCAGCCTATTGCTCGCTTGTGATCTTTGATAACCTGCAATAGCTTTTGTTCCTGCTCGTTAGTAAGCAAGGCAGATATAATAACAGGGAGTTTCCCATCCCTCTCAAGATAAACATATTTCAAATGAGATGGTAAAGGTTTCAACTCCAAAGTGGGTGGCTGTTTTATTGCCTAAGGTAATTTCAGCCACCTCAGCATCACACTTGGACGCCACAGAGGTATCAAATAGTGACACTGCGTCCTCAACATCACCTGTTTTAAAATTTTCTCTTTCGTCTAAAATTGAGCCCGAAATATTCAAAAGAGAAAAATCCAAAGAAGAAGAAAAACCAGATAAAACGTCCAAAAGTCCAAAAGCATAATTGTTCACTACATTACTCAATAAATCAATGCAAAACAAAGAATGGTCTTCAATTGGGTGCTTCATGGCTTCTAGCACGTTGAACTGCACCTTCTCATCTCCTATCTCCATAGTCAAGGATCCTGCATGCACGTCTATCTTGGTACGTGCTGTCATCATGAATGGTCTTCCCAAGATGATTGTGGTTGTACTCATTCCTTCATCATCCTTCATATCCAAGATGTAGAAATCTGCAGGAAAAATTAACCTGTCCACACGGACAAGAACATCTTCTAGCACACCTGCAGGGTTAACTGTGCTACGGTTGGCCAATTGAATGACCACACCAGTAGACTTAAGAGGTCCAAGATGAAGTGAAGTAAAAACAGATAAAGGCATTACATTAATGGAAGCTCCTAAATCTAACATAGCATTGTCAAACTTAGTACTACCTATAATGCAGGGAACAGAAAACATACCTGGATCCTTACACTTTTGCGGCATTCTGACTGCAGGCTTCTTGATTAAGCTAGAAACGTTTCTTCCCATGTTCACTACCTCTTTGTCCATAATACGCCTTTTATGTGTACATAATTCTTTGAGAAACTTGGCGTATTTAGGAATTTGTCTAACAGCATCCAACAAAGGAATATTTATCTCCACTTTCTTGAAAGTATTCAGGATTTCTTTGTCTAACTCCTCCATCTTTTTAGTTTTTGGTTTCAAACGGTTTGGATAGGGAGGAGGAGGAGAATAAGGAGAAGGATTTTCAGAGGAAGTATTAGGGGATACCAACCTGGAGTTATCACTGGGTGCAGGCATCTCAGATGTTGCTTGTGTTGTTTCATCTGATCTTCCTCTTTCATCATTAGGTACAACTTCATTGTCCTTATCTTCATCTTCTTGGGCATCCCCAAGGCCTTGTATTTGCTTACCCGATCTTAAAGTAATAGCACTTACATTTCTCGGGTTGATTACAGTTTGTGCAGGCAAATTGCTTGAGCCTTGTTGAGACTTCATCTGATTTAACTCATTTGCCATTTGTCCAATCTGATTTTGCAAATTTTGATTGGTTGCTTCCATCGTCTGTTTCAACTCATTGATTTGTCCCTTCATCATGTCAGCCATCATTTTCATCATTGCCTCCATGTTTGAATCACCAGAGGTTGCAGTTGGTTGTGGTTGTTGCCTCTGTTGAGGTGGAACATAGACTTGTTGGTGTTGAGGCTGTTGATTTCCCCATTTCTGGCTGGGATATTCCTTCCAATCTGGGTTGTACTTGTTGGAGGACAAATCATGGTTGTATTGCTGCCGAGGTGGTCTATTATTGCCATAGATGTTTGCAGCATATGCCTGAGGTTGTTCATTATCTAACGTCCCTGTCTCTTTTAACATAGAACAAGCCTCTGTAGGATGATTAGTAGAAGCACAAATTCCACATAAAGTAGAAGGGATAGGCTTTTTCTGTAAGTCTGTCAAGGTCCTTACCATGGCTGCTAAGTCATCCAACTTCCCTTCTAATTTCTTGTGATCTGCAACATATGAAGCTTCTACTCCATGGGTTCCCTTCAATAGAGTTATAGAATTACTCCTTGTGGAAAATTGTTGATGGTTCGATGCCATAGTTTCAATCAATTGTCTTGCATTTGTTGGCGTTTTGTCCACCAATGACCCTCCACTTGCAGCATTTATCATTTGTCTATCCATGATACTCAATCCCTCATAAAAGTATTGAATGAGGAGATGCTCGTTTATTTGGTGATGAGGACAGGAAGCACACAACTTTTTGAATCTCTCCCAATACTCGTGAAGACTTTCTCTTTCTTGTTGCCTTATCCCATAAATATCTTTGCGAATAGCAGCAACTCTAGATGCTGGAAAAAACTTTTCCAGAAATAATCTTTTCAGAGTCTCCCAGGTATTGATGGATCCTGGCGGAAGGCAGTATAACCAATTCTTAGCGGCATCTTGCAATGAGAATGGAAAAGCCTTAAGCTTGATATGTTCCTCTGTCACTGTTGTAGGTCTCATGGATGAACAAACAACATGAAATTCCTTCAAGTGATGGTATGGGTCTTCTCCTGCTAATCCATGGAATTTGGGTAAAAGATGGATTAACCCAGACTTGAGCTCACATTCTCCATCTGGATATTGGATGCACATGTTTTGTGTAATTGCTGCATCCGGTGAAGCCAACTCTCTTATTGTTCTTTCTTCCATTCTATCTTCTTGAATTTCTGGTTCAGGTGATGGATCAGAAGATATGTTAATCACCGGAGGTGATTCTAGTGGTACACTTTCAGTGGTAGGTTCAGATGATGATGGTGCTCTTTCAGTAGAACACCTGAGATCAAGTCTCCTACGTGATTTACGCAAGTTCCTTTCAAGTTCTGAATCAAGTTGATAGAATTGACCCGGATTGGCCCGAGTCATGCACTATGCAGGTCCACCTGAAAGTGTTTCCCTGTGTGTTTTTTTCTTCTTCCTATTCTTGTTTTGGAGAAAGATTTCAAGAAAGAAATGAGTTAAGATGTCGTTGGGTCTACTCCCAGGAAAGAGAGGTGCGTCACAATGGACAACTTAAATACCAAGTCTTTCCTAGACAGAGTTTTCCAAACTAGTCTCAAAAAATTTCTTAAAAGAAATTCTTAATCAAAACAAAAATAGAAATTTGCTTGGAATATATTAACAGAAAACTAGATACTTCAAAATAACAAACTATATCAAACGTATATGCGTAAAATAAATAAAAAATAAAAAATAAAATAAAATAAATTAAAATAAAATAAAATAAAATAAATAAAAACAGAATCAAAATAAAAGAAATACTAACCGTATTCCCCGGCAACGGCGCCAAATTTGATATCGCTGTCGTTAGGCGATCAAATTACCACTACTTTAGCAACTTCAGTATTGCTAGTTTGTAGTGAAGAAAATAGTTAGGGTTAAGATAACCCTGAGTCGTCTCACAACGAATACGGAATTGATCTCAAATATTTGATTCTCAAAAATGCAATTTAAAACTAGCAACTATAAAAATAGGGAGGTTTTGATATGCAAAGAAAATGACACGGAAGATTGTAAACACAGTAATAGTAAATAGGTCAATTCCACTGCTTTTTCTAAATAAGATTCTTCATTGGTTATCTAGAGATTATTGTTAAATTAATTATTGTTGTTGATTTACAAATCAATCAATGTAAAGACTCAATTCATTTGTTGGCATCCTCACTTTTAATCAAAGTACAGTCTCAATTAAAAGTGAGAATTGTTAGATTATCCATAGTAAATTCAATCAAAGTACAGTCTCAATTAATTTTACTATGCCTAATCATGTCTATTCCTTTGTTTCTTTACCAAATAGAAAACTTAATTAATCAAAGTAAAGTCTTGACTAATTTTAGTTAAAGTAATTACCTCTAATCAAATTAAAGTCTCAATTATTGGCAAAAACTTATTTAATCAAATGAAAGTTTCTAAACAAAATCAAAGTAAAGTCTCAATTTAATTTAAAAACCTTTTAACTCATATGATTAGCATGTATGTAGATTTAAAATCATTATTTTCTATTCGATTAAGAAGCAAAGGACATAGATAAACAAAAACCACAACAATAATCAAAATAACAAAACATATAAATTCATCTAACCTCAGAATCCATTTAAGAAATTACAGTGGAATCAACCCTTAAAAGCTTAGCCCTCCATGGCTTTGATGGAATACATGATGATATGAAAGAAAGAAAATAAAAGAAAGAATGAGAGATGTGGTGGAGACGGTATCTGCCAAAACCAGAGAGTTCTAAGTGTCTAAGCTGTGAGTTGTAAAATATGTCAGTCGTGAATTGTGTCACCCTTCTACTCCCTTAAGTCTCTTTATATAGGCTTCCACTGGACTTTGGGCTTTATCTGTCAGTTGCTAAAATCTTTTATTTTAATTTAATTAATTAGCAACTTAATTTCTGTCCAATTTCCAATTCTGCCCCTCTTATTTAAGCATTTTTACCAAATTGACTAGAATTTGACCAGAATTGACTGCTGACTTTGACTAGTTGACCAGAGTTGACCAGTTGACCAGTTTGACTGTCCTATCAGACGCTGACACGTGGCAGTGCAGATTCTCTCTCCAGAATTAGGGTTTCACTCTCACACTCTTCTCCCTCCCTCGTGACGGCGGCTGCTCCGACGTGTGGCTGCTCCGGCGAGCTCGCGGTGGCTGCAGAACAGGTGGTGAACTGCGCGGTGGTCCGGCGAGCGGAGGTGTGGCAGTTCTGTTGCAGCGGCGTGGTGGTCGTGGTGGTGTGCTCGAGAAGATGGAGGTGTGGTTGCCGTGGTTTCTGGTGTGTCGCCGGCGAAGTGAGGAGGTGAACTGGTTCGTGCAGTGCAGCAGCGTGAGGTGCAGAGAAGACGGAGGCGCGATGGTGGTTCGTGACGGCGCGGTGGCTGGCTGCGGGATGGCGCTGGTTCGCGAACTGTGGCGGCCGGAGGTGCACTGCGGTGGCTGCTGTGTGAGGAAGAAGAACTCGCGGTGGTTTCGCGATGATGGTGGCACGCGGAGCTGCTGGACGCGAGAAGAAGATGGCGTTGCTGTTGCGGTGGTGCTCCGGCGAAGTGAGGAGGTGCGGCGGCAGCGTGAAGGATTCGCAGGTGCAGGCGCGGTGGTTGCAGCTTCTCTTCTCCTCTGGTGGTGGCGCGCCGCGGTGGCCGGCGAGATTGGCGGCGGTGGCTGTGTGGAGGGTGGTCATGGTGGTTGAAATTAGGGTTAGGGTTTTTGGGAGATGAAGATGATGACGTGGCAAGATCTGAGTGGTCAATTGGGTGAGTGGAGGATTATGACACGTGGCGGCTTATAGTTGGCTAATTTTAAAAGGTGGGGATTGCCACATGGCATGATCTGGTTTAGTGGAGTTTAAGTGGTAGGAGGGGTGCAACTTAGTGAAAACTGGGGTGCAGAACAGGTTTTTGTGGTCCACTTGAGGAAGGAGTGTGCAAATAAAAACTGGGGGTGCATTTAGCTCCTGATTTATTCTTTTTCAGAATTTCTTGATTTTGGACTTATTTTGTAACTTTGAATATTTAAAATCACACTATTAATTGACCAAAAATAAATTCCAGCTGCATTAACAAACGTTAGAATATCCAATAATATTTTATGCAACTAAAATCAATTTTTACGCCACTTTTACCAAACTTACTCAATAAATCCAATAATCACAAATCCTAATAAATCAATCTTTAAGCACAGAAAATTCAATTAAATCCCCAAATTTAAATATTAAATGAGGACAAAAATTTGAACTCATCACATCTCATTTGAAATATGTTTATCTTGAAAGGGATGGGAAACTCCCTGTTATTATATCTGCCTTGCTTACTGACGAGCAGGAACAAAAGCTATTGCAGGTTATCAAAGATCACAAGCGAGCAATAGGCTGGACTTTGGCAGATATTCCTGGTATTAGTCCTTCTTTCTGCATGCACAGAATACTCTTGGAGGAGGATGCTAAGCCAGTGAGGCAACCTCAGAGGAGACTGAATCCTCAGCTGATGGAGGTTGTGAAGAAAGAAGTCACCAAGTTGCTACAAGCAGGTATTATATATCCCATTTCTGACAGCACTTGGGTGAGTCCTGTACATGTGGTCCCCAAGAAATCTGGGATCACCGTGGTCAAGAATGAGAAGAACGAGTTGATTCCTACTCGTATTCAGAATAGCTGGAGGGTCTGTATTGATTATAGAAGACTAAACCAGGCAACCAGGAAGGACCACTTTCCTTTACCATTCATGGACCAGATGTTAGATCGATTGGCAGGTAAGTCTCATTACTGTTTTCTTGATGGATTCTCTGGGTATTTTCATATTTGTATTGCCCCAGAGGATCAACATAAGACTACTTTTACTCGTCCATTCGGTACATATGCTTATAGGAAAATGCCATTTGGCCTTTGCAATGCTCCTGGAACATTTCAGCGATGTATGATGAGTATTTTTACAGATTTGTTGGAGCATTGTATTGAGGTTTTTATGGATGATTTTAGTGTATATGGTTCATCTTTTGATCATTGCTTGTCTAATCTTGCTAGAGTCTTGGAGAGATGTGAAGAAACTAACCTTGTTCTAAATTTTGAAAAATGTCATTTTATGGTGGAACAAGGTATAGTTTTAGGTCACGTTGTTTCCAAGAATGGTATATTTGTAGATCCTGCTAAAATTGATATTATTTCACAATTGCCTTACCCCTCTTCTGTGAAAGAGGTTCGATCTTTTCTTGGACATGCAGGATTTTACAAGAGGTTTATCAAAGACTTCAGCAAGATAGCCAACCCTCTCTCCAACTTGTTGCAAAAGGATATAGTATTTGACTTTGGAGAGAGGTGCAAAGATGCGTTTGATACATTGAAAAAGGCGCTTACCACCACTCCTATCATCCAGCCACCTGACTGGACATTACCGTTCGAGTTGATGTGTGATGCATCAAACTTTGCAGTAGGAGCGGTGCTTGCACAAAAAGATGGGAAGCTATCACATGTGATATATTATGCTTCCAGAACATTGGACACAGCGCAGGCTAACTACACCACGACTGAGAAGGAATTATTGGCTGTTGTGTTTGCCTTGGACAAATTCAGACCGTATATACTTGGCTCCAAGGTAATTGTTTATACTGATCATGCAGCATTAAAATTCCTTCTGAAGAAAGCAGATTCGAAACCAAGGTTGATTAGATGGATGCTACTGCTCCAAGAGTTTGACATTGAGATTCTAGACAGAAGTGGAGCACATAACTTGGTAGCCGATCATCTTAGCAGGATTGAAAATGGAGAAGATAACATTCCTATTAAGGATGACTTTCCTGATGAGGTCCTCCTAGCATTGACTGCTGTGAAAGGTATGTTTCCTGAACCTTGGTTTGCTGACATTGTTAATTATTTGGTTGTTTCTGCTATTCCTCCTTCCTTCTCCAAATATGAAAGAATCAAGCTAAAAAGTGAGGCAAAGTACTATATCTGGGAAGACCCAATCTTATGGCGCATTGGTAGTGACCAAGTCATAAGGAGGTGTGTTCCAGATATCGAGATACCTCATGTGCTTGAGTTCTGTCATTCATCTCCTTTTGGTGGACATTATGGCACACAAAGAACAAGTAGGAAGGTGTTGGATTGTGGATTATATTGGCCTACTATTTTTAAAGATGCACAGAGGGTATATGAAAATTGTGAGCAGTGCCAAAGGGCAGCCAGATCCATTACAAGAAGGGATGAAATGCCTCAACAACCCATGCTATATTGTGAGGTATTTGATATTTGGGGTATTGATTTTATGGGTCCTTTTCCTCCTTCTTTTGGGTTTTCTTATATTTTGCTTGCTGTAGACTATGTCTCCAAATGGGTGGAAGCCATAGCTACAAGGACTAATGATTCTCGAGTTGTTATGAGTTTTGTCAGGTCTAACATTTTCTGCAGATTTGGGATACCACGAGCCATCATCAGTGACCAGGGGACTCATTTCTGTAATAGGCTACTTGAGAACATGTTGAAGAAGTATGGGGTGACACATCGCATTGCTACACCATATCACCCCCAAACCAATGGACAAGCAGAGATCTCTAACAGAGAGATTAAAAAGATACTAGAGAAAGTAGTGAAGCCTAGTCGAAAGGATTGGGCCACAAGATTGGATGAAGCACTTTGGGCGCACAGGACAGCCTACAAAACACCTATAGGTATGTCACCTTTCAGGGTGGTTTTTGGAAAGGCTTGTCATCTACCTGTGGAGATTGAACATCGGGCCTATTGGGCCGTGAAAGCATGCAACTTGGATTTGGAAGAAGCAGGAAATGAGCGAAAGCTTCAGTTGCAAGAACTAGAGGAGATTAGGCTTGCAGCCTATGAAAATTCAAAGTTCTATAAAGAGAAAACCAAGAAGTTCCATGACCAAAAGCTTGTGGCTAGAAAGGATTTCAAGGTAGGCCAGAAGGTGTTACTATACAAATCCAAGCTTGGTCACATGAGTGGTAAGTTGCGTTCTACTTGGGAAGGACCATACATTGTTACAGAAGTCTTCCCTTATGGAGCAGTGGAGATCAAGGAAGAATCTTCAGCAAGAACTTTTAAAGTTAATGGGCATCGTCTTCGGATATTCAATGAAAATCAAGATATGCTGAATAAGACGATGGATGGGATGAACTTGACTTCTCCCTCATACCTTCCACCTTGAGGAGGTAAGTACACTTCATACTTTTTCTTTGCATTTTATACATATTGAATACATTGAGGACAATGCATGGATAAAGTGTGGGGGTGTGGGCAGATTTCCCCCTTTCTGTTTTTGTTTTCTATTTGTTTTGTTTTTCCTTTTCTAATTTTGTTTTCTGTTTGTTTTTATTTAAAAAAAAAGTTTCTGTTTTCAATAAAACATATTGACATTGGATTTTTGGATTTGATTTACTAATTGGAACGGTCATAATTCTGGGAAAATAAGAGTCATGTGCTATGAATGGATTGTTTCTGTGATTTACTTGATTGAGTTGATTTGAGAGTTTCTGGAATAAATCTTTTGTGAAAGAGTTTTTGACCTTGTGAGTTTTGAGCTTTATTGTAAGGATGAACTACCATGTGACATTCCTATTTTTCTTGTGTGATTTGCTCATGTCTTGTTGGTACTCAAATGTTTAGCTTGATTCTGTTGTTTTGCATCTTAGGTGAACATGCATGATTTGATATGACTGAGGCATTTCTTGTTTTTAGCTACTTGGCCAAATAAGCTAACCATGACATTGATCCATTGGTAGCCCCTTGAGCTTAAACCTCTTTTTCTTGTTTTGAGCATATTGCTAAACCTTAAAAAGAAAAAGACCATGTTTTTCCTTACCTTAGGGAGAAAGAAGGAGCTAGTGGATTATGTTGAGATTGGTTGAGGAATAAAGTGTGGGGGTGAGTATTTCCCCCACAAAGTTGTAAAAATGGCAAAAAGGAAAATAATTGTTGATGACAGAGTTTTGAAATGAAAATGATTGCTGTCTGAAAAAGAGAAACAAAGGATAAAAGAGAAAAAAGAAGAAGTAAGGATTGATTTTGAAACTATGCTCCATAATTCTTTCTTCCCTACTATTTCAAAAACACACAAATCCTAAAGTTTTTCCTACCTTTGCCTTGGTCTCATTATAACCTGTTAAAAGTCCTCATGATTTTTGAATGCATGTTTTCTGAAAGCTGTGAATATTAGAGTCTTGCTAAGCATTGAGAGTGTTTACTTGCGTGGGTATTTTGAGTGAAAACACAAGCCAAAACACTTGAGCGAATCTTGGTGAGAAAATATATATTTAACTTGAGTGTTTCTCTTTCATATTTGATTATCTTGTAAACTCAAAAGATTAACTCATGTGTGAAAAACAGAATTTTATCCATTTGTTTGTGCATGACAATATGATTTCTAGAAGATTGATCTGTTTCCATTGGTATTCATTTCTTTAATCCACTGAAAATATGGAATAAAAGACCTCAGAAAAAAGTTTTGAAATTGTTAAATTTTGCCCAGAGTGCAAAAGGATAAGTGTGGGTGTGTGATGAGTTCAAATTTTTGCCCTCATTTAATATTTAAATTTGGGGATTTAATTGAATTTTCTGTGCTTAAAGATTGATTTAATTAGAATTTGTGATTATTGGATTTATTGAGTAAGTTTGGTAAAAGTGGCGTAAAAATTGATTTTAGTTGCATAAAATATTATTGAATATTCTAACGTTTGTTAATGCAGCTGGAATTTATTTTTGGTCAATTAATAGTGTGATTTTAAAATATTCAAAGTTACAAAATAAGTCCAAAATCAAGAAATTCTGAAAAAGAATAAATCAGGAGCTAAATGCACCCCCAATTTTTATTTGCACACTCCTCCTGTAAGTAGACCACAAAAACTTGTTCTGCACCCCCAGTTTTCACTAAGTTGCACCCCTCCTACCACTTAAACTCCACTCAACCAGATCATGCCATGTGGCAATCCCCACCTCTTAAAATTAGTCAACCAGATCATGCCATGTGGCAATCCCCACCTTTTAAGATTAGCCAACCATAAGCCGCCACGTGTCATAATCCCCACCTCACCAAATTAACCACTCAGATTCTGCCACGTCATCATCTTCATCTCCCAAAACCCTAACCCTAATTTTCTCCTCTCTTTCCACCCTCCACGGCAGCCGCCGCCGCCAACCTCGCCGACCACCACGCCGCTGCAGCAGATCTGCCACTGTTCCTTCACCACCTTCACGCCAGAAAATGCAGGAGCAAACACCAGAACAACAACAATCTCGCCGGCCACCGCACCACCATCTTCGTCCGCGACCACCACGATTCTGCAGCACACACATCTCCTCGCCGCGCCACCACCATCTTCCTCCATTCGCGGCCGTCACAGAACCTCGCGCTCACCACGAATCGCGCAGCCACCTTCACCTGCAACAACGTCACGTCGCCACCGCAGACCTGCCACAACTTCGCAGCTCCGCAACGCCACCTCCATTCTTCATCGCAGATCTGAAACTCCGGCGAACTCGAGCCAACGAAGCTTCCCTGTGACGCACCTGCAACCATCCGCGAACCCAGATTCCGCGAGCAGCGCCGCCTCCATCTTCTCTGCGCAGCCGTGAGCGAGAACGGCCATAACAGTAGCGGAAACCACAACCATTGCGACGCAGTAGCGAACACTTCCAGAAGCAACACCACCACGCCGGAAATCTGACCGCCGCACCGTCAGCCGCGCCGTTGCAGCACCTACAAGCCTCCGTGAAACCCAAAGGAGCAAGCGGAAACCCTAATTTGGGAGAGAGAAGGAGCTGCCACGTGTCATCCTCTCAATGGACACTGAAATGGTCAAAACTGGTCAACTCTGGTCAACTCTGGTCAACTGGTCAAAGTCAGCAGTCAACTCTGGTCAAAATTGCAAATATGGTTAAATGAGAGGGGCAGAATTGGAAATTTGACAGCAATTAAGTTGCTAATTAATTAAATAAAAATAAAAGATTTTAGCAACTGACAGATAAAGCCCAAAGTCCAGTGGAAGCCTATATAAAGAGACTTAAGGGAGCAGACTGACGACTGACATTTTTTTTTACGACTGACAGCTTAGACACTTAGAACTCTCTGGTTTTGGCAAATACCGTCTCCACCACATCTCTCATTCTTTCTTTTATTTTCTTTCTTTCATATCATCATGTATTCCATCAAAGCCATGGAGGGCTAAGCTTTAAGGGTTGATTCCACTGTAATTTCTTAAATGGATTCTGAGGTTAGATGAATTTATATATTTTGTTATTTTGATTATTGTTGTGGTTTTTGTTTATCTATGTCCTTTGCTTCTTAATTGAATAGAAAATAATGATTTTAAATCTACATGCATGCTAATCATATGAGTTAAAAGGTTTTTAAATGAAATTGAGACTTTACTTTGATTTTGTTTAGAAACTTTCATTTGATTAAATAAGTTTTTGCCAATAATTGAGACTTTAATTTGATTAGAGGTAATTACTTTAACTAAAATTAGTCAAGACTTTACTTTGATTAATTAAGTTTTCTATTTGGTAAAGAAACAAAGGAATAGACATGATTAGGCATAGTAAAATTAATTGAGACTGTACTTTGATTAAATTTACTATGGACAATCTAAACAATTCTCACTTTTAATTGAGACTGTACTTTGATTAAAAGTGAGGATGCCAACAAATGAATTGAGTCATTACATTGATTTATTTGTAAATCAACAACAATAATTAATTTAACAATAATCTCTAGATAACCAATGAAGAATCTTATTTAGAAAAAGCGGTGGAATTGACCTATTTACTATTACTGTGTTTACAATCTTCCGTGTCATTTTCTTTGCATATCAAAACCCCCCTTTTTTATAGTTGCTAGTTTTAATTGCATTTTTGAATCAAATATTTGAGATCAATTCCGTATTCGTTGTGAGACGACTCAGGGTTATCTTAACCCTAACTATTTTCTTCACTACAAACTGGCAATACTGAAGTTGCTAAAGTAGTGGTAATTTGATCGCCTAACGACAGCGATATCAGAAGTGTGTCTGGGTTCTGGTTTGGACCTCCTGCTTGTGAAAGGTGTAGGTTGCACTGTCCGAGAATGAGTGAATAAGGGTTCTCTAGTTTTGGTTATTTTGTGCAGATTGGAGATGAATGGGGGAATGAGGAATGGAAAACGTGTTATGATCGGATGGATAACTCCCATGGAATCAAGAATCAACAACCAATAGAACATAACACAACAACACATCATATTCGTTCAAGCGCACAACCAGTCACATACGTTTTAAACCATATTTACGCAATCATTCAAAGATTCAAGTTGCAAACTTACCTCTTGGTGCTACTTCCTCTCCTACTCAGACTACTTATTTTTCTGGCTTCCTCCTTTCCTCTCCCGTATTGTTATTTTGTCCCTTCTGTGAAATTATGTATTCTCCTCCTTTGTTACTCTCTGCTTTTTCGTTGGCCCGAGGGTCTTGGGAGCTAGGAGAATTGAGAGCTAAGAAGACTGAGTCTCTTTCCTTTTTCTTCCCCCTTCTTAATCAGTCCATCTTTTTTGTTACGTTCCCCAAAGAGTCATTACCATCTTTCCATTTTCATTCATCTTTTTCATTCATCTTCTATCAAGATATTTTGAGGTGACCAAAAGCACAAGGCAGATGCCTCCCAGCCACCCTATCAGTCTGGCTACGTCTGGTTACGTCTGTTCCTATGACTACCATGGTTGCCGTGATATGCTAACACTTATTTCCTATTTCATTCTAATAACCAAAACCAGGTAAAAGAAAAGAGCTGACTTTCACTAACAGGATGACCGGACATATATCCGTTGGAGTTTCATTTCCCTTTTTTTTTCCGTTTTATCATTTTCATCATTTTTTATATATGAATATATATTTTTTTAATGAAAAAGAATCAAACAAAACAAAATAATAAAAGTAAACAAAAATAAAATAAAATTAAAATTAAAATTAAATTAAAATAAAATAAAGATAAAATTAAATTAAATTAAATAAGAAACAAGATAAAATTAAATAAGATAAAACAAAATAAAATAAAATAAAATAAAAAAATAAATTAAAATTAAAATAGGATGAAAGTAAAAGTAGTAATATATCAATATTTAAAATCATTGTTCATTTTTCCTACTTCTTCTTTCTCCCGATTATTATTAAAGTAAAAATTTTATTTCTTACCTGGACGAAATTGGGTGTTGACAGCTGCCCTTCTTTACTTAGATTTTACTGATAATATGAAAATTGACTTTTCATAATATGTAAAAGATAAGTAAAGATAAAAACACTGATTTCGTTCGAACCTGGACAAAAAAGAGGGTGAATAAAAACTGAGTTAAAGGGATGTGATTACCAATTTTATGAAGAGGGCCAGGATCTAGAAAGTAAAGATGGTTTCGACTAGGTCTTATCTAGAAAGGAAGAAAGAAATCACTGACCATTCTATCAGAGAGGGTCGTGATGCCAAACAAACTTTTAAAATTTATCTTTTTTTTTTTCAAATTTTTTTTTGAAATTATGTTGTTGTTTTTTTTTTTTTAATTTTGCCTCATTTTGAGATTTTTTTTATGTGCTTTCATGTTTTTGAACTTTTTTTTTTTGAAATTTTATGTGTGGATTCGACCATTCCTAGGCAAAGGGTTCCTATGTAAAGAAATCGATAACCATTGCCTTGCAAAGGGGCTCGATGTAATCAAGAAATCAATGACCATTGCTTTGTAGAGGGCCTTGATGTAATGGAATGGATGACTAGTCCCACGGAGAGGGTCTCAATGTGACAAAGAAAATCAATGACCATTCCAAAGGAGAGGGCCTTGATGTAAGAAATCGATGACCATTGCCTTGTAGAGGGTCTCGATGCAACTAAGAAATTAATGACCATTGCTTTGCAAAGGGCCTTGATGTAAAGGAATCAATGACCAGTCCCATGGAGAGGGTCTCGATGCAACAAAAAGAATTAATGACCATTCCAAAGGAGAGGTCTTTGATGTAAGAAATCGATGACCACTACCTTGCAGAGGGTCTTGATGTAAAGGAATCGATGACCAGTCCCACGGAGAGGGTCTCGATGCAACGTTGATTTGACCATTCCAAAGGAGATGGTCTTTATCTAGAAGGATTCAATGACCATTACAAAGTAGAGGGTCCCGATCCGTTAAACGATTTAGCCAATCGTAAGGAGAAGGCATAGGAATCAATGACCATTCTCATGGAGAGGGTCTCAATACGACAAATTGGATTTGACCATTCCCAAGGAGAGGGTCATAACCTGGACTTGACCATTCTCAAGAAGAGGGTCGTGAGGAAAGGAGGATCTTGACTTGACCAATCCCAAGGAGAGGGTCGTTGTCTGAAATGAGAACCTGGACTTAACCATTCCTAAGGAGAGGGTCGTTGTCTGAAAGGAGAACCTGGACCTGACCATTCCTAAGGAGAGGGTCGTGAGGAAAGGAAGATATGGACTTGACCGATAAGGAGAACACAAGAGTTGACAATTCCTAAGGAGAGGGTCATGAAGAAAGGAGGATCGGGATAAGGGGTCATAACCTTGGCAGGGTGTCATAACCCTGACTTAGAAGTGGTGGACAAGGTGTCCTAACCTTGATGCAGGGATAAGGGTCTCTAAACCTCGATATGCAAAAGAAACAAGGTGTCAAAACCTTGGTGCAGGGATCATGGTGTCATAACCGCAATATGCAAGAGAAAACAAGGTGTCAAAACCTTGGTGCAGAAATCAGGGTGTCGTAACCCCGATATGCATGAGAAACAAGGTGTCGTAACCTTAGTAAAGGGATCAGGGTGTCGTAACCCCGATATGCACGAGAAAACAAGGTGTCAAAACCTTGGTGTAGGGATCAGGGTGTCGTAACCCTGATATGCAAAATAAACAAGGTGTCAAAAGCTTGGTGCAGGGATCATGGTGTCATAACCCCGATATGCATGTGAAAACAAGGTGTCAAAACCTTGGTGTAGGGATCAAGGTGTCAAAACCCCAATATGCATGAGAAACAAGGTGTCGTAACCTTGGTGCAGGGATCAGGGTGTCATAACCCTGATATGCACGAGAAAACAAGGTGTCAAAACGTTGGTGCAGGGATCAGGGTGTCGTAACCCTGATATGCAAAAGAAATAAGGTGTCAAAAGCTTGGTGCAGGGATCATGGTGTCGTAACCCTGATATGCATGAGAAAACAAGGTGTCAAAACCTTGGTGCAGGGATCAGGGTGTCATAACCCCAATATGCATGAGAAACAAGGTGTCATAACCTTGGTGCAGGGATCAGGGTGTCGTAACCCCGATATGCACGAGAAAACAAGGTGTCAAAACCATGGTGCAGGGATCAGGGTGTCGTAACCCGGATATGCATGAGAAAACAAGGTGTCAAAACCTTGGTGCAGGGATCAGGGTGTCATAACCCCAATATGCAAGAGAAACAAGGTATCAAAACCTTGGTGCAGGGATCATGGTGTCGTAACCCCGATATGCATGAGAAACAAGGTGTCGTAACCTTGGTGCAGGGATCAGAGTGTCGTAACCCCAATATGCAAGAGAAACAACGTGTCAAAATCTTGGTGCAGGGATCAAGGTGTCGTAACCCCGATATGTAAGAGAAACAAGGTGTCAAAACCTTGGTGCAGGGATCAGGGTGTCGTAACCCCAATATGCAAGAGAAAACAAGGTGTCAAAACCTTGGTGCATGGATCAGGGTGTCATAACCCCAATATGCAAGAGAAATAAGGTGTCAAAACCATGGTGCAGGAATCAGGGTGTCGTAACCCCGATATGCATGAGAAACAAGGTGTTGTAACCTTGATGTAGGGATCAGGGTGTCGTAACCCCGATATGCAAGAGAAACAAGGTGTCAAAACTTTGGTGCAGGGATCAGGGTGTCGTAATCCCGATATGCAAGAGAAACAAGGTGTCAAAACCTTGGTGCAGGGATCAGGGTGTCGTAACCCCGATATGCATGAGAAAACAAGGTGTCAAAACCTTGGTGTAGGGATCATGGTGTCATAACCCCAATATGTAAGAGAAACAAGGTGTCAAAACCTTGGTGCAGGGATCATGGTTCGCAACCCCGATATGCATGAGAAACAAGGTGTCGTAACCTTGGTGTAGGGATCAGGGTGTCGTAACCCCGATATGCAATAGAAACTTGATTGATAAGAATTTTGTATCTGAAGGAGGAAACTTGAATGTATGTTGATCTTTTTGCATTTTTGAAATGGGAGAATTTGATAACCATTCATATGAATGAAGAGGGCTTCAATCTGATGAATTTTTTTTTGGATTGATTTCAACACATGTTATGAAAAAAAGGATTTTTCAATTTCTTGTCACTAGGTGTAAAAACTTTAATGCCAGAATGAGGGTGTTGAAACCCAAATGTTCATGAAAAGTTGAATGCTTGATTAAAATAGTGTTGGTTGTGTCTTGTCCTTTGATTATTCTATGCAAGTATGAGTCAATTGTTTCATTTACAATCATCAAACTCATTTATTTTCAATGTTTCATGAAAGTGAGGAATGTCACATTTATCTAACATCTGAAATGAGTATATCTTTGACTCTTTCTTTTATGACATTAGTGCACGCGTGTTTGAAGTGACAAGTGAGTGAAAGCTAGAAATATTTGGAAAGAGTTTGAAGGAGACTGAGATAGTCGTGCGGGCACGTTGTCTCCACACACACTTCAAAGGAGAAGCAATATGTGAAATCAGGTTGAAAAACACAAGAATCCCAAAAATTGCCCTAGTTATGGTGTATGGAAAAAAGGGTATGAGGATATTGATCAATGAATGTTAGGGTGAGATATTCACACGAAACCCGTGAAACTGCCCCAGTTTTCGTATACGCAGAAGATTTGGATCGAACAATTGGTTTTATTTCAAAAGATGGGGATTTATAAGCATTAAGGTGAGAAATTCATGTGAAACTCACAAAATTGCCCCAGTTTTGGTGTTTGGAAAAGAATTTGAATGAACAAGGGGTGTTGTTTCAAAAGAGGTAGTGGAAATGGAAAGGATTGGGTGAAAAGGATTGCCCCAGTTGTCTTATTTTTCTTTCACTTGCCTTCGGTCAGATAATAAGGTGTTTCCCTCTTTATGAGACATTTTTTTTCTTCACATTTTTTCTTCACTTTTGAAATCAACTCTTTGGTCTAATCAATTTATTGAAAAAACTATTTTGTTTTTCATTTCTATTGAAGCACTATCTAATCAACATGTATGAAATTTCTGATGGCTTAAAAGGGGTTGGATGGGATGACGAGGACTAACTAGGGAGTTAGCCTAGTTTGATATGGTATTAGGGCACCATGTATGTTTGGACTTGCCCCAGTTATTGATGACATGAAGAAAATGATAGGGACTTCAAAAGTTGACTCGATGTGAGAGCATGGATTGGCCTCAGGGTACAAAATGTGTTTAACTTACCCCAATTATTGATGAAAGAAGTAGAAAAAAGGAGGGGACTTCAAAGGTTTCTCTGATTTGAGGATCTGGATTGACATACTGCCCCAGTCGAGAAGGAATGAAGAGGTTGAAAAAAGATGGGGACATAAAAAGTTTCCCTTATTTGAGGATTTGGATTGACACACTGCCCCATTTATGAAGAGGTTGAAAAATGATGGGGATTTCAAAAGCTTTCCTTATTTGAGACCTGGATTGACACACAAATTGTGTTTGGTCTGCCCCAATTATGGTAAGGCATGAAGAGGTTGAAATGTGGTGGGGACTCTAGACGTTGCCCTTACTGTAACTATGATAATTAAGGTGAAGTTGCACTTTCTTTGGATTAATGAATGGTCATACAAATGGTAAAATGTCACAACTGCCCTAGTTTGGATTTTAGAGAAAAAGGTTCGACAATTGTATGACATTGTTGAACGAGTTTAGGCTAAAAGTGGGGGATTTAGTAAGAAACGAAGATGGAGTCCATGAAAAGGGTAACAATGAAACAATGAAAGGGGATGCCTCTTATCTGACTGGTTAACCATGCTTATCTTAAGAAGCTTTTGGAACTTGTTAATAAAAAAAACTGCCTGACTCACTGAAAGCAAATCTCAAAACATATATTTCAATTTTTATTTTTACTCTTTTTTTTTCAAAATTTTGGACAAACCCTTAAGTACGTCAAAATGATTTCCCATGACTTAAATTTTTTGAAAGATAATAACAATCAATCTTGGATCTGTGTGGGATTTATTAGGCTTGTATTGTGGCCAAGGCTAAGGGTATGAAAGCAAATATGGATATTAAAAAATCCAAAAAGATGTGATGGTATTTTGGAACAAAGATCTTTTAATAATGTTGCATCCAAAATTCATTTGCCTCTTATGTGTTCACCATTTCTCTATTTTTTTTTCTAAACATCACTTCTCTTTTTTTTTTCTTGATGTAACCAAATCATCATCATCATTTTTTTTGTCTTTTTCAAACTTTTTTTATTCTAATGAATTTTTTTTATTGGTGAACCGTCTGTCAAACAAAAGTGCAAACCATCGATGTCAAGTGACCCTTGTTCAAGGTAATTTGAAAGAAAAATATTTGTTCCTTTAAGGCTTAAAGGGGTAACAAATGATCACAGTTTTATGATAAAGAAACATGGTCATACATCATTTTCAAAACGTGATTATTTTCTCTTTCAAGAAATTTTAACTCAGGAAAAAAATTTGGTTCATGATACAATTTGTCCTTAACTTCTATTCTTGTCCTCTTTTTTTTGCCTAAACCGCCCTTTCAGGTTTTCAATCTAGCAGACATTTTTTTATATTTTCATGCTAAGAGATTTGCTCGCAGTCTATCCAGGCTATGTGCCCCTTTTATGTTGTTCTCCATGGAATTCAACATGTAGGCTTTATGGTGGAAATGTAATGAAAAAGGATGAGTTTGAAAATTTGATGTTATGCAGATTAGACAAATGCTTCAAAAGATATGCTATCAAACATTATCTATTCATTCTACTGATTTGACCAAAGAATTGTTATCTTTTTTGCCTCAATTGCCCTCTCAGGTTTTCAGTCTAGCGAAGTTTATTTTCTTCTTTTCTCGATTTCCCCCTCTTTTTTTTAACAATTTTTTTTATCTCGATGGATTCAAGGACCACCTAACAAGTGTAGACAAGGATAAACTTGGGTAATGTCAGTGTTAATAGGGCAAATCCCTCATTTTAGGGAAGCCGAAGGATGGATTGTTTCAAACCATTCGCACACGAACGTCTCAAAAAAATAAGTTAAGTCGTTGTTCTTGATTAAACATTTGACCCCAAAAAAGCGTGAGACCCCCTTATTCTTTTCTTTTTTAAGAAGTGAATTTGATGATTTGCGAGAAAAACAAGTGACTCAAAATGTGACAACCTTTTTTATTTCCTTCCCTTATGTTTGCAGAGACTGTTTATTCATATGAAGTGAGATGCATGATATGAATAAAAAAACTATGTACATGCCACTATGAATAAAGACAATAATTGATTGCAACGCAAGTTTGTGCCCAAGAGGCACTTACTCACTTGTATGTCGAGGCGATTAAAGAGCACCATGCATGATATGCAACTAATTGAAAAACCTACATGAGATGTAATGCATGTGCCTCAAGAGGCATTTATTCCCATGTATGATGATGGAATGTGATACAATTATTTGGAAACACCATGCATGATATGCAGAGTGACATAATGAAATGCATGAATGCAGAATGACATAATGAAATGCATGAATGCAAAGTGACATAATGAAATGCATGTTTATGCCTCAAGAGGCGCTTATTTTCATGAGATGTGATGTATGATATAACAATGCTATGTGTGATTGTGCCTCAATAGGCACTTATTCACATGTACATTATGCACACTAAAAGATGATGATTAAAGCAAGCAATCTCCCTTTGTGCTTAACAGAGGTTTGGCGCTTAAGGTCTAAGGTGAAGTACATGCGCTCACAAGGATGGTTTCCTAGTACCTAATGGTCGAGGTCATTAGAGCTATTGCCCACTCCATGGCATTTCTCACAGCAGTTGGTTGTCAACAAGAAGTGAGAGTACTAAAGGAGCAAACAAACTCTACTTGGGGTTCTCACAATGACCACTTGGGAAGTTCATCCACTATGGCACTGCTACACAATCCCCTCTAATTCTAAGTTACACAGACCCGGGTACAGGTCCCCACTCATGATATGCATAATGTGTGTGTGAAGGGAGAATAATGCATACCTAAACCCCCACCTGTAAAACAACCAGAAAATTTCCCAGGCAAATATAGAGCAATTTCAAAATATATCAAAATAAGCAAAGTAATTCACACACAATTAATCCAAAAAGCAAATATATACAAACACGTATAAAGACAAGAATATACAGATAAAACAAAAGGGGAAAGAAAACATTAAGAAAATCACATCAAGTTTGCATATCTAACTAAATGGCTTGACTCTCTAGCGTCCCTAGTGGAGTCGCCATCTGTCGCAACCGGAATCGCGACGGGACAACGAACCAAAAAAGAAAACGGGTTTGAAAAGAGATTTGGGAGTCACAACCATAGTTATTCTGGAAAACTGGGAAAACCATAAAGACAAGACAAGTCTGCGAAAAACCAGATTTTGGATCCGAGAGTCAGTTACGCGTAGGGAAGGTGTTAGCACCCTACAACGCCCGCCCGAGGGCGGTACCTTTAATTAAAAATGCAAAGTCGATGTGGTTTTCAAAATGTTAATTTTGTCCAAACATAATAAGACAAAAATATTAAAAAGAAACAAAAATATTTTTTTAATTTTTTGGGCTCGACAAGGATTGACCTTGGTCCTACGTATTCTCATTCAAAATGAAAAATTAGGGTTACGTAGTTCTTTAAAAGATATTTGAAAAAAAGAATTGAGAAAATGATTTGATTTTTTGGAGGTGAACCTGACAAGGACTGACCTTGCTCCTACGTATCTCACAGTGAAAAATCAAGGATCACGTAGTTCTTATAAAGCTTGCTTGTTTGAAAAAGTTGATATTTTGTATTTCTGAAATTTTTGTATTTTTTGGTGTTTTTGAGATTATTTGAAAAAATGGTGTCACACGACGCGAACGACCGGACAGACACCAAAAGAAAAGAAAATAATTTTAGTATTTTTACAAAATAAGTGTCACACGGTGCGAGCGACCGGACAGACACAATAAAGAGAAGAACTTTTTTTTTATTTTTTTCTATATTTGTAATTTTTATAATTTTCAAATATTTTTCTTTTTTTAAATAATAATAAGATAAATAAATAAATAAAAGGATGATATTATTTAAAAGGGATAAAAGTGGAAAACAAAATAAGGGGTACATGAGTAATTAGTGGGAGGTACATGCAGTAAAGAGGTGGGGTGTGTAAAGTGACACATAGGGGTAAGAAATAAAATGATGCGGGGTGTGTGCACGGTTGCGAGATTAGTAATTGTGGAGGTGCGCGAGTGAGTAAACAAACTCAACAAAAATCATGCACAATGACACAGGGGTGTTGGTAAGTAAAATAAGGAGTGTATGAAGAACAATGAAACAGGCCTAATTGAAATATAAAGAAAGAGTGCATGTAGTATGGGCAGGGGTGTGCGAAGTAAATGAGATGGCAGGCCACTTTCTTTTATTCTCTCAAAGGAAAAAAATGAAACCCTAATTAAGGGTAAAGCTGTCCTTCATGCACGCACGACAACCTCTTCTTCTCGACACCACCACAACTCCAACCCTTGAAACACGCGTCTGCATAACCTAGATCGACGACGATGCTGACCACCATCGCGAGCCCTGCCGACGACGACACCGTCGTTCGATTCACCTCGTGTGAGGCACTCCTACACCAATGTCCACAACGTCTTCTCTTCCCGCGAATTCCGGATTTAGACACGGCAACCACATCGATGTCGCTGCTTGCCCTCACCGGCGATGCTTGGAGCCGACGACGTTGCTCCTTTTCCTTCTTGTGCGAGCCACCGCCGTTGGGTTTGCCACTGCTCGAACTTCAACTTGACATGACTCACAGTAATACCCAATCACGTGACAGGCCTCGACGACGAGGGCCTAGGGATACTTGACCTCCGCTCACTCTTCTCAGGCGTTCCTTCACGCGAGCACCTAGGGCCACCACCGTTAGCGATGGTTTCCACCCCCTTACGTCTATGTGCTATGATTGGACGTGGCTGATTGGGGAAAATGAGACTGGAATGGGTTTCTGATCCAGTGTGGTATTGGATTGTAGGGATGGGGTTGTGATTCTGTTTTTTTCATGTGCGTTTTGTTTGCAGGTTGAAATGGTGCTGTGATTTTGAAGTGGTGGTTCTACAAATGAGTGCGACAGGATGGTGATGATAATCGGAAGGATTGGTGTTAGTGTTGAGTGCGGCGGGAAAGTGGTGATAATTGGAGAAATTGGTCTGCGGCAGCTGAATGGAGAATGAGCTTTTTCGGTGTGTTGATGATGGTTGAGGAAAATAGAGCCTGGGTTGCTATTTTTTGTTTTATTGGTTGCGAGAAGAGAAGGATGAATTTTGGGTTAGATGATGGGTTGAGGAGCTTGGTTCTGGAATGGGGTTCTGATTCGGTGCGGTGTTGGATTGCAGGGGTGGGTTTTGATTCTGGTTTTTACGCAGGTGTGAGACGAAGATAATGGTGGGCGAGTAAGCGGGTGAAGACGTGTTCTACAAAATATAACTATTTCTAAAGTGTGTTTGGGTTCTGGTTTGGACCTCCTGCATGTGAAAGGTGTAGGTTGCACCGTCCGAGAATGAGTGAATAAGGGTTATCTGGTTTTGGTTATTTTGTGCAGATTGGAGATGAATGGGGGAATGAGGAATGTAAAACGTGTTATGATCAGAAGGATGTAAATCTGTGTTTGTGTGTATTGATGAAGGATTGACCCCAACCAAGGATGGAGGCACATGCTTAAGAAGATTAAGCATGTTTAGAAAGGTTCACTGATCCTTCATCCCTTTCATTTGTGTTTGTTATTTTTGATTCCCAAAGTTGACTTAGTTGAATCAACTTTAGTTGACTTTTGACCTTTGACTAGGTTTGACTTGTTGACTATAGTTGACTTGACTTAAGCCAACATGCTAATCTATGTTTATTTGCTTTGTAGGTTAATTAGGAGTAAGAAAGCAATGCTAGGTGGCGCATGGTGATTGGGGAGCATAAATGAAATAAAGGAAGGAGTAAAGCAAAGGCATAAAGCATAAAGTAAAAGGCATGAAGTAATTGTACCTATGTACCTTTGGCCACATTTTGGAGACATATGAGACACATTCTTTGTCTCCTTTTGTGCTAGAACGAAATTAGCCTTGCACACACACCATATTTAGCTCTTTTGTCTCTCTTTTTTTGTAACCTAGACATGTAAAAGGGCGGAACATTTTGAAGTAAAAACATTCTTGTGTCTCAACCATTTGTGAGAGTTTCCTCCCTTGGGAGTGAATACTTTTAAGCCTTATCTTGCATAGCAAGTGGCAGCACACATCCACTCATCTTCAAGGTTGCCATGGCTTCTAGCCTAAGCTTGTAGTGGCGTGCTTCTCACATTTTTACCATTTCTTTCCTTTCAATTTTATGTTTTCTTCTTCCTTTAATTGTTCTTGGTTTTCTATGGTTTATGTGTTTTCCATTTCCTTTTTGTTTTGAATCAATGCATCATCTTCTTCTCTTGAGCTTTGTGAAAGGAACCTTCACATCTAGATAGCTTGCTATCTTAATGTCCAGTGGGGATTTCACTTAGCTTTCTTAATCAACTCACACCATATTCAATCATCTTAAAAAGGAACAAGTTAATCCTTCATCTTGTATTCTGGTTGTAGGGGTTTTGATCGTTTTCTTTTTATTTAGATGCAAGACACAAGCGTATGCAAATGGAGGTGTCAACAACTCCCATGGAATCAAGAATCAACAACCAATAGAACATAACATAACAACACATCATATTCGTTCAAGCGTACAACCAGTCACATACGTTTTAAACCACATTTACGCAATCATTCAAAGATTCAAGTTGCAAACTTACCTCTTGGTGCTACTTCCTTTCCTACTCAAACTGCTTGTATTTTCGGCTTCCTCCTTTCCTCTCCCGTATGTTTCTTTGTCCCTTCTGTGAAATTGTGTATTCTCTTCCTTTGGCTCTCTCTTCTTTTTCGTTGGCTCGAGGGTCCTGGGAGCTAAGAAAATTGAGAGCTAAGAAGACTGAGTCTCTTTCCTTTTTCTTCCCCCTTCTTAATCAGTCCATCTTTTTTGTTACGTTCCCCCAAAGAGTCGTTACCATCTTTCCCTTTTCATTCATCTTCTGTCAGGATATTATGAGTTGACCAAAAGCACAAGGCAGATGCCTCCCAACCACCCTATCAGTCTGGCTACGTCGGGCTACGTTTGTTCCTATGACTGTCGTGGTTGCCATGATACGCTAACACTTATTTCCTGTTTCATGCTAATAACTAAAACCGGGTAAAAGAAAAGAGTTGATTTTCACTAACAGGATGACCGGACATATATTCGTTGGACTTTCATTTCCCTTTTTTTTTCAATTTTATCATTTTCATCATTTTTTTTATATATGAATATATATATTTTTTTTAATGAAAAAGAATCAAACAAAACAAAATAATTAAAGTAAATAAAAATTAAATTAAATTAAAATCAAAATTAAATTAAAATTAAAATAGGCTGAAAGTAAAAGTAGTAATATATCAATATTTGAAATCATTGTTCATTTTTCCTACTTTTTCTTTCTCCCAATTATTATTAAATTCAAAATTTTATTTCTTAGCCGGACGAAATTGGGTGTTCACAAGATCAAGTCACATTCTCGCCCAGCTCCTTGCTCAGGTAGAAAGGTCTTGCCTGCCTAGGCGAGAGATCGACATCAAGAACAATGGCCTTTAGCTCCTTCTCGCTTAGGTGAGACTTCCCTCGCCTGAGCGAGACATTTGCTCGCTCAAAACAGGGTTAGTCACTTGAGCGACAACTCGCGTGAAATGGCCTGGGAGAGCCTTTGTTAATCTCGCCTAGGCGAGACATGCTCACTTGGGCGAGAAAACCAGTGTTCACCATTGTTCTCTCGTGCAACAGTCACACAAACGCGTCTAAACAATTCAAACATGTATTCCAGCAACTCATATTCACACATAGTTCATTCAACACGAAATAAACGTAAAACAAGTAGATCTCACGGGATATACAAAAGGATCTAGCTTCCCTTACTTGGAATTAAGCTAACAGAATACTCCGATACGCACACAGTGAGCACAACAATCCTAAGGGTAGGCCAAAGAGTTGAAACAAACGGTAAAACAGAATAGGAACAGGGTTACTACGAAATCCTAACTGTAAATACGAAAATATGCCCAAAGAAGAGATACATGAGCTCGAGATTGACTTACGTGGAGTACAGGGATGAGGTTGAGCTTGCTTGACTAAGGTGGTACCAAACCCTAAGAGAGAGAGACGACTACAGCTCTAAGGACAAAAGGGTTGTTTTCTGAAAGTGAGTAGAATGGTTAGGGTTAGAGTAGTTTAGGGTTCTTGAATCCCCTTTGGAAAAGCCCCAGGCCCAACTGATTTGGGGCAGCCCTTTACAATAAAGGCAGAAAAGTAAGTGGGCCTTACATACCTCTTATGTCAAGTATTATGCAAATATATGGTATTAAGGAATATCAGGGAGTAATTAAACTAGTGATATTTTTCATAGTGCATGTATCCGATAATTAAGTTTAGTGTCAACTGCTTATGTGTAAGTATTTTGTATGATTTAAATATATATGTATGAATATCTCTTTTGCACATTAGCTTGTTATCCTTCTTCTATGTTTCTGTCTTATGGTTTTTGTCTTTCTTATGCGATGATCACCTATCTGGTGGGAGCAGATGTGGTTGCAATTTCCAATGCACCTTCGGAGGATGAATAGTCACTTTTAAGTTGATGGAAGATTTCAGTGGGAGCTTTAATTGTGGTTAGTTTATGTTTAGAGCTCATTAGTTTAGTTTAAGTGTATAAATGATATATTTTTATAATTTTATCTTTTGTAAGATAGTATTAATATATTTTGTATACTAAATTATTTGTTTTGAACACTAGGATGAAACATCCTATTTTATTAGTTTTAACCTGCTAAATTTGGGATGTTACAAAGGAGTCTTATAAACTTGCAAGTAATTAATTATTTTAAAGTAAATAAATAGTAACTTATATTATCATTTCAAAATTGTCTACATAATATTTTATAAATAATTATTTCTGTTATGAAATTGATGGATTGTCCATTGAGTTGCTGACAGTTACTCAACTTGATTACTATTGATAATATTTACATTATTTACATTAAGTATCTAACCCTTGAGTTGTACCCTTTGGATTGTCTTCTATACCTATAAATATGGACTCTTCTCCTTTGATAATGATACATAGAAAACTATTATTTGATGCTCTACCCTTTCTCTTTATTTTTCTCTCTATTATTAACTTTATTTTATAACACATTATCAGCACAAAGGTTATCTAATTGAGTTAATGGAGATGTTTTATCTTTAAGGGCAATGTTCTGTGTACCTCAATCCAGGCTTTTTCTAGTCTTTTCCTTATTGATAATGTTTCTTATATTCTTCTTTTTTGTGATAAAAAAAAATTATTTGACTTTATCAATTTTCATATTTGTCTTATTATTATTATTATTATTATTATTATTATAATTATTGTCTATATCAATTTTATAGTTTCATAAATAAAATTTGATTATTATCAATATTTTATGAGTTAGTTTTAAAAAAGGTCAAACCTTACAAAATTTGAATTTGTGACTTTTGATATTACAAGGAAAAATTACTCATCTTCTTGAGTATTAGAGGTTGAAATACATCTAGATGCAATCTAAATGTCTTCTTATGGCCAAACAAAACAATGAGTTTTTAATGAAAAATTATAAGACCAAATTGATTATGCCTCATTCTCATAAGTGAATGCAGCAACATTGAGACTAAATTGGTTATGCTTTGTTCCCAAAAATGGATATAGGAACATCTAATTCATATTTTCATAGTCATAAAGGAAATTTCAAAGAGACATTTTGTCATCAAAACTGGAACAATAGTGTGAAAAGGGAAAAGAAAAAGATGAAAGCAATGACAAATAATATGACAATATAATTTATCACTGCGATGATAAAGCCATTTGGGTCGTACTTGTCTTACATCAAAGCATCCTAAAAATAGGAGAAGAACATAGAAACACACTTTGTGTTTATAAAGATGATGATTTTGATTTTGGCCATTTAGATGTCACTCATCTTGATATTATTATTTTTCTTTGCTAAACTAAATGGAATGGAAGATGGAAACATTGATCACCTCATTGGTGATGGAAGTATTAAGAACTTTTTCTTTTTTATAAAATGGCAGAAGAAGTTTCTATGTGATAGTATAAAATATATTTTTATATATTAAATTATTTTTATTATAATTTAATTAATTTAAAGTGAATTCTCCATGGTATTATTATTATATAAAATATACATGTTTGATGTTGGTTATGTATAAGTAAGAAGAATTAAATTTTCTGTTATATTATGAAATGTATATGTGAAATGAGTGTATAATGAACATTTATTATTATTATTATTATTATTATTATTATTATTATTATTATTATATAGTAATTGTTATAAAAGTGTAAATGTATAATATTGATATTTTTTTAATATTGGATGACACATAAATAACATTATTATACTTGAATTGGTATTAAGTAAGGAATATATCCATGATAATTGAAAAGTCTTTCCTCAAATAAATAAATAAATATATATATATATATATATATATATAATATGCCATGATAAAAATAGAAATGTTAGATTTATTGATTGCATATTTTTAAATGTTAAATAGAAAATATAATTTTAGTTGAGTTCTTATTTTTTTTATTGTCTATCGTACATTAAATAGTTTTTACACTTTTTAATTGAGTCCTGATAGTTTAAATTTTTAATTGACTGGATAACGTAATTGTTATCTTGTCTCAATCCCTTAATAATTATTGTCATATTCTATTTTATAATTATATAAATTTATAATATTATAAGTTGATGTAATTTTATAATTTTGTAATCTTATTCCTTTATAATTTTATAGTTTTACAATTTTATATTTTTATTATTTAACAATGTGGTAATATTACAAATTTATAATTTTATAATTTTATATTTAAAAAGTTGACAAAGTTTAAAAATATGTTTAAAAGGTTACAAAAACAAAATAGATATACAAATTTAAAAAAAAATATTTTAAATGTCTCTTTGTCTCATTCTTTAAATTCTAATTAAATATATTTTTTATATACTAATAAAAACTATAATATATCACTTGAATGAAATCACAGAAAGAATAAATGTTAAATTAATAATAATTAAAATTTAGTATAAAATGTTCACCTTTTGAACTTTGATATAAGATGAATGGTAACAAACAAGATTCATGAGAACGACATTGAATTATTATATTGTAGTAAATGATTTTTTTTAATTTAATTATAGTGATATAATTACACTTATGATAATGAGTTAGAAAATAGAAATAATTATATAAAAATATCATAACAATATTCTATATGATAAAAATAAATAACAAATGAAAATACTAAAAAGAAGTAAAAATAGTCAAATGTGTATTTGGGAAACAATTTGATACACCATAGAATGAATTCATAAAAAAGAAAAATAAATGTATAATTAAGGATATGACAATATGAAAAATATCTTATAATTTAATAAATTTATAATTTTGTAATTAATAATTTTATTAGTTTCTCACTTTATTATTTTATTATTTTATATTTTTTAATTTAAAATTTTATTGAAATTATAAATTATAAAATTTTAAAGTTGTAAAATTATAAATAATAAAATAATAAAATTCTGAAATTATAAAATAATTAAACTATAAAGTTATACTATAAAATTATTAATTTTTGGAATTAATAAAATTTAATAATTATATAATTATATAATTATAAAATTTTAAAACTATAAAATAGTAAAATGATTAAATTATAATTTTTTTTGAAAATATTCAATATTGAAACAAGGTAGAGTATGTTGGTTTCATTTATATAGTAATAAGTCATGTTTCATCTAGTAATTGGCTTAAGGTGAATAATGATGGTGTAGCTAGGGGTGTCTTTTGACTTCATATTCTAATAATTTTAGAGGAAGTCAGATGAATATGTGGGTAATTTTTCAGCTTTTTTAGGGGTATACACTTATATTTATACTGAGTTTATGCATTTACGTTTTGGAGCAAGCTTGGAGGGAACACTTTTAGAGGCGTTGGTTTGAAAGTGATTCTACTTTAGTTTGTAATGGTTTTTTGGATCAGCGAATGGTTCCTTAGAGTCTTAAAGGGAGATGATGTTGGTGCTTGCATTTTTGTATGCATATGCAATTAAAAGTTTCTCATGTTTTTTGTGAAGCAAATCATTGTACTCATAATTTCAGTCATAGAGAACAATATCAATTATTTATTGTTTTACCTCCAGGTATTTATTTATATTTTGTTCATAATAGGATAATAGGTATAGTTTGCATGTGTCATGAAGTATAAATTTTATTATATAGATTTAGTGTGTTCTCCATGTTTTATATTTTTTTGTTTTATTTTTTTTAATAATATTTCATGTGATGACAAATGATTGATAGACTTTGGGGACATCAACACATATGAGATATCAAAGTTCACAATGATGTCTAATATGACCTTATTTTAAGGCTATAAAATTTGTAAAATTATAAAATAATTATGAAATTACAAAATTTAAAAATTGAAAAGTTACAAAGTTACAAAATCATAAATTATAAATTATAAATTTTTAAAACTATAAAATAAAAAACTATTTAATAAATTTTCTGAATATTAAATATTGACATAAATACTCTTTTGGTCCCTATTTTTGTTGTGTTTATTCAATTTGGTCCTCGTCTTTGTTGCGTGTCCAATTAGGTCCTAATTTTAGTCAATGTTTGTCAATTTAGTCACTTTTGCTAGTAGTGTTTAAATAGTTATGTGAACAATGTATGTCACATGTTAGTTCATGTTCTTTTTTTGTGTTTTTTTTTTAATTTTTTCTTTTAGCTTCTAAAAAAATTAAATTATAAAAAAATTATCCATGTGTCAAATTAGCATCGTGCCATGTGTCAATGTTAGTGACACGTGTCAGTTTGTGGTTATGTTAATATTGTTTGTTCAATTTAGTCCATATATTCATTATTTTTGTTCAATTCAGTTTTTATATTTGTTATTTTTTTTAATCTAATCCCAATTATGGCTAAATGGAGCAATTTTGTCACTTCTAATTTAAGACCAAATTTAATTTTTTTTATAAATATTATATTAATATTTTAATTAAAATTGAAATTTTTATTAATTATTTTTGAAATTCAATTATAAATTTTTAGATTTAATTATAAATTAAATATAATTATTATACTCAATTCTTAAATATAATATAATTATTTAAAATATTATAGGAACATAATTATTAGATGTTTTAGAAACATATACTAACATTTTTAAAATTGACATTAAATATAAAACATTTAATATTTTTATTGTATTTTAGATATTAAAATTTAAAATTTTTAGATTTAAATGTCAATTTTAAAAATATTAGTATATTTTTCTAAAATATTTCTAATATTTGTAATATTTTTAAATGTCAATTTTAAAAATATTAGTATGTCTAGAATATAATTATTAGAAGTAAATATCTAATAATTATATTCTAATAATATTTTAAATTATTATTTTTATTTAACAATTGAATTTCATAATTATATTTAATTTATAATTAAATTTTAATAATTTTATAATTGATTTTTTAAAAATAAATAATAAAAATGTCAAATTTAGCAAAAATATTATTATAATATTTACAAAGAAATTAAATTTTGTGTGAATTTGAAAGAGACAAAATTACTCCATTTAAATCAAAATTGCAATTAAATTGAAAGAAAATACGAATATAAAGATCAAATTACACAAAAGCAACGAATATATGAACTCAATTGAATAAAAAAATAATACAATCACATTCTGACACGTGACACTAACATTGACACTTGTATCACGATACTAACTTGCTACGTGGACAACTTTTTTAGAATTAAAAAAATTAAAAAAAGTATAGTACTTAAAACTTAATAAATCTAAAATTAAAAGTAATGTATATTTCAAATGATAAAGAAAAAGTATGTATTCTATATAGTTACAAAAGATTATAGTTAAAACTTATATATTTTTATCTCCAAATGATAAAGTTTATAACATTTCATATTCTACATTCAATTGTAAAACCCTCTTTTTCTGTCCTAATGTTTTAAAGGGCTGCCCTTAATCTAATGGGCCTAAGGGCTGGCCCATAGGGTGTCCAAGGCCCCTAAGGCAGCTAACCCCTCTCACTTCTGTCATTCTTGCAGAAACAGTACTCTCACACTCTCCTTTTCCCTAAGAGGCTTTGCTAGGGTTTAGCCTCAATCTTGGTCAAGTAGCTCAACCTCATTTCTTGCTCCATGTAAGTTATTCTCCAGCTCATACTTCTCCTCTCTTGGCATATTTTCGTATTTTCCAGTTAGGGTTTCGTAGTAAACTCATTTTAAAATCTGTTCCGCTATCTTGTTCAATTCATCAATCTGTTTCATGAACTGCCGTGCTCGGCTATTGGGTATCGAAGTCTTTGCTAGCTTATTTCTAGGTAAGGGAAGCTAGGGTTATGTATTTAAAGTTATTTTGCTGATTTTTGGTCTGTTTGTATGGCTGTGATGCTTGAATGACGCTGTTGGTCGAATAAAAATGTATGGTGTGCGAGTATGACCGTTTCGTAAAATGAAGATTCCTACTGCGTTAACCGTTGGATCGAGCTGAAATTTTAACAGCTGATTCACAACACAAAATTCGTGACTTTGACCGGTCGGATCTTTAATCGGAGCTCTATAGTGAGAGCCTTTTTTATCGAAAGGTCACTGTAGTTTGGTTGTTGACAACACTGCACAGTTTTCGTAAAATGAACGTTACTACTTCGTTAACCGTTGGATCGAGCTGATATATTAACAGTTGATCCTTAACACAGTTTTTGACTTTGACCGGTCCAATCTTGAATCAGAGCTCTGTAGTGAGAGCAGGTTTTATCGCAAGATCACTGTAGTTTAGTTGTTGACAACATTGACCTTGTTGCTTGTTTGGTTTACAAATTTCTTTATAGTTATTCAATTAAGTTGGCTCTTGTTTCATTTGGTTCTTGATTCAATCATATTTAATTTGAATATAAATACAAAAATTTTCTTAGCTTTACATAAGTTGTAGTTTTATTTCTAAAATCCTTAAATCATTTGCATAATGTGATGTTAAGTTGGATTGCTATGTCAAAGCACGAGATGAGTGAATATGCATGAATAAGAGGGTGTATGAGTTGTGAATGATGATCTTGGATAAATCTTGGCATGTGATTTCAATGAAATGGTTGGTATCAAAATGGCATGGTATTGGTATGAGGTGAAATTCTATATTCATGGATTGAGAATGATGAGTTGGAATGGATTCAACATCGAATATGAATGAGGATTTGGTTATAAAGGTTGACATGAGAGTTATGTGCATGATAAATCTTTCTTGATTGATTGAGTATGATTGGTCTGTGTTAGTGCATAATTCCTTGAAATCTTTAGGTGAGATTTCAGGGTCGTGCTTCAGTGGTCGGGACGTAATTCTATGGCCCCTATTAGTGGGTGTCCATGGTGGTGCCCCATCTATATAACTTGGTAAGGATTCAAGGTAAGGATTGCATCCTGACACTCTAAGGAGTCAGTTAGTCTCACTCAGAGCGGACTGACTCATGTGGTGAGAGTAAGAGGAGGCCTGAAACTCATTAAGGGCTAACCTTGTGTGTGAGGGAATTGATTCATTGTAACACTTGTAACACATAGCTCGGGGGTAAGCCGAGCTATCCACCACAAGTGCAAGCATCCGCTGATTCGAACCAGGTTATATGTATCCGGATGAGTCAAGTCGAGTCTTAGTGTATTGATTTGAAAGTCATAGCATGCTTGGGTGTTATATGTATATTGGATTGTGAAAGTATACCTGATTGCATGATGAAAATCTTTTTGGCTATAGCTTACCCTTTGCTTGTTTGATTGCTTGTATGTTGTTCTTCTACTTTTGCGATGATCATCAATTTATTGATTGGAGCATATGCGAGAGCATATCATGGTCAACAGGGGAGAGATGAATCCACTACATAGTCTTCCTGGGCTGGACTTCTTGTGATGATTGGGCTTTTCTTTTAGGGCAATGGCCCATGTATTGTCTGGCCTTTGGGCTTCTTTTTTTTAAAACTTTGTCGTTATTCCTCTATGTTTTATTTTGGCATCGTGGTGTGCCTTGGTTACTGTATTGTACTCCAGGACTGCTTAACATATTATTCCACGTGACGTTTCCTTTTAATTTGGTTTATTAATTAAATGGGATGTTACATTAATGGTATTAGAGCAGTTCGTCCTTAGGATGACATGAGGTTGTGGGTTTGTCATGCCTCGTGGGCGTTAGTTGCCAAGTCTAGTCAAGGTTGTCAGCGAAACCAAAAGTATTAAGAATAGAAAACGTCTTGATAAAGTGATGAGGGTGCACACTCATGACTAGATCAAAGGTTGTTTTTCCTTTCTTAATTCTAATGATTTGGGGAAGGAAGGGTGACAGATGAAAGGTTTGGATGTCTGTAGATGATGAAGTGTTGCCTTGTATGTTCTAGTTTGTCCTATTATGCCTATGTGTTTTGTGTCTTGTGTCTGTAGCGATGAGGGAAACTTGACCTACTCACCCTTGCAAAGATTGGTGGGGCCTAGGAGGAAATCTCTTGTCTCAAAGGTGCGAAGATGTAGAAGATTGTATATTGATAGATGATGAAAGTTGAGTCTTGGTTTAGAGGGCTGAGAAATGATGTTGAAAGTTAAGAAACAACACTTTGGGCTGAGAGAGAGGTACAAGATCAAGTTCTAAGATCGTACACCACAAGTTTTAGAAGAAGAGTTAAGCTCAGAGATTAATATATGAGAAGATAGCGGTGCGTGCTCATGTGGCAAGGTTTGAGAAATCAACTTGATTTTACACTTTGACAATGTCTAAGGTTCGAAGGGTAATAGTGTAGGAGGTTTGAGGTTGAGGGTGGAGGCCTTGAACTGTATATGGAAAGCAGACGTGAAGATGGAAGCTTATGGGAGGCAGAGCTTTGAAGATAAGCCAAGTGTGATGATGTTACAAGAGAAGGGAGTATATTAGGAGTTATATACCAGATCAATTTCGAAAGGAGTAGTCGAGTCTTCTCAGCAGTAGTAGTTACCTAAGTTAGGAGGAGAAGGGATGTTCTAAGTAAAGTGGCCCACAAAAGAGGAAGGATTGACATTGGATATGAGATGGACGATTTCAAGCATCAGAAGGAGGAACACATAGTTAAGTTTGTTCTTATAGGGAAGGACAATTAGTAATGTCACAACACGGGGAAAAGGGAAAGGAAAACAAGAGTTTTTGAGTAGCTATGAGAGTGTTTACGAGGATTGGCACTAAAGTGGCCAACACATGTGACCTAATTTAAAAGATACATGTTACAAAGGTGGTGATTGGATTGTGGGTTTTGGCTTCGCTTAGGGTCGTACACTCTTTGATGTAGCCAGTATGGTATAGGAGTCATGGTTGTTTACAAGAAGGAGCTGAGTTTGAGGAGGTTGTTTTTGTTATAGTAGAGACCAAGTGAAGATTCGCTCGAGTGTGTGGTGCCTTCGTGGTGATCAAAACGTTTAAATTCAAACCCAATTTGAATTGTTTCCTTTGCAAGGTTGGGACATAGTCTAAAGGGTGAATTAGTTATTTTCTCAATCTCATTCCGATGAGCTGAGACGACCAACAAGGTGGTGTTCTTTGATTTAAAAGAGATAAGTCAGTGATTGCGTATGAAGTACGAATCAAACTAAATAGTGGGGGGGGGGGGGCAGAGTGTCACGTGAATCACAGTCATCTGAGAAAGGAAAGTGAATAATAGACACAAAGGATCCTGGTAGCAGAAGAGTTTGTAGACGTATTCTGAAGTAAGTATTAGAAATTTAACCTTGGTATGGTGGAGTTCACTTTTGCATTGGTGTCTGAAGGAGGACTTGTGCCAATAATTTCTAATTGGATGGTTCTTATTGAGAATTTGAAGTAAATACGGAAGTGGGGGAGATGTTGGAGAAGTAGTGGCTTATACTAAATATAACGACAAAGATGACTGCGAGTCTGGTGAATCTTAAAAGAGAGGAAGTGGGAGGATAGACTGTTCAAGGGTAAACGTTGGATAAGGGAGGATAGACTTTTTGGCCTATGGTTTTAAGGGGTGGAAACATGATGAAGGTAAGAAATTTCAAACAGGTTAGCGGTATCATCAAGGTTTAGCGACGAGTTTTCCAAGTGTGAAGAGAGTCCTTAGAATGTTCGAGAGGAGTATTGACAAAGGTCGGAGTGACTAGTAAGACATATGGTTTAAAAAGGGTGGATGCGATCTTGAGAAAATACGATGTTAAGGCTATAAACAGGGGAGTCAAAAGGGTTTTGCAAGTTCCATAGAAGTTTTGGAGGAAGGTTTCTCAGTGATGATTGATTCCTTGTCACGACAGACATGAAAGGAGCATCATTTTGAGTAAACAGAAAAGTGACTTTGTGTGTTGATCACAGTAGCGCAACGGGATGACGACAAGTGATACTTATGAAGGGTAAGAGGTGCGTGAAAAGAACTATCTTACTCACGACCTAAAGTATTACTACGACAACCAGTTCTTATTGAACAACAAAAGTGTCGTTCTTATGAGTATCAATTAAAGATATTCAGAGAATCATTTAGAGTTAGAATTATGGGGTTACTAAGAGAAAGTTGTGCAAGAGTAGTAGGAGATGGTTTGAGTTATGATTTCAAGTTGGAATGCCAACTTGGGAGTGAGAAAGTGAGAGTAGATGTTTAGCCAGAGAATGGAATCCAAGACCCGTGATTTGACGAGTTAAGAGTAAGGGTTGGTTGAGAAACATAAGTGTTTGGGTTGGGAAGAGAATGTGTGAGGAGATTTCATTAGTTTAGTCATCCGACTAGAACTAGTGAGTCTCTCAACAAGGTTGGGGAGGAAGCAATTTAGAAAAAAATCTTAGTTGAGAAGTATCTTAGAGTTGATAGGTATAAATCAAACTAGAAATTTCAAGTCAAGGAAAGACATAGTTCTAAGGCTGTTGTGGAAGGATGGTTACAAGTTAGTAGATCAAAAATGAAGGGAAGATGCTGAAATAAATTGGGTGGTTGTAACAGATGAAAGTTTGATTTAGAAATGGAATACCTTGGTTGAGGACCTTCTTACCATTGGTTTAAGTTAGTAAAGGAGGCAAGATGTTATGAGTGTCGTCATGGATAAAGGTAACCAAGAGTGTTGATATGGGGCAATAGACCAGAAGTCAAGGGCGATCAAGTCAGTGGAGTGATGCTTCAAGGAGGAAACAAAGTGGTGTTGAGTGATGACTAACATGCTTTAGTTTGAGACTTGAAGGCATTTGAGGCTTTGTAAAAACCTACGAGGGGTAGTGGAGAGCATATGGTAAGTGAGTCAATATATCGAATACAAGTTAGTGGGGCATGTATGAAGGAGCATTCCAATTTTAAGGCCGGAGGATTAAAAGTGCTTCGAGAGTAGTGACAAAACTAATTTACATAGTTGAACACATATCGCTTAGCACATAGGCAAAGTTTCCAGTCACTATAGGTGTTGGAGTCGTTATATCAGTCGTGTTTGAGTGGTGGTTCTCAGAGGAGATAAGGAGAACACAGCTCCTCCTTCCTATCTCATCGATGAATTTTCGAGGACGAAAATTTTTGTTGTTGGGGAGAATGTAAAACCCTTTTTTTCTGCCCTAATTTTTTAAAGGGCTGCCCCTAATCTAATGGGCCTAAGGGCTGGCCCATAGGGTGTCCAAGGCCCCTAAGGCAGCCAAACCCCTCTCACTTCTGTCATTCTTGTAGAAACAGTACTCTCACACTCTCCTTTTTCCTAAGAGACTCTACTAGGGTTTAGCCCCAATCTTGGTCAAGTAGCTCAACCTCATTTCTTGCTCCATGTAAGTTATTCTCTAGCTCATACTTCTCCTCCCTAGGCATATTTTCGTATTTTCAAGTTAGGGTTTCGTAGAAACTCATTTTAAAATCTGTTCTGCTATCTTGTTCAATTCATCAATCTGTTTCATGAATTGTCGTGCTCGACTATTGGGTGTCGAAGTCTTGGCTAGCTTATTTCCAGGTAAGGGAAGCTAGGGTTTATGTATTTAAAGTTATTTTGCCGATTTTTGGTCTGTTTGTATGGTTGTGATGCTTGAATGAGGCTGTTGGTTGAATAAAAATGTATGGTGTGCGAGTATGTTTGATTGATGTGGCGCTACTCTTTTTCTACATTGCACACTTTTCGTAAAATGAAGATTCCTACTGCGTTAACCGTTGGATCGAGCTGAAATTTTAACAGATGATTCCTAACACAAAATTATTGACTTTGACCGGTCGGATCTTTAATCGAAGCTCTGTAGTTAGAGCAGTTTTTATCGAAAGGTCACTGTAGTTTGGTTGTTGACAACACTGCACAGTTTTCGTAAAATGAACATTACTACTTCGTTAACTGTTGGATCGAGCTGATATTTTAACAGCGGATCCTTAACACATAGTTTTTGACTTTGACCGGTCCGATCTTGAATCGGAGCTCTGTAATGAGAGTCTATTTTTATCACAAGATCACTGTAGTTTAGTTGTTGACAACAATGACCTTGTTGCTTGTTTGGTTTACAACTTTCTTTATAGTTATTCAATTAAGTTGGTTCTTGTTTCATTTGGTTCTTGATTCAATCTATATAACTTGGTAAGGATTCAAGATAAGGATTGCATCCTGACACTCTAAGGAGTTAGTTAGTCTCACTTAGAGCGGACTGACTCATGTGGTGAGAGTAGCTGAAGGTCTGAAACTCATTAAGGGCTAACCTTGTGTGTGAGGGAATTGATTCATTGTAACACTTGTAACACATAGCTCGGGGGTGAGAAGCTCGGGGATTAGCAGAGGTATCCACCACAAGTGCAAGCATCCGCTGAATCCAACCAGGTTATATGTATCCGGATGACTCAAGTTGAGTCTTAGTGTATTAATTTGAAATTGATAACATGCTTGGGTGTTGTATGTATATTGGACTGTGAAAGTATACCTGATTGCATGATGAAAGTATACCTGATTGCATGATGAAAGTATATTGTTTGATTGCTTGTATGTTGTTCTTCTACTTTTGCGATGATCATCAATTTATTGATGGGAGCAGATGCGAGAGGAAATCGTGGTCAACAGGGGAGAGATGAATCCGCTGCATAGTCTTCCTAGGCTGGACTTCTTGTGTTGATTGGGCTTTTCTTTTAGGGCAATGGCCCATGTATTGTTTGGCCTTTGAGCTTCTTTTTTTGAAAACTTTGTCGTTATTCCTCTATGTTTTATTTTGGCATCGTGGTGTGCCTTGGTTACTGTACGGAGTTGTGATTGTACTCCAGGACTGCTTAACATATTATTCTACGTGATGTTTCCTTTTAATTTGGTTTATTAATTAAATGGGACGTTACATTATTCAATAACTCGAGTGATTCAGGCAGAAAAAGTGAATGCAGGAAGCAATGGCGGATCTTCACCCAAATTTTTTTGGGAGCCAAAATAATATACTCAAAATTTATATATTTAATATTATTATGACTAATTCAATAAAAAAGAATAAATAATCTAGTATATTTATAATTATCAAAAAAATTACACATATCTAAATGAATGTCTATCGTTTTTTCATATTTTTGAATTCATAGTAATTGAATTATAACTAAATTTTTCAGTTAACTTTTTTCGATGTAAATGACCATATTATCTGCAAAATATTCATCTTCCATTTTATTAACGTGCATTTGATTCAAAAAATATTCACAAGCTTTCATTTCATTGTTATGCGATAAGCAATCATATTATCATGTTTTCATCTTCATCAGTTGTTTCTCTATCAATTCTAAAAAATAATTTTTTTAAATTTTTTATTAATATAAGACTAAAAAATAATTTATCATAATCTAATTAAAAGTTAAGAGACATAATTATAAAACTAACTATGATAATCAAGTTACAATTAAAAATTGACTATAAAAAATTACACAACACATTGTTTCTTTTTCTATATTAATAAAAAATTAATATACAAAAGGGTTATGTGATAAAAAATAATGCTAAATGTTAAACAAATAGTTCTTTATCAAGTGAGACAAGAGAAAATTACCTTATTTATTTATTTAATAATGAAAGAGAAAATATTAAAAAATGAGGATAAAAATACTAAGTTTATGTCTAACTTTTTTTAATAATAAAAGAAAAAAAAATAAACATGAGAGAAGAATACAACATATGAAAAACTCAAAAAATAATGAGAGAGAAAATAAAAAATATCTTAATAATTTTGTTTATTTATATATTTGAATTTATGTTTTATTATTTATTATTGTATTTTATATAATAAATAAAAAAAATACTTAATTTAATTTTTATTAATTTTGAATATAATATTATTTAATTTTAAAAATATAAAAATTAATTTAAAAGAGATTAAAAATTTATATAATTTTAAAAAATTAAATACAAAATAATGAAAAAATAAAATAAAAAAAATTGGGAGAGGGGGCTGTGCCCCGCCTGCCCCCTACCAACCTCGCCACTGGCAGGAAGAAAAGTCCCCCTTCTACTTTGCAAGATAATAACATTTTTTTTTTTCTATTTTCACATGTTTTAGATCAAGATTTCCTACCTCTGAAATTTTAAACCGTGGGAATCTGACACATTGTTGTTTAAATTCAGTACTAAAATAATAAAGGTATATTATAGACTATGTGGGCCCTCCCTATTTTAAGTACGAGGGTTAAGTTCTGTCTTCTATAATAATGTTCAAAGTCAAGACAAGGTTTATAAAAACAAAAAAGATGAAGATTCCTTTTTTTTTTCTTTTTAAATTCGGAAACATTATTTTTAAAATAGACATTTTTTTCACGTGCTAAACCCAAATCATAGTGGCATACAAAAGAATCTCAAAAAGTAAACTTTTCAGAGATTATTATTTTATAAAAGAAAACCTGGTAGTTTTAAAAGGATATAAAAGGTTAAATTGTATCTTTTGTTTACATAGCAAAATTTGAATTTGGTTCCTCAATTTTTTTTTGTCTCAATCTGATCTTTATTTTGAAAAATTTGATACAATCAAATCCTTTCTGTTAGTGGTATAGTAACGGTGTTAAATTGAGTGTTACGTGTCAGTTCCTGAATATTTTGAATTTTTTTTATTTATTTTTTGAAAATTTTGAATTTTTTTAAAATTTTAAAAAAAATTAAAAATTTGCCATGTGTCAAATTGCGAGAATTTATATATAATTTAAGTGACACAATAAAAGCTTTTTCTATTCAACCCATGGGTGGGAACTACTTTTTGGCTTCTTTGGATTTGCTCAAAATGATCAAATTATATTTGGTCTTGTGTCCACTTTTCCAGTCATTTTAGATACAATTTTAAAATATTGGATTTTCCGTTATTTAAATCGCATATCTCCATCACTTGTAGTGATTTATCATTCAATGAATGATTGACAGAAAAACCGATTTACTTCAATGAATTTCAAGTTTTTATCTAAAAAAGATATTTTTTATTTTTCCCCTCTTTAAAAAAAAGTGAAATAAAAAAGGGGTTCCCACCTTGAATAGGGAACTATGCGAGTGACCTACCTAATCTTATTGTAGAAATTTTCAGGATCAATGATTAGACCATGCAAACTAGTGGCAGTGATAGTGCCACGTGTCACTATTATGCCATGTGTCATTTTCCTATTTTCAATTTGGTCCTAGTATTTTAATTTTTGTCTTAATTTAGTCCCAATTTTTGTAAAAATTGTACAATTTTGTCCCTCTCCAAATTAAAACCAAATTTAATTTCTATATAAATGTGCACAAATATTTCTATAAAAATTGATATTTCAAGTAAATATTTTTAACAAGATTAAGTTTATTTTAATTTATAATTTACATTAAACTTTATTTAAAATTGTTTTAAAGTTGTTAATAGAAAATAATGTTAATAACAAAAAAATTCATAAATTATATTGTTATTTTATTACATCATACTTTAATATTGTTTTTTATTTGAATTTATATTTTAAATAATTGCATATTTTTAAAATGTGTAAAATGTTTTAGTTAGTATAAAAATAACAATTATATCATTTAAGAAAAATTAACTAGTTTATGTAATAATGAAAAACAAATAAATTTAAAATTTGAAAACAATTTTAAGTAAAATTGAATGTGAAACAAATTTGAATTAACTTAGTTTTATTGAAAATATATAATAAAAATATCAATTTGAATAAAAAAAATTAAATTTAATAAAAATATTTGTATAACATTTTATAATTTTTGTTTCAATTTGGAGGGAACGAAATTGCATAATTTTTACAAAAATTGGGACTAAATTAAGACAAAAGTTAAAATGCAGGGACCAAATTGAAAACGAGAAAATGACACCTGCCATAATAGTGACACGTGGCACTATCACTGCCACGTGGCACGATGTCAGCTTGACACGAGGCAAATTTTTAATTTTTTTTTTAAATTTAAAAAAAAAATTCAAAAAATCTAGAAGTTGACACGTGACACCCCATTTAACACCGTTACTACAACACTAATGGAAAGGACTTGATTGCATCAAATTTCCCAAAATAGGGACCAGATTGAGACAAAAAAGAATTGAGGGACCAAATTCAAATTTTGCTACGAAAATGAAGACCAAAGGTATAATTTAACCAATATAAAAAGCACTTATTTCGTTTTTGTGTCCCTTATATTCTAAAAGATTTATTTTTTACAAATAAAATTAACAAAATAAAAAATTACATACTGTAATATTCTATTTTAGTAACTTAAAATTAAACAAATAGAACATTTAATCATAATATTCATAACAACTAATGTGTAAAATATATTAATATAGTCTTACAAAAGATAAAACTATAAAAATATATAATTTATACACTCAAACTAAACTAACAAGCTCTTTTATTTTAAAAATGTTCTTTTGTAAGATAATCTAATTATAAAATTTTAACTTTTTACTCGTATAAAATATTTTAATTTTTATTGAATACAAAATTCAATTTATAGTAATTAATATTCAATAACTTATTTTACAGTATTTTTGTTTCTGTTAATGATGGGTCACATTAATATTTTTATCAAAGTTCAAGTAAACTTTCACTAGTGCAAAATAAATTTTTTATAGCGCCTAATATGCATCGGTTCATGCGCAAACGAGACATATGAAGACGCGGTGACACTTTTGTAATTTTTTTGAACTTTTATGCCTCGGTTGTACATAGAACTGAGGCATAAACCCCCAAAATTTTTTATTTTTCACATTGCTTTGATATTTTTAAACAAGTGGCAAACTTTTATGTCTCGAGTCACATCTAACCGAGGCAGATAGATGTTTATGCCTCGGGTCTCCTATAACCGAGGCGGATATATGTTTATGTCTCGGGTCTCTTATAACCGAGGCATATTTGATTGCTTTTCGAGTGGAATATGCCTCGGGTTGCATGTAACTGAGGTAGATAGATGTTTATGCCTCAATTTAAAATCAACCGAGGCAATAAGTCTTCTTAGGGTTAAAAAGAAATCGCATCACTATTCGTCTTCTTCGCATGACCAACAACAATTTTTCTCTCTTCCATTTTTGAATGCCAATTTCATTGCAGAACGCCATTGTTCCTTCATTGGAGTTTTGTTTCAACATGCAGAGGTTCCTTCCTTGCTCCACGACTGGTCTGCCGTCGCATAGGCCTCCACCATTATCGTCGTCGTAGAGGTTGCAGAGCCGCCATTGTTGTCGTTCAACCTCGCTTTGGTAAGTGCTTCTCCTTTTTCTAATTATGAAACCCTCTTGTGTGTCGAATGTGCGATTTGGCTCACGGTGGTTCAGTTATTGGAAGTTTAATGTTTTCCGTTTGGATATGGTGGTGAAGGGAGGCTATTTTGTGTCGTCGGCAAGATGAATGGAGGCGTCGTGAAGCTGTTCTGGCGTGATGCAGTGGTCGAAGATGATGGTGACGACACACTAGCGACATTTAGGGTTTGAATGGTGGCTAGGGTTTCTGATTTGGGAGAAGGTTGAAGATGATGATGTGGCACATTTGTGGTTGGTGCATATGCGTGTACAAGGATCATGACCACATGTCATGTTGTTATTGGGTCAGAAAGTTTTTTTTTTAATTCCTGATACCCATTAGGCCTTGGTTCCCTCCAAAATCAAGGTAGTAACCCTGGCATATGCCTCGGTTCATAATCGAGGCATAAATAGATTCTTTTTTACCTCGTTAGTATATGTCTCGGGTGTGAAACTGAAACCAAAAGGTCAAAATAACCGCGATCAAATCCCTCCTCTACACTAGTGTTTTTTCAGTTATTATCAATAAGCTTTTCTTTTATCAAGTATGGGACATTTTTGTTGTCGATCAAACTATTTAGATGTTGTTAATCAAGATTTTTTTTTCAACTATTGTTAGTGTTTTATTTGACCAACTACTTTTATGGATTCCAGCAGATAATTTTCTTTGATTAACAAGGTTGGTTGAAAAGTTTTCCGATTCCATATCAAAAAAGAATTTTTACTAGTTTTTGGAAAAGAAAATTACATTAGTGTATTCAATTGAAAAGAAAACCATAAGAATAATAATATAATAGTATAAATTAATAAAAATATAGTTAAAATTTATAAAAAGATATACTATTTAGTCATGGAACAAATAATTTGTTTAAAAATTAATCTATAAATATTGTTAATAAAAAGAATAAGAGTAACATAAGTCGAAATAGTTTTATTAAGTTATTTTCAATCTACAATGTTCTAGATTACCAAAGTACAAGTTTAGTAACATGGTAAAATATGATGTTAGTATGATAAAGGGTTGTGGGGTGGTAGATCAGTCGAATTTGTGTGAAAGTTGTAAGAGGAAGTAAAGAGAGTTTATCCTTACTTCTTTCCTTGAGGACAATTTTTGTTATTGTGAGAAGTAAGGATCATGAAAATAGTAAAAAATAGTAAGTGTTTTTAAAAGGTGATACATAATTATTTTATTATTTAAAACAACTAATATAATTTCAATTAATTGAGTTTCATTATATAATGATGGAGATGTGACAATGAACAAGGACAATGATCCACTTGAAGAACTTGAAGGACCTATGACAAAGTCTAGAGCAAGGAAAGCAAAAGAAGCTCTATAACAAGTGTTGTCCATATTATTTGAATACAAGCCCAAGTTTGAAGGAGAAAAGACCAAGGTTGTTCATTGCATCATGGCCCAAATGAAGAAGGACTACTATACCAATTTGTTGTAGTTTCTTCAAATTATTAGTTCATTTAAATAAGGGCCAAATGTTTTGTAAAATTGGCTGACCAAATTATGTCTTGGCTTAACCAATTAATGGGCTTTAGTTTTGCTTTTTTTTTTCAACTTAAGAACCGGCATTTGGAAGACTAAGAGGACCTTTGCTGAATGCTTGTGGATGACTTTTGGTTGCCTTAATTTCAGTTACAATCAGCCCTTAAGTAGTGGATCATTATTAGCTTTAAGTGGGCTGTAATTGAAATTTATGTGACTTTTGAACCATTTTTATCAATGAAAACAAGTTGAGTTTTATTCAAAACTATTAGAGTTTACCTATTTTATTTTAGTAAGAGTGATTCTCCTATGTTCTTGAGTGATTCAGGAACCCCTGAGTTTTATCAAAGGTCATTCCTCCCTTTGTGTGTTTAAACTCTTAGGCTTATCTTCCATCCTTGGGAGTGTGATGTCTATTAATTTTCACTCCATCTTCTTATCTACTTTCGTTTTCTTCTTTTAAACAATTTCTCAAATTTCTTGCCTATTAGCATTCCAACCTAGATAGATCCATAAAACGAATGCACCCCTCTAGATTCACATCATTTGGTATTAGAGCCAGGTTTAAGGGTTTGAACGTCAAATTGGTAACATCCTTCCTTCTTTCTTAATTTACCAATTCATTACCTTATTACTCGTACTATTTATGATTGTGATGAATCATTGCAAAAGATAGGTCTTGCGAAAATTTAAAGAAAAAGTCAATGCAATTCGTAATTGTACTAAAAGTGATAAAAAAAAGAAAAATTGGGCCGAATGATTCATGCTTCTAAACAATTTGTTATAAGGTAAAATATTGGTGTTCTTGAAGGATTGTTGTTGATTTCTCTATTTTACCTAATTTTTCTTAGCCTTTTTCTTTGCTAACCTTTCTTTGTTTACCTACAAGCATTTTTGTGCACATATTGGAGAACTGTTCTTTCTTATGGCCATAATCTCTTGAATTGCCTGAGAACCCAAGGAGAATTTGAGTAATAAAAGACAAGAGTGTTTCATTATAGTAAAAGCCTATCTATGAGTGCAAACACTTGAGTGGGTGAAAAAAATTTCAAACACCATATATATATATATATTGTTCTTGTTACCTTGATCTGTTTGTTAATCATGGCAGAAAGGAATGATATTCAAATGAAAATTGCTGCATTATCTCAACATTTGGAGAGGTTGATGAAGCAACAACAAAATGAGTTTCATGACAGGTTGAATCAACTAGAGAATAAAATCCCCCCCTCCCAAGAGGAGGAGGAGGGTGACAAAGGAATGAAGGGATAACAGAAGGAGTAAGGTTGAATGTGCCACCTTTCAAGGGAAGGAGTGATCCTGAAGCTTACTTTGACTGGGAGCTTAAAATTGAGCATGCATTTTCTTATAATAATTATAGTAAGGAGCAAAAGGTAAGGCTTGTAGCAGTTGAATTTTTTGATTATACTTTGATTTGGTGGAACAAGTAACAAAGAGAGAGAATTAGAGATGAGGATCCTATGGTGGACAATTGGGCTGAGATGAAAAGGATCATGAGGAAGCAATATGTACCTTCTAGCTTTCACATGGACTTAAAATTGAAACTACAAAGACTTTCTCAAGGAAGCAAGGGAGTGGAGGAGTATTATAAGGAGATTAAGATTCTTATCATCCAAGAGAAAATTGAAAAAGATCTTGAGGTAATTATGGCACGTTTCCTTAATGGATTAAATCATGCTATTAGAGATGTTGTTGAGTTGAGGAGTTTGTGGAGATGGAGGTTCTTTTGCATATGGCCATACAGGTAGAACAACAAATTAAAAGAAAGAGTACAACAAGAAAGAGTTCTACCAATTTCAATTCTTGAAACTGGAGGGATAGAGTAAAGAAAGAATGTGATGCCTCCTTTAGCAATTTAACGCCTTCTAACGAAGGAAAAATACTTCAAAAGAAATCTGAACATCCACCAAAGAGGACTAGAGAAGTGAAATGTTTTAAATGTTTGGGCATGGGACATTATGCCTATAAGTGTCCTACAAAGAAGGTTGTTTTTCTTAAGGATAATGGGAGTACAAAAGTCACTCTGAAGATAGTAGTAAAGACGAAGAACAAAGTGATGGAGAATTGAAAGCTAGTGAAGGAAAGTTGTACATGATTACAAGGATGCTGCGAAGTTAACTCAAGGCTGATGATGCATCTCAAAGGGAGAATATTTTTCATACAAGATGTTCAGTTAATGGTAATGTATGCTTGGTAATCATTGATGGAGGAAGTTGTAGCAATGTGATGAGTTCAAGATTAGTGTCAAAGATGAACATGGACACTAAACCACATCCTAGGCGATACAAACTTCAATGGCTTAGTGAAGGAGAAGAAGTCCAAGTGAAACAACTAGCTGAAGTCTCTTTCTCCACTGGGAAACATAAAGATAAGATCTTATGGTGTGGTTCCCATGAAGGCCAGCCATATTCTATTGGGAAGACCGTGGTAGTATGACATCAAAGCCATTCATGATGACTTCACTAACAAAATTTCTTTCATGTATCAGGATTAAAAAGTGGTTCTCAAACCCTTGTCTCCTAAAGAGGTGTGTAAGGATGAAATAAAAATAAGAGAAAAGTTAGCAAATGAGAGAAAGAGTGAAACACTTGAAAGGAAAAAGAAAAAGAGTGAAACACTTGATAGGAAAATGAAACACTTGAGAGCAAGCAACTTTATTTAGCAAGAGAAATGGAGGCAAGGAGGGTGCTTTACACAAGATAACTCCCTCTACTTATTGTTTTGTCAAAATCATATTTTAAATGCTAACTAATTTGGAAAATTTAAATTGCCCTCTAGTATTGAGTCTGATGTAGGATCATCTCGGATTTGGGATGAAATTGGGACTCACACAAAATTGGATATGAATCCTAGAACGAATGGGGGAAAATTGGAGGACATCGATTTAGGGGTTTTCAGAATGGGAGGAAATCACGCCACTTGGATGAGGTTCCAAGATAAGTGAGGAAGATCCGCTACTTTGAATTTGTGATTCTATGGAGAACCTCGAGACTTAAGACAAAACTCAAATTTTCATGTAACTCAAATTTGAATAAAAAGTATTTCACAAGGGCTTATATACTATGGGCCAAAACACCAAAAAGCCCAACACAATTAAAGGTCCAATAAAGCCCAAACAAAAACATTACAAAAATTATAAAAAGAGTTCTTATTCTACAATCTAAAGCTAATCTGAGATCTCTTTGAAGGTCATGGGCATGAGTCCATCAACTACTCTGAAATCCTTGTGACAATCTCAGACCACGCCTCCATCATTGCCTCCGGGTTGGAGAAAATTTGACCTCGAATTTTAGCGCTTTATTACCTACAACCAAACACACAAACATAAGTGTTGAAAGCATGCAAACCACAATAGTCTAAAGATAGAAATAAAATGCTATCTAAATATGAGATTGAAATCTTGGGAGAGGCCAATCTCTTATTATCAAGGTGGTTGGAGATTGTCCTCCAGGATCAAAGATAAACCTGCAAAACACATCAAAGAGTTTCAACACAATTATACTATTCATAGTGAAACAAAAAGGAAAACAACCCATAGTAATCAAAACATAAAAAAAGTGTGCCTAAAATCCCTTATGATTTTCATGATAGGAAAAACGCACAAGCAAATTATTAAAGTCAGGTTCATGTTTTGCCCATGTTGTTGCTGCCTTTTCTATCATCTTTTCCTCACCTCATTGCTTATGCCATTGCTCCTAAACTTATAAGTCTTCCCTAGGCATTAAGACAAAAAGAGATGGGTTAGTAAGTCCCAATGAAAATGCAAAATCGTGATGTGAATGGGAATAACAATTTAACGCATTATCATCCCCATTTAAGGATTTCATCTCAACCATGCATGTCAGGGGCGTGAAGAGAGACTCATTCTCGTGTTTCTCTATTTGTTCTTCTTCTTCCTTTTCTCGTGATCTTTCTCTTCTCGCTCTTTTAGCTCTTTCTCTTTTCTTTCTCTGAGCTATTTCATCTTTTGTTCTCTTTCTCTCATCTTTGTCTCTTTTCTTTTTCTTCTCTTGCTCTCTTAGCTCTTGGTCTTTTCTATCTCTGAGCTCTTTCTTTTCTCTATATTAGCTCTCTCTATCTTGTCTTGTTTTTCCCCACATTTCCTTTAGTGCCTTTTCTACATTTCTCTCTCTTGTCTTGCCTTTTCCCATATTTCCTTTAGTGTTCTTTCTGCCTTTTCATGCTCCCTTTTTGCTTGTTGGTCTCGTCTAACTTTGAGCTTTTGCCTAACACTCCTCTTCACCTATTTCAAGTATACAATATAATCCAGAGTTCTTGAAGAGTCATGTACTTTGCGTTCCAATTAGGACATTGATAATTTTTGTGTCCATATCCTTCACACTTGGTGCACTTAATTGCACTTTGTTTGTCACTTGGCAATGATCTTCTATCATGTTTGTGTTCCCTTCTGAGTTCCCCAAGTTTGTTATTCAACCTGATAATTTTGGACACAATGAAGTTGATATCTAATTGTAGAACATTGTGGAGTGCTCAAAATGCTAATTCCTGTAGTGAAAGAGAGGAAACAAGAACTAACAGAAAACACAGTAAGTGGTTAGCACAAGTAATGTAGATAAAATTATCAAATGAGCATCACCACTCATTACGTGTTTACACTCAATTCCACTTGTGTTTCACTCTTAAAGTGTATTCACTCGCTCTCAAATTCTTGTTCAGTTCCTCAAACAACCTCCAATCAACCCATCTAGAATTCAACATCAAAGTGAAAGATGTAACGGATCTAAGCTCAACTCATAAGGCCAAGGAAAGGAAAACTTTAAGACAAAAACCAAGGAAATTTGAAGACAAACTAAAAAGCACCAAAATCAAGAAATGGCTAACCCAAAGGGAGTCAATATGTGACAAAACTAGGACCATGAAAAACAAAAAAGCACTTTTAAATAATGATCATGAGTCCTTGAAAAGACAAGGTAAGCTTAATAAGTGGCATGCTAAATAGGTAGAGTTTTTGGAGTAATTTGCATACGACATTAAGTATAAAAAGGGGAAAGGAAATATAGTGGTTGATGCCCTTTCTAAGAGGCATGCATTGCTTTCTATGCTTGAAAATAAACTATTTGGTCTTGAATCTTTGAAAGACAAGTATAAGGATGATGTGGATTTTGCTAAAATATTTGCTGCATGTGAAAATTTTTCTGAAAATGGTTACTATAGGCATAATGGATTCTTGTTTAAAGCAAATAAATTGTGTGTGCCTAAGTGTTCCATTAGAGAGTTGCTTATGACTGAATCACATGAGGGGAGTTTGATGGGTCATTTTGGGGTGCAAAAGACTTTGGACATTTTGCAAGAGAAATTATTTTGGCCTCATATGAAACGTGATGTGCATAAGTTTTGTGATCACTGCAATGTGTGTAAAAAGGCTATATCTAAGGTTAAGCCTCATGGATTATATACTCCTTTGTGTGTTCCTAAATATCCTTGGACTGAAATTTCTATGGACTTTGTTATGGGGCTCCCTAAAACAAAGAATTGAAAGGATTATGTGTTTTTGGTTGTTAATAGGTTTTCTAAAATGGCACACTTCATACCTTGCAAGAAGGGGGATGATGCTTGCCATGTGGCTAACTTATTTTTCAAGGAAATAGTGAGACTTCATGGAGTACCAAATAGCATTGTGAGTAATAGGGATACAAAATTCCTTAGTCACTTTTGGAGGAACTTTGGGGTAAGATTGGTACTAAATTGTTATTTTCCACTAGTTGTCACCCACAAACTGATGGTCAAACTGAGGTAGTCAATAGAACATTAGGTACATTACTTAGGATTGTTTTAAAGAAAAATCGTAAGTCCTGGGAATCATGTTTGCCTCATGTTGAGTTTACTTATAATAGGACTATCCATAGCACAACCTAAAGCTGACTATGTGAAGAAGTTACATGAGCAAATAAGGGGTCAAATTGAAAAGAAAAGTGAAACCTTTCAAGGCAAGCTAACAAAGGTAGAAAGAAGGTTGTCTTCCAACTTGGAGATTAGGTCTGGTTGCACATGAGAAAAGAAATGTTTCCAGAACAAAGGAGATCAAAGCATCAACCAAGAGGGAATGGTCCATTCCAAGTGCTTGAAAGAATCAATGACAATGCTTACAAAATTGATCTGCCTGGTGAGTATAATGTTAGTTCCAACTTCAATGTGTCTAACTTATCTCTTTTTCATGTAGACGGAGAATTTGATTTGAGGACAAATCCTTCTCAAGAGGGAGAGAATGATGGAGATGTGACAATGAACAAGGACAAAGATCCACTTAAACAACTTAGAGGACCTATGACAAGGTCTAGAGCAAGGAACGCAAAAGAAGCTCTACAACAAGTGTTGTCCATATTATTTGAATACAAACCTAAGTTTGAAGGAGAAAAGACCAAGGTTGTTAATTGCATCATGGCCCAAATGGAGAAGGACTAATATACCGATTTGCGGTAGTTTCTTCATGTTATTAGTTTGTTTAACAATTGTATAACAATTGAGTTAAAATTTAGATATTGATGTGTATGAATCTATGATCTTGGTTGAATTGGTTTGAAATTTGTGTTGTAATTGTGAAATTGGATTAATGAGTTTGTATGATATATCATATTGGTTAGTTTAGTCCATCTAATGCATTTTAAACTTATATTTACACTTTTTGTGAACCAAGAAACATGTAGGAGTAATTAGATCAGAGAAATTGACAATCTAATATGTCTATGGTTTTTTGATTTCTGCCTTAGCATTGGGCAGCTCCTCAATACCGTTAGGCGCCTCAGAGAAATTCATTTTTGATGAAGGATTGACCCCAACCAAGGATGGAGGCACATGCTTAAGAAGACTAAGCATGTTTAGAAAGGAAGTTCACTAATCCTTCATCCCTTTCATTTGTGTTTGTTATTTTTGATTCCCTAAGTTGACTTAGTTGAATCAACTTTAGTTGACTTGTTGACCTTTGACTAGGTTTGACTTGTTGACTATAGTTGACTTGACTTAAGCCAACATGCTAATCTATGTTTATTTGCTTTGTAGGTTAATTAGGAGTAAGAAAGCAATGCTAGGTGGCGCATGATGATTGGGGAGCATAAATGATGTGGAGGAGAGAGTAAAGCAAAGGCATAAAGCATAAAGTAAAAGGCATGAAGCAAGTGTACCTATGTACCTTTGATCTCCTTTGTTTTAAGCACACTTTGGCCACTTTTTGGAGACATATGAGACACATTCTTTGTCTCCTTTTGTGCTAGAACGAAATTAGCCTTGCACACACCATAGTTTGCTCTTTTGTCTCTCATTTTTGCAACCTTATTTGACCTAGTTTCTAGAAGCTAGGGTTAGGTTTTTGTAGAGACATCCTTAGGTATCTTTTATTTGCTTAGAGGCCCTTAAACTCTTCTATATAAGGTGCTCCTAGACATGTAAAAGGGTTGAATACTTTGAATCTAAACATTCTTGTTTTCAACCTATTTTTTTGTGAGCTATCCCTCCTCCCAAGAAGAGGAAAAACTCTTGCCTTATCTTGCTATGCAAGTGGCGGCACCATACAATCATCTCTAGAGCTTGGTTTGGCTTTGCCCCCTCTATGAGTGGCGTGCTCCACTTCCACCACCACTACTATCTTCTCTTCCATTTTATTTGTTCTTCTTCTTTCAATGCATTTTCGTTTTTGGTTGTGCTCTTGCTATTTTTGTTTCTAAGCACCTTAAACTATCTCTTCTCCTATTGAACTCTTGGAAAGGAACCTTCACATCTAGATAGCTTACTATCTTAATGTCCAGTGGGGATTTCCTTGAGTTTTCCTTAAACAACTCTTCACTATATTCATAATATTAAAAGGAAACAAGGTAATCCTTCATCAATTTCTAGTGAGCTTTAGAGGTTTGACCGTTGGGCACCACCCATGGACTGCTAGGTGGTACCTTAGGATTTAAATCTATAGAGCTCCTTTAGTTTTAGCACTAGGTGCCATAATTGAGTCTTTTTGTGCCAATCTAGAGCATCGACACTAATACAGGGGCCTTAGTGCCAATTAGAAAATACCTCTCTATTTTGTTCCCACTGAGTGAACTTGGTTATCATTGGTCGAGCCTTGTTTCTAGCTTGGGATTTGTTGGGCGAGAAAGAAATTCATTGGGCGAGTCTATGATGGTTGGATAATATGTTAAGATGGGAATATGATATTTCATTAGTGATCGAGATGTTGATTGATTGTAGTATGACTTAAATGTTGGAATATAATGATAAATGGAAGGAAGATGATTTTCATGTTAACGATGAATGTAGATTGAATGGAGAATGGTTTTTTATGCCACACAACCATTGGATTAATTGATGTTGGATGAATGAGAGTGGAAATTGATGTTCCAATGGTGATGGTGATAAACTTCTTATTATTGTTTGAGATTATGAATGGAAAGTATATTTGTGGTTTCAAAAGGTTAAAATATGTTAAAGATTTCCTAGCTTACCTTTGGGTTTCTATTGTATTGTGGTTTGTCCACATACGGTAATCGTATGTTATATGTGAGAAAAATATAGTACAGGTGGAAAGGATTTCATTTAAACTTGATTGATAATTTTTATGTACCTAGTATTACTAGGAATTCAGTTTCTTTTTCTAAAGTTGATGTTGTTGAATAATCTTTTACGTTTTGAAATTGTTGATTTAGTTTGTTTAAACGTATTTGTATGATTGGATCTAGTACACTTTATGATGGTTTATATACATTGAATCTTGAAAATTTATATGTTGAAACTCTTATGACCTTAAATCATAATATTGACACTAAATGTAGTTTGATAACAATCTGGTTATGTGTGGTCAAAGACTCGGGAAAATTAAATAAATAAATATTTATTTTATAAATGCGAGGGAGGGAATACCTAAGTTAATTATTGCGGAGAGATAGGACAGGGAATAGTACTAGCTCAAGTGGTTGAAAGTATTTAGGTGTGTGTAGATCACTTAGGTTCAAGTCTTGTGTATGTCATTGTGGTGTTATTTAATTATTTAATTTGTTTTGTGTGCATATATGAACATATGACTTGATTTATAAGCACATGTGTGCATAAAATATTATGAAACATGTATTGGCTTATTACTTGTGCATTTTTTGGTAAACGTTGTAGGTTTGAAATGGTGATTTAAGCCAAGAAGAGGGGCTATACTTTCAATCGGTCAAAAAATAAAACAATAGACTAATTTGTTCTTGAGCTGTGAAAGAGTCGATTAAAACGTAACAAGACTTATTCCATTCAATATTTCTTACAAGTATACAACCTCAGATTACACAAGAACGCATTAAAACGTAACAAAGAGTGGATTACTTGATTTTCTTGAGTTTTTAAAGTGATTCAAAGTGAGTGAGATGAGAGAAAGAGAATTGCACAATTGTTTTTATACTGGTTCACTCAACCACAAAGCTACATGTAGTTTAGCAGGACAATCTAAGCATGTGTTTCGACTATATTCAAAAGTTTTACAAATAACACACCAAGATTAGACTTTTGAACAAAGAAACTCACAAGATTTTTGACTCACAAAAATCTAGACAACTACCCTGCAAGAATCACACTTACAGACCTAAAATCACATCAGGCAAACAACCAGAGGCACAAGAACATCCAAACCTGATGGTGGCTCTCCCTAGCCAACCATACATGTGTTCTTCAAGCTACTCACAAGCCAAAATGCCTCCAAGATCAACCAAGATCTTCAAACTTCACGTTGCAGCTGCATATTGTAGAGAGAGAGTTTTCCAAAGAAGAATGACAAGATTTCGCTGTAAAAAACTCAGAATGACACCTTTGCTCTCGAAAACACAACATATATAGTCTGGTATAAGTGAAATCAGTCAATTGAATTTCTTGTACAATCAACTGATTTCACTTGACTTAAGTGAAATCAATCGATTGAAAATTAATTCAACTGACTGAATACATTCATACCAGAAACTATACACTACAACCCTTTTAACCTGTTAAAACCCATTTTAACAGATTAAAAGAGACACACTAAGACTAACAAGACATCTAACCTATGTTATATAACCTATCAACATGATATAACATCTAATCATTACATTTAACTTATTATATCAAGATTTAATACACTAGAAACATAATCTTCAAGTGGATCTTCATCAAACACATGTGATCTTCATGCACTTAGCTTTATCAATTCTTTGCTTCAAGCTTGCTTGTGCTAACAAACGTGTGGTTGTATGTTGTAACCTTGGCTAGCGCAAAGTATTCTCTTTGCACGTTTATTATTATTTTGCTAAGTTAAGGAAACCCTAGCCGTTTGTAGAGAAGGCGGAAAGGTTGAGAAACCACCAAGTAGTGGAGAATTGAATGAGCATTAACCTTGTCCTTAATTGATTTATGTTTTGGACAATTAAGGGAGACATAATTAGGATAATAAGTGGGAGAAAGAGGAGAGTGGCATTATTGGCAGTAGGAATTTCATGTGATCAGTTTTTGAGAGGGTTTTACAACACCAAAACTGGTGAGTGGTCTATGTTAGATGCAAAGGTGGGAATCATTTAATCAAGGAGGAAGCTTAGGAGCACTCTTCGAGCAAGGAAACTAGGTTAGGGAAGTTGATATCCATGTTTTAATTTCAATTGCATAATTGTATGATGTATGGAGTCAAGGGTGCCTTCCTTTTCCCCTTTCAATTCTGAATTTTCATGTGTCTAGAGTTTTCTTAGAAACCGCCTGGCGACGCATGGTTTCAGAACCCATTTTCTAGGTTTTTTTATGAATAGCCTGGCGACCGTGTTCTTCCTTCCAGGCAACACAAACTAGATTGCCCAATTTTTTGATTTCTTGTGGTTTCTGTTATGTTTGGGAGGCCTAAATTTAATCTATATGTATGATTGTGTGAATTGTGATGTGATTGAATGTCTGGAAGTGTACTACTTGATGATAATTGTATGAACCATTGCATAATTGGGGGTGAGGTTTCATGATTGGGATTGGGATGCGTGAATCTGATTTCAAATTATGACTAGTGAGTGAATTTATGGAATTGAATGCAAATTGATTGAGTATGAACTCTATAGTTATGATTGAGCACGAATTGTTGGGTGTTGCATCACTTGAATGAATATTTGGGGGATTAGGGTTCACACTGGTGCAAGAAAAACCTGGGATTTTTTCAGAATGGGATGCACCGCCTAACGGTACTCAAGTTGTCGTCGGGTGACAGGTGTTGATCAACAGTCCTTTGGAAGCTGACTGAGTATGGGCGTGACGTAAGGGTTCTGTTGGGTCTGATCATGACTTTTAAATGTCATAAAATTTGGAAAAGGATTAATGGTGGTGTTATTAATTCTATGCATGAAGAAACATTGGACTAACATGGAGGCTGGGGTTAAAAGGGTATTATGGGTACTGTGTGATATCATTTTCTATTTTTGCATGAGCTAAATGTACAATTTGGATTTCTGGTTGGGGTTATTAAAGATCATGACTATTGCTTGGTTAGAAAAGTGAGGTTTTGCATGATATTGAATGTCGATGCATGTAGGTATAAAGATGATGCATTGGAGTGTGATTGAGTCATGTCATTATGATACTATAGGCATTTTTTGTGTTTTGGATTGCATATGGGGTGACTGGGTTCTTTAGAACTTGTCTAAAGTGCCAAAAACTAGTAGCACTAACGCTACTAGCGCCGCCAGGTGGTAGTGGCCAAAATAGTGGCCATTGATGTAAGACCCGAGAAAAAAAAATTAAATATATAAGTATTTATTTAACAAATGTGAGGGAAGGTGATGAGTTCAAATTTTTGCCCCCATTTAATATTTAAATTTGGGGATTTAATTGAATTTTTTATGCTTAAAGATTGATTTAATTAGGATTTGTGATTATTGGAGTTATTGAGTAAGTTTGGTAATAATGCGTAAAAATTGATTTTAGTTGCATAAAATATTATTGGATATTCTTGCATTTGTTAATGCAGCTGGAATTTATTTTTGGTCATTAATAGTGTGGATTTGAAATATTCAAAGTTACAAAATGAGTCCAAAATTAGGAAATTCTGGAAAAGAATAAATCAGGAGCTAAATGCACCCCCAGATTTTATTTGCAGACTCCTCCTGCAAGTGGACCACAAAAACCTGTTCTGCACCCCCAATCTTTACTAAGTTGCACCCTCCTACCACTTAAACTCCACTTAACCAGATTATGCCATGTGGCAATCCCCACTTTTCAGATCAGACCAACCATATGCTGACATGTGTCATTATCCTTGCAAACTCATATGCACCAATCAGGGTATGCCACGTCATCATCTTCCTCCATCTCACACATGAAACCCTAACCCTAATTTTCCTCCTCTCCTACCATCACCATGGCAGCCGCCGACCACCATTCACGGACCTCGCTGTTAGCCACGCCACCACTACAGATCTGCATCTGAATCATCTCGTCAACCTCCGCGAACACCATGACCCACGACCATTCACCTGCAACGTCTTCACCACAGTTCCACCATCTTCCTTCTCGCCGGTGAAGCTACGAACCTGCACCATCTTCATCATCTTCACTGCGCCATCCACCATGGGAGTGTGCCTGGAACGTGCAGCACTGCGACACACCACCAACCTGCAGCAGATCCATCGCGACAGCCACCGCAAAACACCATCGCTGCAACGCGCAAGCAGCCACGCCCGAAAACGCTGCTGGAGCGAACACCTTCAGATTCACGTACCAGCAGCGTACACCGCGAACCAGTCCCGGCACCATTGATGCACGCAACAGCAGTAGTCCAACACCTTCTTCAACCTCCATCCTTGCTGGAAAATGGAGAGCACTGCACCTGTTCGCAACACCATCTTCTCTCCACGCTCTTGTGCAGCGCATCCAATCTCACGAGCAACCACCACGCATCTGCACTATGAGAACCAGAACCGTGCCATCGTTCCCGAACTGCACAAAATAGTAGGTTCACGCACCACCATCGCGGAAGAAGAAGAGCGCACCACCATCGTCAATCGCCGGCCACTACAACACCATCGCACCACCACGCTGGAGCAGCCGCACCATCACCCTCCATGTTTGTCACGCACAACCAAGGGAGGGAGAAGAGTGTGAGAGTGAAACCCTAATTCTGGGGAGAGACTCTCCACCACGTGTCAGGCTGCTATTGGACAGTCAAACTGGTCAACTGGTCAACACTGGTCAACTGGTCAAAGCCAGTAGTCAACTCTGGTCAAAACTGCAAAAATGGTTAAATAAGAGGGGCAGAATTGGAAATTGGACAGAAATTAAGTTGCTAATTAATTAAATAAAAAAAGAAGATTTTAGCAACCGATAGATAAAGCCCAAAGTACAGTTGAAGCCTATATAAAGAGACTTAAGGGAGCAGAAGCGACACAACTTACAACTTAGACACTTAGAACTCTCTGGTTTTGGCAGACATCGTCATCCATCACATCTCTCATTCTCTCTTTTCTTTTATTTTCTTTCCTTCATCATATATTATCATGTATTCCATCAAAGCCATGGAGGGCTAAGCTTTAAGGGTTGATTCCACTGTAATTTCTTAACTGGATTCTGAGGTTAGATGAATTTATGTGTTTGTTATTTTGATTATTGTTGTGGTTTTTGTTTATCTATGTCCTTTGCTTCTTAATCGAATAGAAAATAATGATTTTAAATCTACATGCATGCTAATCATATGAGTTAAAAGGTTTTTAAATTAAATTGAGACTTTACTTTGATTTTATTTAGAAACTTTCATTTGATTAAATAAGTTTTTGCCAATAATTGAGACTTTACTTTGATTAGAGGTAATTACTTTAACTAAAATTAGTCAAGACTTTACTTTGATTAATTAAGTTTTCTATTTGGTGAAGAAACAAAGGAATAGACATGATTAGGCATAGTAAAATTAATTGAGATTGTACTTTGATTGAATTTACTATGGACAATCTAACAATTCTCACATTTAATTGAGACTGTTCTTTGATTAAAAGTGAGAATGCCAACAAATGAATTGAGTCTTTACATTGATTGATTTGTAAATCAACAACAATAATTAATTTAACAATAATCTTTAGATAACCAATGAAGAATCTTATTTAGAAAAAGCAGTGGAATTGACCTATTTACTATTACCATGTTTACAATCTTCCGTGTCATTTTCTTTGCATATCAAAACCCCCTATTTTTATAGTTGCTAGTTTTAATTGCATTTTTAAGAATCAAATATTTGAGATCAATTCCGTATTCGTTGTGAGAGGACTCAGGGTTGTCTTAACCCTAACTATTTTGTTGACTACTTTCTTAACAATACTGAAGTTGTTATAGATAAGTAGTATTAATTTGATCGCTTGACGACAGCGATATCAGAAGGAATCTATAAAGTAATTAATGCAAAGAGTTATGATAAAGGAGCAATGGTAGCTCAAGTGGTTAGACGCGTTTGATGTGTTTGAAGGGACTTGGGTTTGAGTCCTGCGTAAGCCATTAGTGTGAAGTTATATTATTTAAATTATTTTGAGCGCATATATGAACATGTGGCATGATGTTTTTAGTATATGTGTGCATGATATGCCATGAAACATGTGATGACTTTATGGTTGTGCATGTGCAATTAGTAATTGGGTGGATGTGAGTTTGAACATTGGCTTGCGCAAAATAGTTCTTTTATGCTTGAATTATTTTTGCCTACATTGGTAAGTGATCAAAAACCCTAGCCGTCATGGTGGTGGAGAGGAGTATCGGTTATGGACCGGGAATGACAAAGAGAACCTCTATTTTAATAAGGAATTGATGCCAATTAAACCCTTAATTAAGTTTAATTAGTTTTTATTCTTTTTGGATGGAATTTAATTAAGGGAAGAACTAGAGTGAATAATAGGGAACAAATTCGTGCAGCTGGGGTTTTAGAACACCCGAAACTGAACAAAAGAGAGAGTTGGAAAGGTAGAAAGTGTGCTCAAGGGTAAAAGAGAGGATTAGATAAATCTTGATGCAAGAAGGACCCTATGAGAGCTTTTGGAGCAAGATTTCTAGGTTAGGGGAGTTGTATTTTGTGTTTTGTGTTTAATTATGTGATTATGAATTGAATGAAATGCATGTGGTGCTTGGATTCTACCAAATTTTGCTTAAACTATTCGTGTTTCTAGAATTTTCCAAAAACCGTTTGGTAGCATTGAACACCCGCCAGGTGACTCATGCTTTTAGAACCCATTTTCTAGGTTTTGCTATGAACCGCTTGGCGATTGTGTGTTATCCACCAAACAACGCGAACTGGATTGCCTAGTTTGCTGGTTTCTTGTGTTTGGAAAGCATGAATTGAATCCATATATATGATCGTGTGAATTTTGATGTGATTGAATGTCTAGGAGTGTATCTCTTGATGATAATTGTATGAGTAGTGGCATAAATGGGGTGAGGGTTCATGATTGGGACTCGTGAATGATTGGAAATCGATATTCTATGTGTTAATTGTGGTAAGAAAGGGTGGTTGATTTAATTTGAATCTGTATAAAAGTGGGGAACCCAATTGTATAATTTTTTGATGAAATTGCATGAATAGGGGTGGATATTGAGACATTAGGGTTCACACAGGTACGGGACAAATCTGGGATTGCCCTAGAAGCTGATGTACCGCCTGACAACACCTAGTTGTCGCCGGTGATAGTCAGGAACCATGGGTGTTGTGATTGGCTTAGTAGGGCACAAGTAGGGGAAATTACTTTGGGGATTAGTGAAATTGTGTATGTGGTAAGGGATTAATATTGTACCAATGGTGTTCTTGGTAATACACGAAAGTTGCATGTGTGATAGTGTTAGTCTTATATTGAGTGGGAGTATTGGGCTGAATTAGAGGTCGCAGGCACTATTTGGGAGTGTAAGTTCATTGTGATATGTGCAAGAAGCAAGGTGGTATTCTATTGCAGGTTCTCCATGTACATGGGTGTCATTTGGTTTAAGTCACATGTAGGGATAACATTATTAATGAATGAATGGGAACAAATAGGTAAAAATGAATTATCTCATTTGGTTAATTTATTTTGTATATGAGTGAGTTGGATTATGATTTAGTCAGGTACTATGACTGAATAAACATGTTTTATGTTGTGGATTGATTTGGAGTATTTGGGTTCTTTGGAACCTGTGTTAAAATGCCATAAACTAATAGTAGTGACGCTATTGGTGTGGCGCCTGGCGGCACAGGATGAGCCACTAGGCGACAAGGGAAACCAGGGAAGCTACTGGAATGTGCAGTGCCTAGCGGTAAGGAGGGTTCCGTAAAGCGATAATGGCCAAGTGAGTGGCCACTGGAACGTGTGACGCCTGCTAGCAAGAGGAGCCCACCAAGCGGTCTGGAGCACGATTTTGCCTAGCGATGCGGGTGTTGCGCAAGGTGGTTTCATGTGCAGAGTTGGGCTACGAGGGAGGATTCTACACAACTTTGGATGGAGACCTTGAGGAGATGACTTGTTGATGGCCCTTTACGAGTTGTATCTTGTAATAGGGGTGAAACACGTGACCATTTTAAGTTAGAGTCTGATGGTATTGAAATTTTGGTGTGAGTGTGCTAGTGGTGGCTAGTACAGATGGTTCACTTGATTGCCCCTCACGGTCAAAGTCGGTGAGGATGGTAGTCTTGTGATGAATACAGATTGTGGTCCGTATTGGGGAGTTCCACTTGGTTGTTATGGATTGTAGTCCATAACTGAATAATTCCAATGTGTAATCTATCGGTGGTGGCTGGTAGATTGAGGGGCCACGAGTTAGAGCTTGTGATGCAAGAGTCATCTTAAGGACATCATCAAATGGTATAGAATCAGGAGGCAGACCGTAGAAGAAGTGAATTCTTGGGTATGAGGGTTGTAGTCCTCAAAGAGTTATCTTTAAATGCTTTGGATGTATCTTAAGTATGGAATTTGATGGAGCATTCCTTTATTTGTGGCTCATAATGACATTCTTTGAGTTGTGACTCGAAATGAAGGGTAAACACGTGGCAATCATGGGTTGTGGCCTGGTGACTGGTGTGAGTGTGCGACTCGTGGCTCCTACGGATGGTCTCCACTTGATTAGGAAATCATGGTTTGTGGCCAGTGATGTTGCAAATCTTGTGTCGAGAGTACGATTATGGTTTGTATTGGGAACTCCACCTAGCATTGTGAATGGCGATTCGGAACAAGATAATCCTTCACGTGTATCTACAGGTTGTGGCTTGTAGATGGTGGAATCACGAGTGTTGGCTTGTGGCAGCAAATGATATCTTAAGGTTATCATCTAAAGATGTAGAACGTAGAGGAACATGGTGGTGGCCATGTTTGCTAGAACTGGAGAATGGGGGTCGTCTGTCGAGTGTGTGTGCACTTTACCTTATGATGTTTGTTATTTGTTTATGTGGTTAACTCACCTTATATGTTTGTGTTTGGAGATGATCGTGTAATTCATTACACAAAAGCATATGATGTTTCAAGTGGAGCTGGTGACTCTTAGAACCGGAGAGGGGCGAGCATGGTGACACTTTTATGTATTCACTATTTTGTAAATTGTTCTTTATAAACCGTTGATGAATTTTGTAAACATTGAGTTAATTTATGGATGGTGGTTTTTAGTGCTTTTAATAAAGTTTTACAATTTTTTCACTTTTGGAAAAGAGCTTTTGTTACTAAATGCGCATTATTTTAGCATCATTTTATTTTATTTAAATTAATAATATTCGACTACGATATTTCAACTAAAACACTTGGCGCTTGGTGGTGTGGAAGGTTCCGCCAGGCGATAATTGTCAAAACAAGGACTCTATAGTGTGTGGTGCCTAGCGACATGTGGTGCCCGCCAAGCGGTCTGCACTAATTTCACCTAGCGACGCTGGAGTTGCGCCAGGTGATGCTGCATGCAATGATGGATGGCGTTGGAAGATTTTTACACAACTTTGGATGAAGGCCTTGAGGAGATAAATTGTTGGGGGACCATTTATGACTTGTAGCTTGTAATGGGGAGTTAAACACATGGCCATTCCAGGTTGTAGCCTGATGGTAATCGGAATTCCGATGTGAGTGTGCGAGTTGTGGCTCATACGGATTGGTTTCACTTGATTGCCTTTCACGGGTAGTGGTCGGTGAGGTTGGTAGTTTTATGTTAAATACAAATTATGGTTCGTATTAGGGAGCTCCACTCAGTGTTGTAAATTGTGGTTTGTACCAGGATAATTCCCGCCTGTGATCTACATGTGGTGGTTGGTAGATGGTGGAACCATGAGTTGGAGCTTGTGGCAACAAGAGTCATCTTAAGGATATCATTAGAGTGTGTAAAATTGGGATACGTACGATGGCAGTTGTGATTGCTAGTATATGAGGATGGTAGTCCTTAGAAGGTCTTGTGAAAAAATTAGTTAGTCATTATCACGTCTATTATGGAGACTGAATTTATGACATGCTCTGATGTCGGTATTTGAAGAGCGATCATTAGCGTAGTTAATCAATGAAAATGCAGCGAAAGCTCGATTGGGGTTCAGATCACTCTCGTCTCTCACTGAAACGCACACATTCGCGGTGTTTGGAACCCTTGGAGGAGAAATCCTTATCTAAGGTGAAAGTGAGCTATGAAATTGGGGATAAACCTCTCAAATTAATCAAAGCTACCGATACAAAGCATGGTTTGCCTTTATATAGGGAAGGCAACTGTGAAAGAAAGTGGAAGAGAAGAACGCCGTCTAACATGTTTCTAACGGCGAGAGAGAAGAATGAAGAACCCTAGGCTAGGGTTTGGGTATTAACGGCGTTATGGATCCCTAGCCTAGGGTGTGAGAAGCGTGATTTGGAAACCTAGTAGAAGAAAGGTGGCACGCAGGTTGAATTAAAGAAAACCCTAAGGAGGCAAGCTCTCGTAGGAAGATGAACGCGTGATGTATGCTGAATGAGCTTTCACTTTGGCCACGCATGAAAGATGAGGAACCTTATCAGCGTTTGTAATATACGGGACCCTTGCGTGGGCTAAAATGTGAATGGGTTGGTTGCAGATGTTGGATGCATGTGACGCTTGTCACACATGATCCCTATAAGAAGAAGGCGCAGGTCCAAGAGAAAGGCGCATAATGCAATCTTTAATTAGAATGGGCTGCAGCAAAGCAAGGCCTGCAACACATATGCTTTTATCTACAATTAATAAAAGTCAATTTTAGGGCAAACTTTTATTTAATTAAAAATAAAGAAAATAAAAGAAATTAAAAGAAATTTAAAAGGAATGGCCTAGCCAATGGCCCAAGCTATGGAAAGCCTCTTAGGGTGATATTCATCATCCCCTCCCTCTTGAAAAGGATCTGTCCTCAGATCAAGAGGTTTCTTTAAGGCCCACAACATTAGAAACTGAATTCCTCCAGGATCAATAATATGTATGCAGTAATCATCAAACAATTTTTCTATTACTTTCCGAAATGGAAGCAGACTATATTATTAAGGGATATATGAGAATGGGCTTGTAAGTTTGAAAGGATTTGGTACATAGCCCACTTTACAAAAATACTGATTATCACTTTGGCTTAATTGATACCTAAAAGGTAACTCTAAGTCAAAGATGATTTTTGGAAAATCTTTTGAAGGGTTTAAAATGAATGAGGAAGGTGGAAAACAATTTTAGGGAGAACTAAGACAAAAGTATTAACGACAAATAAAGAAGTGTTGAAAGATGGAATTACTCCCTTGAGGTCAATGCAAGGAGTTGTAGGATGTTGTATCTCTACTTCCCTAAGCATTACTTCTCTTCTCTCAATCTCTTCCTCCCTTTTTTTTAAACTCCTTCTCTTGTCTTACTCTCTCTTCAAATTCTTTTCTCTCTTTTTCCTCCTTCTCTTTTCTGAGTTGTTCCTCTTCTTCTCTCAATTCTTGCTTAAATTTCTCTCTTTCTTTTTGCTCTCTTCTTTGAATTCTTATTCTTTCTTTTTCTTCCAACTCTCTCATCTCTCTTAGAAGTATTGTGAGTTTTTCCTCCCTCCTTCTTGCTATATCAATTTTCTTTTTCTCGATCTCACGATCAAAATCAAAGGAAGGTGGTATGAATGTTCTTCTCATGCATGCTCTCAACTCACTCCAATTTTGAATGGGAGATTTTCTTCCTTTTTCCACTCTAGACTGCCTATAATCCCACCACTCTTTTGCATGTCCTACAAAACTAGAAATGCACAAAGTAAGAAAATAGTATTTACTATGTCTAAGATGGAATGAATGCACCAAATCATCTATTTCCCTCTCCCAAGATATGTATGATAATGCACTTATGTCCTCACCAAAAAAAGGGAATGTACTCTCATTGTATGATGCATTTTATCCTCACAATGACTACTTAAATGCAATTCACTATACGAATGAAAACTCATTTTGCCAAAAACACTTATCAAACAATTTTTCACAAATAAACTTTAAGAATTTCTAAAGAGAATATAAAGGAAAAGATTTCTAGAGATGTTCCCAAGAAAGGGAGGTGAGTCTCATGGACAGGCTTAGAAACCAAGCCTGTCCTAGCCAGAAATCTCTAAATTTCTTTCACAAAATTTCTCAATAAAATTTCCCAGCAAAATAGATCTTAATTGTGAAAAACAACTTTCAAAGTGTGTGAAATCCTATGACCAAAGAAAGGTCAACTAAGTGTTGAAAGATTTGCACCTAAATATCACAGAGACGTAAAACATAAATTTCAACATGCATAGCACACACATAACCTGGACATGGAAAACATAAAGAACAAGAAAACATAAAAACAGGAAAACATAAACTAGACGAGAATTTTTCCTAAGTGAAGAATCAAGTGGTACTTGGAACCCCTTGATAACCTCACACTACACGTTAAGAAGCTATTACACACCAAGCTAAGGTTAGGATTGCTCTAAAGCATTTTCCCACCTAAGCCAAATGAAACAGAAACTGAAAAAAAAAATTACACAAAATTCTGTGATAACAAAATAGCAATGAAAAAAATAAAAAGATAAAACTGGATGTTGGTTGCTTCCCATATTTCTCTCTCGGTCCAGCCCTCCTAGATCTCTCCCTCTAGTGTTTCTTGAAAATATAGTCCCAACTCACTCCTACAATTTCTCTCGGGTAGCCATTCAAGTGTCTTTCCTCACAGTTCCTCCTTCAACTCTACCTTCAAGAGAAAGGTAATCACCTACAAAATTGCCAAATCAGTGAGTTTCAAGCCAAATGAACCAAGATCACTCATGGTCTTCCACATAAGAATAACAAAGCAGAAAAATCAAGAACAGCTCAAATGGAAGAATTGGACAACATCAAGTGATAGAATTAAATGGACAAACTCAATTATAAGCAAGAAGGACAAGCAAGAAAAAGGGAAATCAACAAAGGATAGCACACAAAGGAGAACCAAAGGAATGTTTATAGAACAAGATTAACAAAACTAAAATCAAGAAGACATAAAACAAGTTGAATCAAGAGCATATGCACATTGTATTGGAAAGGAATGGTGAATACGAAATTGTGAACTATTTTTGTGTTTTGATTCACTCTTTCTTTTCACTCAAATGAGTCAAACATTATCTATCAATGCAGATTTTCACATCATATTCTTATCCACATATTTTTTTTCAACTCACATAGATCACATATGCAACTAATCTTTTAAAGCACAGTTCACTTCAAAGCAGTTTTCCAATTCCATTCAAATGGTCAACGACATATGACAGATTGCAAAATTGATTCAACTAAAAAAATGATGAAAAGCACACTAGACAACAAGTCTCGGACAATGCAATGCAGAATAGGCCAGTGCAGAATGGAAACTGTCAACAATAGAAAATCCAAATAGAACAAGATAGGTTCACAGAACACTTGAATTGGCCAACAGCAGACCAGAACCATGAATCAGGTATCAATAAACACACATGCTGAAACTATTAAACAACAATAGACAAATACTAACTGAATTTGAATCAAGACAATTACTATGGCCAAAATCAGCACTACACTAAGAAGCAACGATCAACATTTTCATAAATATTATTGGATAAAGTTTATTTAATAATTTGTTTAGATGTTATTATTATTTTCTTTAATAACTTCTCCTTTAGTGCATGATTTGTTGTAATATCTATAAATTTAATGTAGTTGAGTGCTTTTATATGTATCAATATATATTTAATATATTTAATTATTTAATTGATTTTTAATATTTAAATATTTAAATTTTTAGTAATAAACAATTGTTTTTAATAAATTCAGTGTGTGCATTATTTCTTATTAGCTCCCAAACACATGCAATATATTTGAACCATTGGGATATACTCATATTACTCTTGGACATTGGTGACATTGGAGACTTTTTAGTGCTTTAATACTTCTCAATGTATAATTAATTATTTAGTCATAATCATTGCTATTTAATAAAGAGTGTAAGTGCAACATTTTTGTGTGCTTTCCAAGGATATACAATAAATTTGAACCACATGATGTAAAGAGTTGTGACTCTTTGAATACATATCACTAACATATTCTCTTTATATTATATAAAATTGTTGATTTCATTTATATTTCTCAAAAAGTAACAATCTTCTCCTTCTTCTCTTATCAATATTCTTCTATTACCACTCTTATTCTCTTAAATATTTTTAAAACTATACATTTTTTTTCATTTAAATAATGGACGATTCTTTAACGACTTTTGAAGATCTTTGGCCTAGATTACTGTTCATTGAAAAACTTATATGTAAATGTGAAAAATCTGGACAAAGCTTCTTAGAAAAGATAATAAAATTTATTAAGAAATTAAAAATGATAATACCCTAGATGTAGATGTTGTTATATCGTATAAGGGTTTGGTGGGCAATGTAGATAGGGGTGGCAAAACGGGTTGGGCCAACAGGCCAGCCCGTCAGCCCGTCAGCCCGTGTTAAAAGGGACTAGTTGGATTGAAGGTTTCAACCCATCAGTCCGTTTTGGCCCGTTCCGTCTAACTCGTCAACTTAACGGGCCAAAGTACGGGCCAGCCCATTGGCCCGTTTTAAAAAAATAAAAGTAATTAAAAAGATTAATTTTTATATTATATTTTTTTAATGTTTAAATATATAATAGTATTGTAATTTAAATCATTAATACCTACAAATTAAGTTTCAATTATTAGTTATAATTGAATAATTTAATATGTAAATCTAATAATTATTTTAATTTATCTAATTAAAAATATTAACTCATCAATTAAAAATTTGTTAAAGTTTCGACCAGGGGCGAATTTCCATTTTGGGTTAAAGTTCAGAGACTAAAAACATAATTAAATATTTTATTTGATTAAATATGCCTTTAATAATAATTTATATGTAAATATAAACAAATTTTAAATATTTTATTTGATTAAATATCCCTTTAATAATAATTTATATGTAAATATAAACAAATATGGTCAGTCTGGCCCGACCCATTTTTGACGGGCCACAGACGGGCCGGGCCAAAAACAAGTTGAGCTGACCCGTTTTGCCACCCCTAAATGTAGATTTCATAATTTATGATGAAGATGTCTTGAAAGATGCAAAAGTTGTTTGAGCAGTGTAAACCATTATGTTTCATAAGCTTAGGAGTTATTTTTGCTTTTTTTTTTTCAAAGAATTGGTTTATGAAAATATGACAAGTAATGGATCTAACCACATATATGAATTGTTGTAAAGTTGATACTACATTATTTAGTTTTTTACACTTAATAAAACATACTAAAAATTAACCAAATAATTAAAAAAACATTTTAAAAATAAAATTAATTGAAAAGATATTTTACTTCATCATCGTGAATACAAATTTGGATTTTTACTAAAAAATATCTTTGTATACAATGTGCCATTATATTTTAACAAGTCTTTCTATATATTAGAAAGGATAAATTTGAGTGAAAATACTATATTTAATGTGAAATTATTATTAAACAAAATGATTTTAAATTTATTTAAATGATTTTATAAATAATTACAACATATTAAAATATCTTAATTGCATAATAGACAGATTTTATAATATACTATCATCATCATCAGAATTTTACATTGTTCAAAAATATTTTCATCTTCCAACACTTTTTCATCATTACATTGTTTGGATTCCAACACACGAACATCTAAACTGCACAGCAAAACGTCATTTTGAAATAATAAAATTTTATTTTTCAAATTTATCACAAAATCAATTGACATTGCTTCTCCAACAACTTTTGTATAGGATTGAAAGATGGCGATAAAGTTTGAATTTGAAATTAAAAATAGCAAAAAACTATAATAATATGTAAATAAAGTTTGATTAATTATTTAATTCTAAATTAATTGATTTGGTAGAACATACAATGTAACATTCCATTTAAAAAATAAACTTACTTAAATGACACGTCACACAATATAATAATACGATCAAAGATACGGAGTAAAGACTCACTCCTTAAAGATATCCAAGAGTTATAAAAGGGAAAATCCTGAAGCAAACCACGATGCCAATACAAGACAAGATACATGCCTAATGTAACCAGAAATACAACACTAATAAATAAAATACATGAGCCATAGTCCTAGCAATAGACATAAAGAGCAGGGCCCAAGTCTAGTCGACTAAGCAGCGAAACTCCATCACCCTGATGACCACGGGTAGTTCTCGCATCTGCTCACATCAACAAGTTGATGATCATTGCAAAAAGAGAAGAACCACACATATAGAACACACAACAAACAAACAGAAGGGTAAGCTAGAGTAGAAATAGTTTATCAAGCAATCACATGCTATTACACAATCCAAATAGTATTTATCAACCAATCATGTTATGACTTCTCAAGCAATACACTAGACTCAGACTCGACTCATCCAGATTACATATAATCTAGTCGAATTCAGCGGATGCTTGCACTTGTGGTGGATTATCATGCTCACCCCCGAGCTAAGTGTTACAAGTGTTACAATGTTTCAATTCCCCACACACAAGGATAACCCTTAATGAGTTTCAGGCCTCCTGCTACTCTCACCACAAGAGTCAGTCCGCTCTATGTGAGACTAACTGACTCCTTAGAACGTTAGGATGCAACCTTACCTTGAATCCTTACCAAATTATATAGATAGGGCACCACCATGGACTCCCACTAACAGGGGCCATGGAATTACATCCCGACCACTAAAGCACGACCTTGAAATCTCACCTAGAGATTTTAAGGAATTACGTACTGACCACATACCAATCATATTCAGACAAACAAGTAATATTTATCATGCATTTACATCTCATGTCAACCTTTATAACCAACCCCTTTTATATTCCAGGTCAAACCATACCAACTCATCAACATACAAGTACAGTGGCTTTTGCGCATTCTCGCTTAGGCGGGACTCTCCTCGCCTAAGCGAGACGCTCGCTCACTTAAAAACAAAGCTGGTCGCCTGAGCGACTACTTACGTGAAAGAACCTACGTGAGCTTCTGTTAATCTCGCTTAGGTGAGGCAGGCTCGCTTTGGCGAGAAAACCAATGTTCACCACTGTTCTCTCCTGTAACAGTCACCCACACACACCCAAACAGTTCAAACAGGCATTTTCAACCGCTCAAATACTTGTAAAATAAGCAGATTTCACGGAACACACAGTAGGGTCTAGCTTTCCTTACCTGGACAAAACCTCGACACCCAAACTGTGGAGTACAAGTAGCTCTAGGAATAGATTTAGAGCTGGAAAACAGTTAGCAAAATTGGATTTATTATGGAACCCTAACAATGACTACGAAACTAAACCAGAGAGGGAAAATCTATGAGTTGAAGAGAACTTACGTGAGCAGAAACGAGATCAAGCTAAACTGGATCTAATTAACCTTCGAAACCCTAACAGAGGAATAGATGGCAACAACTCTAAGGGAAGGGGGTCTGTTTTATGAAAATGAGCAATATGGTTAGGGTTAGGGCAGATTAGGTCTGAATTCCCCTTTTTGGGCCAACTCTTAGGCTCAATAGATTGGGCAGCCCTTAAAATAAAAGAACAGAGAAATAATGAGCCTTATATTCTCCCCATCAACAAAAATTTTTGACCTCGAAAATAAAAACTTACCAGGCAAACAGATGTGGATGTGATTTCCTCATATGCTCCTCCAACTCCCAAGTAGAGTCATCGGTCCTCCAATCCTAGATGACTTTGGCAAGACTGACCAATTTTACCCAACGTTCCTCAACTCGACTCTCCTCCAAGACGATGGGTGGTACTTCTACAATGAGGTCCTCTCTGATCTATATATCCTCAACTTCCAACACATGAGCCGGATCAAACACATACTTCCTCAGTTGCGACACATGGAACACCGGATGAAGATTTGCCAACTGAGAGGGCAAAACTATCTCATAAGCCACCGGCTCAATCCTCCTAGAGATCTGATAAGGACCAAGAAACTTAGGAGAAAGCTTCCTTGAGTGGAAAGCCCTTCCCACACCAGTGGTTTAGGTCACCCTCAAGAACACGTGATCTTCGACCGCGAACTCCAAGGGTCTCCTCCTGCGGTCCGCATAAGCCTTTTGTCTGCTCTGTGAAGCCTGCATTTTGTCTCTTACCATCCTCACCTTCTCAGTGGTCTGTGCTGACATGAGAAGCCAAGGTGGTTTGCTTCTTGAAGATTTGATGAAGATTGAATGAAGCTCTTTTGAACTATCTTGAAACCATAAACATTGGAATGAAGTCTACATTGATGAAGGAAAGGAGATTTGATGATATCCATGGTGATCAAGGCTGGAATGTGTGCTCTCCATGTACTTACATCATTAAGAAAGTGTTTTTGCATATTTTGGAAGTGTAAGGGTGGATTATTTGTAAAACTTTTGAAATAGTGCAAAGTCAAGCTCAGGTTGCCTTGACAAACTGGATGTAGCTCAGGTTTGAGTGAACTAGTATAAAAATTCGTGGTGTCCTCTCTTCTCTAACCTTTCTCTCTTGCATTTTCATTTTAAAGTTTCAAGAACTTATGCTTTAATCATCTTTTTCATGTTTTTGCATGTTTTCATAGCATCTGAAGCATTGAGCATGTTTGTATAATCATTTAGAATTGGTCTTGATCATTCTTGAGCATTGTTTATGGTTTAAAATTCAAATTCACATTTCTGCATTTTTCCCAGTATTTTAGTCGACTATTTTTCAGTTTCAATCGATTGATTATACCAGAACAAAATCTGTTTAGTAAAATCAAGCTGCTAACTCTGTTTCTGATCGATTACAAATGTATAGTTTAGTAGTGTTTGCATCCTAACTTGGTGATCTATTTGATTCAATTAAAGGAGGTTTTTAGCTTGTAAAAATAGCCTAAAGTTTTAACTAGTCAATTCAACCCCCCTTCTTGGCTTTTCAACCATTTCAAAACTAACAATTGGTATCAGAGCAAGGTACTTGAAATTTGATCAAGTAAGGTCCTAAATCTATTTTGAACTACTTGAAATGGCTGAAAGCAAGTTACCCTTTGGTGAAGGTGCCTCAATTCATAGACCCCCTATGTTTAGTGGCATTAATTACCAATTTTGGAAAATTAGGATGAAAATCTTTATTGAGTCAATAGATCAAGGGATATGGGATGCAATCATAAATGGACCATATACTCCTAAACATATTGTTGATGATGTGCAGGTTAATAAGCCATGGACTCAGTGGAATAAGGAATAAAGGAGGAGAGCCCAATATGATTGCAATGCAAAGAATATCCTCACTTCATCTCTCAACATGGATGAGTTTTTTCGTGTTTCACAATGCAAGAGTGCCAAGGAAATGTGGGAGGTTCTTGAAGTGACTCATGAAGGAACCAATGATGTTAAGAGAGCTAGAAAGCATGCCTTGATTCAAGAATATGAGTTATTCAAGATGAAACAAGGAGAATCCATAGCGGATGTGCAAAAGAGATTCACTCACATAGTCAACCATCTCATAGGCTTGGGTAACGAATTTGACAAGGAAGAGTTAAACATCAAGGTGCTAAAGTGTCTTGATAGATCTTGGCAACCAAAGGTCACGACTATCTCAGAAACAAGAGATCTATCCGCTTTGACTACAACCACATTTTTTGGTAAGCTTAGGGAGCATGAGATTGAGATGCAAAGGCTTAATGAACTTGAGTCAAGTGAGAAAAAGGTCAAGAACATAGCCTTGAAGTCTAGCACCAAGAAAAATGAGGAAATTGAGGATGAGGTGGCTAATTCAAGTGAAAGTGAGAACTTGAATCTCCTTGTCAAGAGGTTTGGTAAGTATCTCAAAAGGAAAGGTATCAAAGGTAATCCCAAGAGGTATACTTCCAAACACAATGAATCAAACTCTTCTAATTTTACATGTTATAACTGTGGAAAACAAGGACATATCAAGATTGAATGTCCAAATGCTAACAAAGAAAAGGAGAAGAGTGTTGATAGGAAAAAGGAGAAGAAGCCAAAGGAGAAATGTGCATACATTGCATAGGAGGACAATGATGATTCAACAACAAGTAGCTCCTCACAAGATAAGAGTGAAGAAGCCAACTTGTGTCTCATGGCTGGTTATGAGTCATCTTCCTCAAGCCAATTAAGTTCTATAGACTTAAATGACTATAATCAATTGTTGCATGATTTTGAAGAGTTGCATAATGAAGCAAACAAGATTTCTGCATTAAACAATCGGTTGAAAGGCTTAAACAATTGGCTGGAAAACAAAGTCAGTCAACTGGAAAAAGAAACAGCTGATTTAAAAACTAATTTTGAACATTTAGAAATTATTTACAGTAATTCAACCGACTGTTTTAGAAATCAGTCAGCTGAAAGATACTGTGAAAACTGCACAGTTTTTAAAAATCAAGTGAAATATCTTATAAAAACCTGTGCAAGGTTCACAAGAGGAGAAGCAAACTTAGAGGTTGTTCTTGGTTCACAAAATTGTGTGTTTGGCAAAGCTGGACTTGGTTTCAATCCTTCTTTTCAAAAGAAAACCAAGAAGTTCTCTAGTTTCTTTTCTAAAAGCATGCCAAGTGACATGTCATTCATTTCATGCAACTATTGTATGCAAAAAGGTCATGCGATTAAGAACTGTCATGCTAGAAAATATGATGTTCCTAAAGGGATTATGAAATGGATCCCAAAAGGATCTAGAAAGGCATAACCATGATGGACCTAACCTATCAAAGGGTACCAAATAATCCAAATCTGTTTTGCAGGTCATGAAAGGTGATAAGAAAGATTTGTGGTACCTTGATAGTGGTTGTTCAAGACATATGACAGGAGATAAAACCAAATTTGCAAAGTTGGAGTTGAAGGAGGAAGGGTTTGTAACCTATGGAGACAACAACAAAGGAAGAATCCTTGGAAATGGAGTCATAGGCAATGGATCCTCTTTCAACATCAAGAAATGTGCTGCTGGTTGAAGGACTCAAACACAATTTGATAAGTATAAGTCAACTATGTGATAAAGGCTTTAAAGTCATGTTTGACCCAAATAGTTGTTTGATATATGATACACATGGTAGTATTGTTTTTGATAGGCAAGAGAGTCAATAATATATATCTACTTGACTTGCATCATGCATCATTTAGCATCCATTGTTTGCTTACAAAAGAGGATGATACTTGGTTATGGCATAGAAGACTTTGTCACATACACATGCAACATTTCAATCGGCTGAATAGAAAACAGTTGGTTGAAGGACTACCAAAACTCAAGTTTGAGAAGGATGGAGTATGTGAAGCATGTCAGAAAGGAAAACAAACTAAGGTCTCTTTTAAACCTAAAAATGTTGTTTCAACTGAAAGACCTTTAGAGATGCTTCACATGGATCTATTTGGTCCATCTCGAACCATGAGTCTTGGTGGCAATCTTTATGCATTAGTCATTGTTGATGATTTCTCTAGGTACACATGGACTTTGTTCTTAGCTGCCAAAAATGACACTTTTCATGCTTTCAAAAGACTTGCCAAGATGCTTGAAAATGAAAAGAGTTCCAAGATAGTGTCTATTCGAAGTGATCATGGTGGGGAATTTCAAAATGAAAAGTTTGAACACTTTTGTGAAAAGCATGGTATCAACCATAATTTTTCTGCACCAAGAACACCACAACAAAATGGTGTTGTTGAGAGGAAAAATAGATCACTTGAGGAGCTAGCTAGAACAATGTTGAATGAAAACTCACTACCTAAGTACTTTTGGGCTGATGCAGTCAACACTGCTTGCTATGTCTTAAATAGAGTGTTGATTAGGCCAATTTTGAAGAAAATCCCTTATGAGCTTTTCAAAGGAAGAAGGCCTGTTTTAAGTCACCTAAAAGTATTTGGATGTAAGTGCTTCATCTTAAATAATGGCAAAGAAAGTCTTGGCAAATTTGATGCAAAAGCGGATGAAGGTGTTTTTCTAGGCTATGCTACACAAAGTCATGCATATAGAGTCTATAATAAGAGATTGATGACTGTTGAAGAATCTATGCATGTTATATTTGATGAAACTAACCCAAAATTGCAAGATCAAGTGTCAAAGAATGCAGATGAGGAAGATATACTGCAGAAGCAGATTTCTGCTGCAGAAAAGTGCACTGCTGCAGGAAATCAGTTGGCTGAAAAGGAAAAATAGTCGATTGAAAAAGCTGCAGACAGCAAATTGCCCAAGGATTGGATCCAGCCTAGAGGTTTATCAAAGGACAACATCATAGGTGATATCAAACAGGGAGTATCTACTAGACGTAGGATTGTATTTTGTGAACATGTTGCATTTGTATCTCAAATTGAACCTAAGAATGTGAATGATGCTTTGAATGATAGTAATTGGATTGTGGCTATGCAAGATGAACTCAATCAATTCACAATAAATGATGTGTGGTCTCTGGTGCCTAAAACTAATGACATGAATATAATTGGAACCAAATGGGTTTTTAGAAACAAAATGGATGAAGATGGTAATATTGTAAGAAACAAAGCTGACTAGTTGCTAAAGGTTATAATCGAGAAGAAGGCATTGATTTTGATGAAACTTATGCACCTGTAGCTAGGCTAGAAGCTGTGAGATTACTCTTAGCATATGCTTGCATGTGTAACTTTAAATTGCATCAAATGGATGTGAAAAGTGCATTCTTGAATGGTTTTCTAAACGAAGAAGTGTATGTATCACAACCTCCTGGATTTGAGGATCATCTCTATCCTAACCATGTTTTCAAATTGAAAAAGGCCTTATATGGTTTAAAACAAGCACCAAGGCAATGGTATGAACGACTGAGCAATCTTGTCTTATCAAAAGGTTATGCTAGAGGTGCAGTGGATAAAACACTCTTCATTAGAAAACATGATAATGATGTTATACTTGTTCAAGTGTATGTTAATGATATCATCTTTAGTTCAAATAATAACACATTGTGTGAAGAGTTTGTTGCAACAATGCAGGGAGAGTTTGAGATGTCCATGATGGGTGAGCTTGCCTACTTTCTAGGACTACAAGTCAAGCAACTCAAGCATGGAACATTTTTAAATCAATCAAAATACTGTTTTGACTTGTTGAAAAAGTTCAAAATGGAAGATTGCAAGGAAGCTGCCACTCCAATTGCAACAAATTGCCTTATGGATGCAAATGAGGCTGGCCAACCAGTAGATTCAACCAAATATAGAGGGTTGATTGGGTCTTTGCTCTATCTTACAGCAAGTAGGCCAGACATTCAGTTTGGAGTATGCTTATGTGCTAGATTTCAAGCAAATCCTAAGGAATCACACTTTAAGGCTGCAAAAAGGATTCTAAAGTACCTCAAAGGAACAACCAATGTTGGTTTATGGTATCCATGTGATTCTAACATATCTCTTAGTGGCTTTTCAGATTCAGACTATGCAGGGTGCAAATTGGATAGGAAAAGCACAAGTGGTACTTGCCATTTGCTTGGATCAAGTCTAATCTCATGGAATAGCAAAAAGCAAGCTTGTGTGGCACTTTCCACAGCTGAAGCTGAATATATTGTTGCTGAACATGGCTATGCACAAATCATATGGTTGAAACATCAACTTTTGGACTATGGTGTAAGGCTAAGCAAGGTACCTTTGTATTGTGATAATACTAGTGCAATCAACTTAACCAAGAATCCAATACAACATTCTAAAACCAAGCATATAGAGATTAGGCATCATTTCATTCGTGATCATGTTCAAAAGGGAGATTGTGAAATCAAGTTTGTTAAAACTGAAAATCAATTGGCGGATTTGTTTACAAAACCATTGGCTAGAGATAGATTTAACAAGTTAAGAACTGAACTAGGCATCTTAGACATCAAGAATGTGGTCTGATGTGTTTGTACTTCAACATGTTTCTGTATTTCAACATGTTTATTTCACTTAAACAGCCACTGGATGATGAAAATTTGATCTGCTATGATTTTTGATCTGCTGTTTTCATAATTCAGTATGTTGATTTCATTAAAACTGAATCTGGAAAAATGAAGTTCAATTTCACAATTTTCAATCGATTGATTTTCAAAATCAGTCAGCTGATTTCACTTAACCAGATTTTGTTTTTAATCTCTGATACTCTAATGATGTTTTAGTCGACTGATTTTATTTTCAACGTGTTGATTTCACTTAAACTGTGCTTTTACTCACGAATTGAATTGTTAAGCTGACTCAGTCAAAGCAAGCAACTTTTTGTCAGGTACTATCTGCTCTTAACTGCCCATTTCATCAACCATGTGTTACTTTTACTGATTGCTTAACCAAAAAGCATTCTAGTGTACAATTCCAATGTGCATGCAACTCACATGATCTGAACTGATTGATTCTCTCATAAAAACACATTGAAAACATCATGAATGCACGAGATACTGTTTTGGACTGCATTAAATTGATTTGGGTAACATAAAACGAATTAATTAGAAAAATTTGCACCATTTAATCAACTGTTTCTGAAAATCAGTTTGTTGAATTCTAAATACTGCACTTGTATTGTTGCATTTGCATCATACATCTCTTAGAAATAGCCATACTAATACTCATCATGCCTCGTCGTTCCCAAAGAGCTACCTAATCTGATGATGAGCACACCACTCCTCCTACTCCAAGGTCTCCAAATCATGAAAGTCATGGGAGAATTGAAGCATGGTTTGAGGATCATGAGGACAACATTCAAATGTTCCTCATTGAGATGAACAGAAAGCAGATCAGTATTCCTAAGGTGCTGAGGTTCTCATGGCTAAGGATTGAAGGCTTTGAGAGCCTATTCCAACAACTAAAGCATCAAAAGTTGAAGTCTTTCCTTGAACTTTCAGGGAAAATATATCCAGACTTGGTGAAGGTTTTTTTCTCCAACTTAGAGTTCAAAAATGATGTCTTACTGTCCAGTATCAAGGGTGTTCAAATGAAGATCAACAAGAGAGCTTGGAAAGATGTGGTTGGACTCAAACCAAGGGGTGTGCAAGTGAGAAAAGGTGAAACTAGGACTGTTCCAGAATTCAACAAGATGCAATACTATGGCCAATGCTTGAGAAATCCTATTGCTGAAATCAAACACTTCCATGTTGGTGGTCTCAAGGTGGATCAAAGGTTACTGGGTATGATTGTCACAAAAATCCTTGTTCCACGTGGTAGCAACCATTCAACATTGAATGAGGGAGATTTGATACTCATGTACTGCATTCAACACAACATTCAAGTGGATTGGATCTATGTGTTTCGTGATCACATGCTCAAGGCCAAGAGGCTCACGGAATTTAGGTTTTCATAAGTGGTTTTGGTGTCTAAATTCATTGAATACTTTGGTATTGATGTAGAAGATGAGCTAGAGGAGTCAACTGGACTATTGAACCATACCTCCAACCAAAATCTGCACAAAATGGGCTTTATCAAGGTGGGAAATGGATGGACAACTGCTGGAGCGATTGTTGGTGGTGCACATGACCATGAAGCCGGTCCAAGTGGTGCAAATGAAGAGGAAGAACCAACTGCTGAACCTATATAGAGGCCCTGTGTACTCACATTTTGAGAGAATGGTGCTGAACCAGCTGCATGAGCTCAATGTGTCTCAACATGAACATCACAACTATTGCAATCAGAGGTTCAATGCATTAGATGGCCAAATCCATGATATCCATGATATGCTCCACTCATTCCAGACCAGAAATGACCCTCAGGATGACTGAGTGTGGTGGTTGTTTAGGATCATGCATTGCATCCTTGTATTTGTGATTTTTCAGTTTGAGTTCTGTTAGTTTCAGTTGGTTATTTTTTCATTTCAGTCGGCTGATTGTATCAGCTATATGCATCTGTTTTCTGTTTTCTATTTCTGTTGGTTGTATTTCCTTCCAGTATTAATCAAATGATATGCAATGCTTGTTATCTTTATGCATTTGTTCTGTTTGATGAATCCAAAGGGGGAGAAAAATTGGAAAATGGATAATTGATCACATTAAACTAAGCATTAAAAAATTGGAATCAATAATCAAATCTGAATTTGAACCCATATTATTGATAGAGGGAGCATAACCACAGTTGTATACTTGCTAGCTTGTGTGTATTGCTGTTGTAAAATGGTTTTTCAGGTTCACAAGCTTCAAGTTAAGGTGTTACCTCATCAATTGGTTTCCAACAAATGGAAGAAGCATTTTGCAATGGAAGATAGAAGAAGATAGATGGAATAGAGGTTGGCTACATCAAATCAGGGGGAGATTGTTGACATGAGAAGCCAAGGTGGTTTGCTTCTTGAAGATTTGATGAAGATTGAATGAAGCTCTTTTGAACTATCTTGAAGCCATAAACATTGGAATAAAGTCTACATTGATGAAGGAAAGGAGATTTGATGATGTCCATAGTGATCAAGGCTGAAATGTGTGCTCTCCATGTACTTATATCATTAAGAAAGTGTGCTTGTAGTTTGTAATTCATGTTGTAGACCTTAAAGCATTAATTAGATGTAGATTGGTCTTTTGTGTGTTTTTAATCTGTTGAATGGTTTTTCAACAGGTTAAAATGTCTCTTTTAATCTGTTGAATGACTTTTTAACAGGTTAAAAGGTTGGCTGCAGTAGTCTTAAACTACAACAAATTCAATCAGTTGATTTAGTTTTTAATCGACTGATTTCACTTAAGTCAAGTGAAATCAACCGATTGATTTAAAAATCAACCTGTTGAATTTCGTAACAGTTTGACTATAAAAGCTGTGATTTTCGAAAGAGAGGTCTATTGAACATTTTAGAGCACGATTTGGTTCTGGAAACTTGTGGAAACTCTCTCCTTCGTGATCATAGGTGTTGCAGCTGTTGAAGATTGATCTTGGATCAATTCTTGAAGCTTTTGGCTTGGTTTGAAGCTTGGAGAAAGTGGTTTGTGGTAGGCAAGGTTGTGCTACCTCTAAGGTTTGATCTTTCTCAAGCTTTGTGTGTGTGCCTGGTGGTTTTCCAGGTCTGCAAGAAGGTTCTTGCTGTGCTGGTGTGATTCTTGTGTGATTCAAGAGTCTTTTGTGGTGTTTTTGCATATTTTGAAAGTGTAAGGGTGGATTCTTTGTAAAACTTTTGAAATAGTGCAAAGTCAAGCTTAGGTTGCCTTGACAAACTGGATGTAACTCAGGTTTGAGTGAACCAGTATAAAAATTCGTGGTGTCCTCTCTTCTATAACCTTTCTCTCTTGCATTTTCATTTTAAAGTTTCAAGAACTTATGCTTTAATCATCTTTTTCATGTTCTTGCATGTTTTCGTAGCATCTGAAGCATTGAGCATGTTTGTATAATCATTTGGAACTGATCTTGATCATTCTTGAGCATTGTTTCTGGTTTAAAATTCAAATTCACATTTCTGCATTTTTCCCAGTATTTCAGTCGACTATTTTTCAATTTCAATCGATTGATTATACCATAACAGAATCTGTTTAGTAAAATCAATCTGTTAACTCTGTTTTTGATCGATTGAAAATGTATAGTTCAGTATTGTTTGCATCCTAACTTGGTGATCTATTTGATTCAATTAAAGGAGGTTCTTAGCTTGTAAAAATAGCCTAAAGTTTTAACTAGCCAATTCAACCCCCCCCCTTCTTGGCTTTTCAACCATTTCAAAACTAACAGTCTGCTCTAACAATTCTGGTCGAACTAGCACTGCTTCCCCATCCTGATACCAACATAGAGGGGTCCTACACTTCCTGTGATAAAGAGCCTCATATTGCGCCATGCCAATGCTCGCGTGAAAACTATTGTTGTAGGTGAATTCTATCAAAGGCAGTACCTCATCCCAAGCACCCCCAGTGATCCAGTATGCATGTTCTCAATAAATCCTCAAACGACTGAATTGTCCTCTCAAACTGACCATCTGTTGGAGGGTGATAGGCTGAGCTCATAGTCAACTTGCTTCCCAAAGCACTCTACAAGGTCTGCCAAAACCGTGACGTGAACCGTGGATCCTTTTCTTAAACTAAGCTTGAAGGTAGTCCATGCAACCTCACAATTTCCTTGATGTACAACTAGGCCAACTTGACCATGGACATCCTCAAGTTCATCACCAAGAAATGAGCACTCTTGGTCAGTCGATCCACTATAACCTGGATGATGTCATGTCCTCTAAATGTTCGTGGCAAAGTCCATCGAGATGATGTCCCATTTCCACACTAGTATCTCCAAGGGCTGTAAGATCCCATCGGGTTTCTGGTGCTCTACCTTTGCCTTTTGACAGGTCAGACAAGCTGATACAAATTGTGCCACATCTTTCTTCATCCCCTATCACTATAAGGTTTTCTTGAGGTCCTGATACTTCTTAGTCATGCCGAGATGCAAGCTAAGATAACTCTTATGCCCTTCCTCAAGGATTAACCTTTTCACCTCAGCATCTTCTGGTATGCACATCCTACCATGAAATCTCAGTATACCATCACTACCCAAAGTAAATTCTCTCACTTCATCTGACCCAAGCTGTTCTCGCACCTAGTTCAAGCTGGCATCCAACAACTAGCTCTCCCTAACTGAATCCAAGAAATCACTAAATATAGTTAAGGTACTACACCTAATGGACTCGAATCTCAACTCCACTTGTAGCTTCATATCCCTGAACTGCTCTAGTAGCTCCACTTGCTTTATCATAAGATGCGCGACATGCACTGTCTTCCTATTTAAGGCATCTGCTACCACATTTGCCTTCCCTGGATGATACAAGAGTTCAAAATCGTAGTCCTTCAGAAATTCCATTCACTTTCTCTGCCTCATGTTCAGCTCCTTCTGATCAAACAGATACTTAAGACTTTTGTGATCACTGAACACACGGAACTAGGCACCGTAGAGGTAGTTTCTCTCATGCACCTTGAGTTGTCTCGAAGCATAGGCCACTACCTTTTTCTCCTGCATCAACACACAGCCCAACCCTAGATGAGAGGCATCACAATAAACCTCAAAGGGTTTTCCAACATCAGGGATCACTAGGATTGGAGCACTTGTCAACCTCTGCTTAAGCTCTTGAAAACTCTCCTCACACTTGTCTGTCCAAGTGAAAGGTTAATCTTTTCCAGTGAGTCGCGTCAGAGGCGCCACTATCTTGGAGAATCCCTCTATGAATCTTCTATAGTAGCCAGCTAGCCCCACAAAGCTCCTGATCTCGGTTGGTGATTTGGGACTTTCCCACTAAACCACTGCATCCACCTTTGTTGGATCCACCGCTATCCCTTGAGCGGATATCACATGCCCCAAAAACTGTACTTCATTGATCCAGAATTCACACTTGGACAACTTGGCATATAGTTGCTTCTCCCTCAAGACACCGAGCACCAACCTCAAGTGTTCTGCATGTTCTTCCTAAGTCCTGGAATAGATGAGTATGTCGTCTATGAAGACTACGACAAACTTGTCTAAGAAGGGCCTGAAAATTCTATTCACGTAGTCCATGAACACCGCTAGAGCATTGGTCACACCAAAAGACATAACCACATACTTGTAATGTCCATACCAGAACCTGAAGGCCATCTTCTGCACATCATCCGTCTTCACTAGGATCTGATGATATCCTGACCGTAAATCTATTTTTGAGAACACCGACGACCCATGCAACTGATCCATCAAGTCATTAATTCTCGGAAGAGGATACTTGTTCTTGATCGTCATTTTGTTTAACTGCCTGTAGTCCATACACAAACGTGAACTCACATCCTTCTTCTTCACTAGCAACACTGATGCTCCCCTTGGCGAAGTACTGGGTCGAATGAACTATTTCCCCAATAACTCCTCTATCTGATTCTTGAGTTCTACTAACTCTGCCGGAGCCATACGGTGTGGGGTAATTGATACTAGACTTATCCGGGAATACATACTCAAACTCGTGCTCAACCAGTATAACTGACGTCCTCTCCTTCTTCTCCACCTCAAGATTTGTGAAGATTATGTAACACTATGCGTCCTCTTGTGGTTCCTTCACAACCCCTTGAGATGTTAACAACTCAGGCTCCTCTGAGTTGGGGAAAAGCAACTTCTTCTCTCTGCAATTTATAAGAATGTGATTGGCAAAGAGCCAATCCATCCCCAAGATTCGCCTTGTACTTGCGCCCTTCCACCTCCATTGGACATCTAGCACACAAGGACGATGTCCTCACCAAACCCGACGCCAGAGTAGATACGACCAGTTCACACTGCAGCTCACACACTAACAAACCTAAATGTTTCACACAAGCATCTAACACAAAGGAGTGTGTCGCTCCCGAATCATACAACACACAACATGCCTTTCCAGCTATCATACAATCATCTATAACAAGGTTACCTGATCCTGCAGCCTCTGCCCCTGTCATGGCGTACACTAGGCCTGTCGCCTGAGGCTTGTTGCCTCCGTGCCTCTATTGGTTCTGAGCAGGAGTCTTAACTGGAGGGCGTGTCACTGCCCTAGTAAGAGTGGGACAGTCTTTTCCAAAGTGGCCTTTGTAACATCCCCGTCGGATATTACTACTTTAAGTAATAAAAATTAAGAAATATGATGAAAACCTCATTATTATAGTTCGCTTCCCAAAAACGCAGGAAATTTTAAAACATTTATTAATCGGAAGTTATCCAAAAATCCATAATTTATGAAACTCCAATATAATATCCAAATTCACAAATCAGTAAAACATTGTTTACAAAGTTCATAAAAACAATAATGATAAAACTCTAGTAAAAGTTTTTCCCAGCTAACCCTATCTTTGATGTTATGCCTCATCAGCACCACCTGCAACATCATATGCTCCCGTGTAACGCATTACACGATCATCGCCAAACAGAAGCAGATAGGGTGAGCTCATAAACAGTTAACAAAAAAAATAAGATACACCCATCTATTTTATTCTAGTTAATTCTTGGCCAAGACCTTAATCCCCAAGGCTTTTCAACCTTCACAACACACAAATAGTTAGCCTCAGATTCAGGGTTTATGATGCTCACACGAACCTGCCCACTCATGGTCCTACCTCTACGAACCTCCCCGCTCGTAGTCCTGCTCTACGGATGTACCTTCCCGTAGTCCAACACATGTGATCCATCAGCTATGTACCTCCCCGCACGTAGCATCTCTCAAGTGTGAGCACGAAACATACGAACCTACCTCGCTCGTATCCGCACACGAGAGTAACAGGATATGAACCTCCCCGCTCATATCATCACGTGTTCACCACCATCCATGAACCTACCCGCTTATGGCACAACATCCCCTGATCCAAGTCTCACATCACGACATGATAACGAAACAAGAAAAGCACACTATGCTACACAAGGTACATACTCAAGCTGGTCTTGGGGATTCCAATGCTTCCACGAACCTGCCCGCTCGTGGTCCAACTCTACGAACCTCCCTGCTCGCAGTCCAACTCTACGGACCTACTCGCCCGTAGTCCAACACACGTGATCCACTGGCTACGTACCTCCCCACACTCAGCATCTCTCAAGTGTGAGCACAGAACATACGAACCTACCTTGCTCGTATCCCCACACGAGAGTAACAGGATATGAACCTCCCTGCTCATATCATCACGTGTTCATCACCAATCAGGAACCTAACCGCTCATGACAACATCAAGCATATCCCAGACAAGGACCAATACAACAAGTCATGCAAAACATATCACAACACACCATGCCACTACACCATCTGATGAAGGATTATGTTGTTCCTTTTTAAGATTATTGAATATGGTGTAAGTTGATTAAAAAAGCTAAGTGAAATCCCACTGGACATTAAGATAGCAAGCTATCTAGATGTGAAGGTTCCTTTCACAAAGCTCAAGAGAAGAAGATAATGGATTGATTCAAAACAAAAAGGAAATGGAAAGCACATAAACCATATAAAACCAACAACAATTAAAGGAAGAAGAAAACATAAAATGGAAAGGAAAGAAATGGTAAAAATGTGAGAAGCACGCCACTACAAGGCTAGGCTAGAAGCCATGACAACCTTGAAGATGAGTGGATGTGTGCCGCCACTTGCTATGCAAGATAAGGCTTAAAAGTATTCACTCCCTAGGGAGGAAACTCTCATAAATCGTTAAGACACAAAAGTGTTTTTACTTCAAAATGTTCAACCCTTTTACATGTCTAGGAGCACCCCTTATATAAAAGAGTTTAGGGGTCTCTAAGCAAATAAAAGATAACTAAGGATGTCTCTACAAAAACGTAACCCTAGTTTCTAGAAACTTGGTCAAAGAAGGTTACAAAAAATGAGAGACAAAAGAGCTAACTATGGTGTGTGCAAGGCTAATTTCGTTCTAGCACAAAAGGAGACAAAGAATGTGTCTCATATGTCTCGAAAAAGTGGCCAAAGAGTGCTAAAAACAAAGAAGACCAAAGGTACATAGGTACACTTGCTTCATGCCTTTTACTTTATGCTTTATGCCTTTGCTTTACTCTCTCTTCCACATCATTTGTGCTCCCTAATCATCATGTGCCACCTAGCATTGCTTTCTTACTCCTAATTAACCTACAAAGCAAATAAATTTAGATTAGTATGTTGGCTTAAGTCAAGTCAACTATAGTCAACAAGTCAAACCTAGTCAAAGGTCAACAAATCAACTAAAGTTGATTCAACTAAGTCAACTTAGGGAATCAAAAATAACAAACACAAATGAAAGGGATGAAGGATTAGTGAACTTCCTTTCTAAACATGCTTACTCTTCTTAAGCATGTGCCTCCATCCTTGGTTGGGGTCAATCCTTCATCATGAGCTCTTGTTCCATCCTTTATAAGGGTATTACCCCTAGCTTTGGTTAGGCCATCTTTATTTTCTAGACTACTCTACCTCTCTTTCTTGTTCTTTGGGCCTTCCTTTCTGGCTTGGGAAGGGAAGGAAGGGTGATGCACATCTTGCTTTGGAAGAATTTTTTTGTAGGCAAGTAACACCTTAGTGAAAGCTTGCCCCTTTTCTTTTTCTTCTTTATCTTTTCTTATTATATTTCTATCCTTATTAACTTCTTGAGGTGATAAAGGTTGTAAAGTGGTCTTTTTCCCATTTTTGAAGAAAATGTATTGGTTGGTATGACCATCATGTAAAGTTTGTTTATCAAATTGTCATGGCCTACCTAGTAAGATATGTGTGACTTCCATGCGAACAACATCACATAGCACCTCATCTTTGTAGCTTCCTATAGAGAAGTTAATTAGGACTTGTTTATTGACATCTATTTCTCCCTCTTTACTTATTCAAGCAAGCTTGTAGGGCTTAGCATGAGGAATGGTCTCTAAGCTAAGCTTTTCCACCAACCTTGTGCTAGCTACATTACTTCCTCCATCAATAATTAGAGAGCAAACCCATTTGTTAATTTTGCATCTAGATTGAAAAATGTTTTCTCTTTGAGTTGGCTCAAGCTCACTTTGATCTTGACCTATCATGCGCCTTAATAACATAGGGTCTTTCTAAAAAATTTTAGTTTTACTAGAGGAAGAAGATTCTTTTGAAAGAGAATGGGGAGATGAGTGTTCACTTTCAACATTATTACTCTTCTTTAAGATCATGGTCCTTTTGGTTGGGCAATTTAAAGCAATGTGATTATAACCCAAACATTTAAAACATTTAATGGAACTTGATCTTTGAGAAGTGGAATGGTGAATGTGATCACTTGGTGACTTACTTTTACTTAGTGGTTCTTGATGAGAGATAGAAGGGAATTTATCATGTTTCTTTTTATCATTTCCCTTCCATGAGTGACTAGAGTAGTGGTTGGGTGAGTAACTCTTCTTTGCCTTTCTTTTTCTTTTCAATTGAATTTCAATCCCAAGGGCAAGTGTGAAAACATTTTCAAGAGTGGAGTACTCATACAACTCTACTTGGTCTTTTATGTCTCTCCTAAGACCACTCACAAATCTTTTTATTTTCTCTTTGTTAGTTTCTTTTATTTCAACCCTACGCATTTGAGACTCTAATTCTTTAAAGTATTTACTCACACTAATAGGACCTTGGTGAAGCCTTTGGAGCTTCAAAATAAGTTCCTTCCTATAGGAGGGAGGAACAAATCTAGCGCGCATAAGAGTTTTAATGTCCATCCAAGAAGCCGCGGGTGGCCCTTGGTCATAATTCTTACAAACTTTATGCCACCAAGTATTGGCATACTCCAAAAATCCTAAAACTACTAGATCAACTTGTGCTTGATCCTTTACATGATTTTCAATGAAAATTTGATCAACTTTAGCTTCCCAATCAAGGAAAATTTTTGGATCACTTCCACCGTAGAACTTAGGAATCTTTGGAGTTTGCTTCTCTTGTGATGGATTGCGCCTAGAATGCCCTCTTTTCCTAGCCTCTCTTTCTTGCTCCCTAGCTTCAAACCTTTGAATGTGCTCTTGGATTCTTTGGTCACTTTGCTCCTTGTCTTTTCTCAATTGTTCAAAGGCCTCCTTCCTAGACAACTCCAAATCCGGAAGCAATCTCATCAATGTATAGTTTTTGTTTGGTGTAGGTGCATTTGATGAACTTGCCATGATTCCTACAACAAAAACACTCAAATCCGAGACAAAATAAATGGATTAGAGGTTAGACAACATGAAAACCGAGACCAAATCCAACCCAAAATATAACCCAAGTGTTTAGATCACTCTCCTAAAGTAACAAGGCAAGGCTAGCACTCAAAATCCACCAAAGGAGTGAAGCAAATACTTTTAAAAACTTGTTCAAAACATTTCAAATGCAAGACAAGTGATTCGGCCACAACATCCCAAGAGTTTCAAGAAAAGAAAACTACTAAGACAAAACAAAGAACACCTAGTGACAAGCAAGAAAAGCACAAATACAAGGAAAGTTAAACTCTAAAGAAGAAAGGTTTGAAACAAAACTTTTAACAAGACTAAAACAAGAAAAGCACATTTTAAAGACTCTATGGAAAGTACTTGACAAGCATCTTCAAGTCTTAAATCATGCATACACCAAGAAAGATCATAACCAATATCACCCAATTCTCAAGTATGAAAACTAGTAGCATAACACCTAGTGAAAAACACACTTTTAGTTCACCAAGGAGCAAGGTTGCTCTCGGTTTTTAGGCAAACATTAGTGCAAAATTTTCTTCTTTCACAACTAGTTTCATAAAATGGTGAGAAAGAGTTTTAGGTGGCTTGGACACTTATTTCCTCAAGTTTTAGGCCAAAATCAATTTCATGGAGCATACATCAAGAAAGACATAAAGTGAAAGCAATATTCAAATACTTGGGAAAACAAGAATAAGAAAACTTCAAGTTAACATATGACATATGACTCAAGCAAACGTTAGGCACATTTAAACACTCAACATGACATACACAAAGACACAAACATGTAGATATCATGCATTTAAACTCATGGATTTAAGGCTCAAAGACTAAGCATCCAAAGACATGTTATCCAACAACATTTAGGAGCTTAAAGAGGTGCAAAAACCGTAGCCAAACTGCCACAACAAAACCTGAAAACGTTGATTCACGTATTCTTGGCAGATATGACCTTTGCTCACTAATTTGATCATAACTTTCTCCATAGAACTCCAAATGCGTTGGTTCTTTTCTTTCTGGAAACTAGACTCAAAGAGCTTTCTTTTGACACCACAAACGTAATTTTTGGACATAAAAAAGGAAATGGAAAGCACGTAAACCATAGAAAACCAAGAACAATTAAAGGAAGAAGAAAACATAAAATGGAAAGGAAAGAAATGGTAAAAATGTGAGAAGCACGCCACTACAAAGCTAGGCTAGAAGCCATGGCAACCTTGAAGATAAGTGGATGTGTGCCGCCACTTGCTATGAAAAATAAGGCTTAAAAGTATTCACTCCCTAGGGAGGAAACTCTCACAAATGGTTGAGACACAAGAGTGTTTTTACTTCAAAATGTTCAACCCTTTTACATGTCTAGGAGCACCCCTTATATAGAAGAGTTTAGGGGCCTCTAAGCAAATAAAAGATACCTAAGGATGTCTCTACAAAAACCTAAACCTAGCTTCTAGAAACTAGGTCAAATAAGGTTACAAAAAATGAGAGACAAAAGAGCTAACTATGGTATATGCAAGGCTAATTTCGTTCTAGCACAAAAGGAGACAAATAATGTGTCTCATATGTCTCCAAAAAGTGGCCAAAGTGTGCTAAAAACAAAGGAGACCAAAGGTACATAGGTACACTTGCTTCATGCCTTTTACTTTATGCTTTATGCCTTTGCTTTACTCTTTCCTCCACATCATTTATGCCTTGGTTGGGGTCAATCCTTAATCACCATCGCCTAGCGCAGCCTAAGCGTCGCTAAGCGAAATGGCAGTACAGACCGCTTGGCGGTTGCACATCACCGCGGGGCGCCACAACTCACAAGACATCCGTGATTCCTACTATCGCTTGGCGGTTCACTCTATAGCGTCAGGCGCTACAGTAGTAATGTGACACTACTTGTTTTAGGTACTCTAATTCATTTCCTAGAATTCAACCATTCAATTCTCAAATATCCAGAAATCAACATACATATTCATATATTCCAAATTACAACATCACCACACATATGCATCTTTCAAGTATAAGCACACATTCCTCTCTTTTATGATTCATATATACTTACCTCTTAAATCAATTCCAACACACACTTTATTTTCCCCTTCTCATTTTCCCAACCCTTTGCATGCTTACAAGTCACACACCCCACATAAGACACAATCAAAGCTATATACTTATTCCGCATGCCCTCACAATTTCCATTACATTTAAGGTAGGATTATCATGTTCCCATACTTCCCCAAAACCCGCCATGATCATGCAACACTCGATCATAGTGATCTCATCAATAATGGCCTTTTTCACATACTTATAACATCATACATTCGAGCTAACATATATAAGTTCATATATTCATCATGTCTTAGCAAGCATTACCAAAAACATACTCATCAATCACACATCTATATATTTATATATATACATTCACCAATCAAGGCCATGCCAGCACTTAAGAACACTTAATCATCCATTAGTAATCACACTATTAGGGAATTCAAACAACCAATCATGCGTGATGTATATCTCTAGCTATTGTTCTCCAAATCAAATCTCCACCGTTCACAGTGAAGAACTACATGTTGTGGACCTCCTGTCAAAACTTCACCTAAATTGGATGGTTAACGAACCGGGAAATGCAGTTTTACGAAAACTGCGCAAACCAGAAAGAAAAGTGATGAAGGATTGACCCCAACAAAGGATGGAGGCACATGCTTAAGAAGACTAAGCATGTTTAGAAAGGAACTTCACTAATCCTTCATCCCTTTCATTTGTATTTGTTATTTTTGATTCCCAAAGTTGACTTGGTTGAATCAACTTTAGTTGACTTGTTGACCTTTGACTAGGTTTGACTTGTTGATTATAGTTGACTTGACTTAAGCCAACATGCTAATCTATGTTTATTTTCTTTGTAGGTTAATTAGGAGTAAGAAAGCAATGTTAGGTGGTGCATGGTGATTGGGGAGCATAAAAGATATGGAGGAGAGAGTAAAGCAAATGCATAAAGCATAAAGTAAAAGGCATGAAGCAAGTGTACCTATGTACCTTGTGTCTCCTTTGTTTTTAGCACACTTTGGCCACTTTTTCGAGACATATGAGACACATTCTTTGTCTCCTTTTGTGCTAGAACGAAATTAGCCTTGCACACACCATAGTTAGGTCTTTTATCTCTCATTTTTGTAACCTTATTTGACCTAGTTTCTAGAAGCTAGGGTTAGGTTTTTGTAGAGATATCCTTAGGAATCTTTTATTTGCTTAGAGGCCCCTAAACTCTTCTATATAAGGGGTGCTCCTAGACATGTAAAAGGGTTGAACATTTTGAAGTAAAAACACTCTTGTGTCTCAACCATTTGTGAGAGTTTCCTCCCTAGGGAGTGAATACTTTTAAGCCTTATCTTGCATAGCAAGTGGCGGCACACATCCACTCATCTTCAAGGTTGTCATGGCTTCTAGCCTAGCCTTATAGTGGTGTGCTTCTCACATTTTTACCATTTCTTTCCTTTCCATTTTATGTTTTCTTCTTCCTTTAATTGTTGTTGGTTTTATATGGTTCATGTGCTTTCCATTTCCTTTTTGTTTTGAATCAATCCATCATCTTCTTCTCTTGAGCTTTGTGAAAGGAACCTTCACATCTAGATAGCTTTCTATCTTAATGTCCAGTGGGGATTTCACTTAGCTTTCTTAATCAACTCACACCATATTCAATAATCCTAAAAAGGAACAAGATAATCCTTCATCATTTGGTATCTAGAGCTTTGTTTGTCTTTGAATATAGTGTTTTCATGTTCTAACCTTGTCTTGTGTAGCTATCTTTTAATGGTTCACATAAAAACAATGTTGGCAGAAACTGTTCATGATTTTAAAAGATTAAACTGCACCTAATCAGTGGTCCAAAAATTACGTTCTTGATGTCCAAAGAAAGCTCTGTTAGTCTAGTTTTTAACAAAAAAAGAATCAATGCATTTGGAGTTCTGTGGAGAGAGTTATGATTGAAATAGTAAGCAAAGGTCAGAGCTGCTGAGATCACCACGAATCAACGTTTTTCAGGTTATGTTGGGCAGTTTTGGCTACTGTTTTTGTTACTCTTCTTACTCCTAAATGTTGTTGGATAACATGTCTTTGTGTGCTTAATCATTGACCTTCATTTCCAAAAGTTTAAATGCATGATAGCTACATGTTTGAGTCTTTAAATGTGCCTAACTTTTGCTTGAGTCATATGTCATATGTTAGCTTGAAGTTTTCTTATTCTTGTTTTCCAAGTATTTGAATCTTGCTTTCACTTTATGTCTTGCTTGATGTATGCTCCATGAAATTGATTTTGGCCTAAAACTTGAGGAACTAAGTGTCCAAGCCACCTAAAACTCTTTCTCACCATTTTATGAAACTAGTTGTGAAAGAAGAAAAATTTGCACCAATTTTTTACTAAAAACCGAGAGCAACCTTGCTCCTTGGTGAACTAAAAGTGTGTTTTTCACTAGGTGTTATGCTACTAGTTTTCATGCTTGAGAATTGGGTGATATTGGCTAATTAGTTCCATGCTTTAACTTGGTTATGATCTTTCTTGGTGTATGAATGATTTAAGACTTGAAGATGCTTGTTAAGTGCTTTCCATAGAGTCTTTAAAATGTGCTTTTCTTGTTTTAGTCTTGTTAAAAGTTTTGTCTCAAACTTTTGTTCTTTAGAGTTTAGCTTTCCTTGTTTTTGTGCTTTTCTTGCTTGTCACTAGGTGTTCTTTGTTTTATCTTAGTAGTTTTCTTTTCTTGAAACTCTTGGGAAGTTGTGGCCGAATCACTTGTCTTGCATTTGAAAGGTTTTGAACAAGTTTTTAAAAGTGTTTGCTTCACTCCTTTGGAGGAGCTTTGAGTGTAGCCTTGCCTTATTACTTTGGGAGATTGATCTAAACACTTGGGTTACATTTTGGGTTGGAATTGGTCTCGGTTTTCATGTTGTCTAACCCCTAATTCATTTATTTTGTCTTGGCTTTGAGTGTTTTGTTGTAGGAATCATGGCAAGTTCATCAAATGCACCTACTCTAAACAAAAACAATACATTGATGAGATTACTTCGGGATTTGGAGTTCTCTAGGAAGGAGTCCTTTGAACAATTGAGAAAAGAAAAGGAGCAAAGTGACATAAGAATCCAAGAGCACATTCAAAGGCGTGAAGCTAAAGAGCAAGAAAGAGAGGCTAGGAAAAGAGGGCATTCTAGGCGCAACCCATCATAAGAGAAGCAAACTCCAAAGATTCCTAAGTTCTATGGTGGAAGTGATCCAAAAATCTTCCTTGATTGGGAAGCTAAAATTGATCAAATTTTCAATGAAAATCATGTAAAGGATCAAGCACAAGTTGATCTAGTAGTTTTAGGATTTTTGGAGTATGCCAATACTTGGTGGCATAAAGTTTGTAAGAATTATGACCAAGGGCCACCCGCGGCTTCTTGGATGGACATTAAAACTCTTATGCGCGCTAGATTTGTTCCTCCCTCCTATAGGAAGGAACTTCTTTTGAAGCTCCAAAGGCTTCACCAAGGTCCTATGAGTGTGAGTGAGTACTTTAAAGAATTAGAGTCTCAAATGCGTAGGGTTGAAATAAAAGAAACTAACAAAGAGAAAATAAAAAGATTTGTGAGTGGTCTTAGGAGAGACATACAAGACCAAGTAGAGTTGTATGAGTACTTCACTCTTGAAAATGTTTTCACACTTGCCCTTGGGATTGAAATTCAATTGAAAAGAAAAAGAAGGGCAAGGAAGAGTTACTCACCCAACCACTACTTTAGTCACTCATGGAAGGGAAAGGATAAAAAGAAACATGATAAGTTCCCTTCTAACTCTCATCAAGAACCACCAAGTAAAAGTAAGTCACCAAGTGATCACATTCACCATTCCACTTCTCAAAGATCAAGTTTCATTAAATGTTTTAAATGTTTGGGTTATAATCACATTGCTTTAAATTGCCCAACCAAAAGGACCATGATCTTAAAGAAGAGTAATGATGTTGAAAGTGAACACTCATCTCCCTATTCTCTTTCAAAAGAATCTTCTTCCTCTAGTAAAACTAATTTTTTTGAGAAAGACCCTATGTTATAAAGGCGCGTGATAGGTCAAGATCAAAGTGAGCTTGAGCCAACTCAAAGAGAAAACATTTTTCAATCTAGATGCAAAATTAACAAATGGGTTTGCTCTCTAATTATTGATGGAGGAAGTAGTACCAATGTAGCTAGCACAAGGTTGGTGGAAAAGCTTAGCTTAGAGACCATTCCTCACGCTAAACCCTATAAGCTTGCTTGGATAAGTAAAGAGGGAGAAATAGATGTCAATAAACAAGTCCTAATTAACTTCTCTATAGGAAACTACAAAGATGAGGTACTATGTGATGTTGTTCCCATGGAAGTCACACATATCTTACTAGGTAGGCCATGGCAATTTGATAAACAAACTTTACATGATGGTCATACCAACCAATACATTTTCTTCATAAATGGGAAAAAGACCACTATACAACCTCTATCACCTCAAAAAGTTAATAAGGATAGAAATATAATAAGAAAAGATAAAAATGAAAAAGAAAAGGGGCAAGCTTTCACTAAGGTGTTACTTGCCTACAAAAAAATTCTTCCAAAGCAAGATGTGCATCACCCTTCCTTCTCTTCCCAAGCCAAAAAGGAAGGCCCAAAGCACAAGCAAGAGAGGAAGAGTACTCTAGAAAATAAAGATGGCCTAACCAAAGCTAAGGGTAATATCCTTAGAAAGGATGGAACAAGAGCTTAAAAAAGGGAAGCGCAAATCCTCCCCCAAATCAAGTCAAGCTCCATCTACAAAGGCTTAACGAATTTGTGGTCAAATTCTCTCCAACAAGGGGAGGATGATGAAGGATTGACCCCAACCAAGGAAGGAGGCACATGCTTAAGAAGACTAAGCATGTTTAGAAAGGAAGTTCACTAATCCTTCATCCCTTTCATTTGTATTTGTCATTTTTGATTCCCAAAGTTGACTTAGTTGAATCAACTTTAGTTGACTTGTTAACCTTTGACTAGGTTTGACTTGTTGACTATAGTTGACTTGACTTAAGCCAACATGCTAATCTATGTTTATTTTCTTTGTAGGTTAATTAGGAGTAAGAAAGCAATGTTAGGTGGTGCATGGTGATTGGGGAGCATAAAAGATATGGAGGAGAGAGTAAAGCAAATGCATAAAGCATAAAGTAAAAGGCATGAAGCAAGTGTACCTATGTACCTTGTGTCTCCTTTGTTTTTAGCACACTTTGGCCACTTTTTCGAGACATATGAGACACATTCTTTGTCTCCTTTTGTGCTAGAACGAAATTAGCCTTGCACACACCATAGTTAGGTCTTTTATCTCTCATTTTTGTAACCTTATTTGACCTAGTTTCTAGAAGCTAGGGTTAGGTTTTTGTAGAGATATCCTTAGGAATCTTTTATTTGCTTAGAGGCCCCTAAACTCTTCTATATAAGGGGTGCTCCTAGACATGTAAAAGGGTTGAACATTTTGAAGTAAAAACACTCTTGTGTCTCAACCATTTGTGAGAGTTTCCTCCCTAGGGAGTGAATACTTTTAAGCCTTATCTTGCATAGCAAGTGGCGGCACACATCCACTCATCTTCAAGGTTGTCATGGCTTCTAGCCTAGCCTTATAGTGGTGTGCTTCTCACATTTTTACCATTTCTTTCCTTTCCATTTTATGTTTTCTTCTTCCTTTAATTGTTGTTGGTTTTATATGGTTCATGTGCTTTCCATTTCCTTTTTGTTTTGAATCAATCCATCATCTTCTTCTCTTGAGCTTTGTGAAAGGAACCTTCACATCTAGATAGCTTTCTATCTTAATGTCCAGTGGGGATTTCACTTAGCTTTCTTAATCAACTCACACCATATTCAATAATCCTAAAAAGGAACAAGATAATCCTTCATCAAAAAGGTGGGGCCTAGCGCCCAAGAGTGAGGAAGGTGGCGCCTGGCGGGACTATACTACCGTTGGGCAGTTCCTGCTTTGTGAAAAATACGAAAAATAGCGTTTTTCGTGAATCAGAGTGCCACGCATCACTGGTATGGTGCCTAGCGGTAACCAACGTGTCGCTAGGCGGTTACTGCTGTTCCAAGAACACCAACATTCTTCTTTGCACCTACGAACCTCAACCCATTCACACAACTCTGAGTTCAACCAATTTATGACTCTATAAGATACGATTTCATCTTTTAGGATTACAAGTCATTCCCTAACACTTCCCATACCTGAATTCATTCACATTTTCCATTTAGATTAGTGTCGTTTTCGAAATCCCCAATTCATCAACCCTAAGGTAACCTTCATGCAATTTTCATCTCAATTAAACTCCAATTCCACGAATTTCCAATGAAATACGATGCTTAATCATTCATAAAGATTAGAACGTGATTTCTCCCCGATTAGAAACCTCCCAGAACCTAAGAAACATCAAAATCGAGCCAAAAGTGGCTTGTGTCACCTGGCGGGTATTCATCACCGCCAGGCCCTTCATAAAACCCAGAAAACTGGGTACACTAACATGCGTCGCCTGGCGGTTAAGCTCGTGCCGCCAGGCGGTTCTGTCTCTAAAACCCCCATTACCCAGAAACAGGATGAGTCGCCTAGCGGTGATTCATCACCCGCCAGGCGATTTCTGGAAAATTATAGAAAACACGAAAATACATGAAATAGTAGAGTACATGCATTCAAATTCTCATACATTTCATACAGATAACAACACGAAATAAAAGGTTCAGTTCTAGGTCCGCTAACCTGGATAATTCTTGCTCACTTGGAAGAATTAGTACTTCTCTTGTGCCACCACTAGTCCAGCCTTGGACTTCCCTCAATGCACTTCATGCTATGCTAAATTCCCCTCAAAATCACCTTCAGACTCTCTCCCTCACTGCCAAATTCGTGTGCCCTTTTTGCTCCATCACTTTTTCTCTCTTTCTTCTCCAAAAAACAACTTAATTAGACCATTAACTAAGCCTTAATGCTTGTTAATGAGATGAAAACGAAAATGGCTTTCAAGGTGGAGTTAATGGCCATTCAAAGACCATTAGTGGCCTCCCCAACCCCCTAGGCTGCCCATCTTGCAGCTAGGGTTTCTCTCCCCTTTCATATTCTTGCCAAAAGAAAATTTGGCAAAAAGAAAGTTTAATTCATTCTTAGAAAGGTTTGAACCCACAACCATTCAATCACAAGGTAAATGCACAACCAATTCAACCAATTCATGTTTCGTGATAATTCTTATAATTTTAGGATTACATTATCACTAATCACATCCAAACATAACATTCAAAATAATGCACTTATTAAAATAACACAGAATTTAGCACATATAGGACTTGAACCCAAGTCCTATCACAACAACCAACTACTCTCAATCAGTTGAGTTAGTACTTTTCCACGTCATAATAATTTGCATTAAAAAATGCCATAAGGGCTCATACTACCCGCATTTATTAAATAATTATTTATTTAATTATTTAAATTTTTTGGGTCTTACAGCCTTTCTTGCTACAGTTGTTGCACCGACGATAGCCCTCCATGCGCGGGCAGGCGCTCCTCAGATGAGGGCTTCCACATATGTAACACTGCCCCTGACCCTGCTAGGGAGGAAAGCTCCTAGGCCCCTGAGACTGATGGTGAGATCTGTCATAAGGCTTCTTCCTCTCCTCGTGCCTCGGCTTGGACCCAAATGGTCCACCTATCATTTGTTGTTGTGGGAGGCGCTGACCTTCTACTTCCTGCTTCATCTTCTCCATTACTCTGGCCTTCTCCACTAGGGCGGCAAAATCCTTAATGGATAATGGGGCCACCGTCAATCTGATATCACCACGGAGGCCATTCTCAAATTTCTGACATCTCTATTCTTCATCAAGTGGCAAAGTGTAGAAGCGACTGAGGTGTTTGAACTTTTCACCATACTCAGCTACAGACTTCCCTCCCTGAGTGAGCTCGAGGAACTCCACCTCTTTGGCATATCTGACACTATCAGGAAAGTACTCGGAGAGGAATTTCCCCCTGAAGGCCTTCCAAGTAACTCGCTCATCTATTTCTTCCATCATGGACTTCATACTAATCCACCAATTTTTCGTCTCTCCTGTGACCATATACATTGTGAACACTAGCCTGTTCTCTACAAGGCACATCTTCGCATCAAAGATGCGCTCCAAATCCTTCAGCCACTGGTCTGCTGCATCAGGGCTAGTCTTCCCATTGAATTTCACTGGGTGGTGCTTCAAAAAGTCTTCCAAGCTCCACTCCCTAACTGTAGGTCGTGGCTCATGACCAAAGGTAGGAGCAGCCATTTTGTTCTCCTCCAGCTGGCGGAGGGCCTCCATATGCTGCCGGTGAGCATCCTCAGCAACCACTCTTGCAGCCTCCATCTGCTGCATCACTAACTGTTGTTGTTCTAGCGATACTGCTTGTCGCTGCATTGATACCTCATGTTGTTTCATCATGGCTGTACTTTGTTGCGTCATAGCAGCTACCATCGCTTCTATAGCTCTGGCGATATCTGGTACATCATCCTGAGAAGACCGAGAGTTCCTGTGAGGAGGTGCCATGATTCACTGGCACACAGGAAATCACTTGTCAGATGATGAGATAGAAAACTTGACTAAAGACACTAGAAAGACGCTACGAAAGCTAAGCGGACACCCAAGTCCACAGACCTAAGGAATGACCGCTCTGATACCATAAATGTAACGTCCCATTTAATAAATAAACTTACTTAAATGACACGTCACACAATATAATAAACTCACTCCTTAAAGATATCCAAGAGTTATAAAAGGGAAAATCCTGAAGCACACCACGATGCCAATACAAGACAAGGTACACGGTCTAATGTAACCAGAAATACAACACTAATAAATAAAATACATGGGCCATAGCCCTAGCAATAGACACAAAGAGCAAGGCCCAAGTCCAGTCGACAAAGCAGCGAAACCTTCATCACCCTGATGACCACAGGTAGTTCTCGCATCTGTTCACATCAACAAGTTGATGATCATTGCAAAAAGAGAAGAACCACACATATAGAACACACAACAAACAAACAGAAGGGTAAGCTAGAGTAAAAACAGTTTATCAAGCAGTCACATGCTATTACACAATCCAAACAGTATTTATCAACCAATCATGTTATGACTTCTCAAGCAATACACTAAACTCAGACTCGACTCATCTGAATTACATATAATCTAGTCGGATTCAGCGAATGCTTACACTTATGATGGATTATCCTGCTCACCCCCGAGCTGCTCACCCTTGAGCTAAGAGTTACAAGTGTTACAAGTGTTACAATGTTTCAATCCCCCACATACAAGGTTAGTCCTTAATGAGTTTCAGGCCTTCTGCTACTCTCACCACAAGAGTCAGTTCGCTCTATGTGAGACTAACTGACTCCTTAGAGCATCAGGATGTAACCTTACCTTGAATCCTTACCAAATTATATAGATGGGGCACCACCATGGACTCCCACTAATAGGGGCCATGGAATTACGTCCCGACCACTGAAGCACGACCCTGAAATCTCACCTAGAGATTTCAAGGAATTACATACAGACCACATACCAATCATATTCTGACAAACAAGTAATATTTATCATGCATTTACATCTCATGTCAACCTTTATAACCAACCCCTTTTATATTCCAGGTCAAACCATACCAACTCATCATCCTCCATCCATGAATAGGAAATTTTATCTCATATCATTACTAAGCCACTTTTATAACCAACCATTTCATGTTCATTACATGCCAAGAATTTATCGAACTTTATCATTCACAATTCATACACCCTCCCAATCATGCATATTCATTCACCTCATGCCATCATATAATAACACAATTAAATGCATGCCAAGCATCCAAGAATAGGGAAAAACATCAAACCGGGACGCACTCTCGCCCATCTCCTCGCTCAAGCTGAAGGGTCTCGCTCAGGCAAAAGGGTCCCTCGCTCAAGCGAGAGGGTCTCTCACTCAGGCGGGCTCCCTTCGCCTAGGCGAGAGCTCGACATACAAGTACAGTGGCTTATGCGCATTCTCGCTTAGGCGAGACTCTCCTCGCCTGAGCGAGACGCTCGCTCGCTCAAAAACAGAGTTGGTCGCCTGAGTGACCACTCGCATGAAATAACCTGGGCAAGCCTCTGTTAATCTTGCCTAGGCGAGGCAGGCTCGCTTGGGCAAGAAAACCAATGCTCACCATTGTTCTCTCGTGTAACAGCCACCCACACACACCCAAACAGTTCAAACAGACATTTTCAACCATTCATATTCCCACACAGTTCATTCGATCATCAAATACTCATAAAATAAACAAATTTCACAGAACACATAGTAGGGTCTAGCTTCCCTTACCTAGACAATGCTAGACGAAAACCTCGACACCCAAACTGTGGAGTACAAGTAGCTCTAGGAACAGATTCAAAGCTGGAGAATAATGAGCAGAAGTGGGTTTATTACGGAACCCTAACAATGAATACGAAACTAAACCATCATACACTATGAGTTGAAGAGCACTTACGTGAGCAGAAACGAGATCGAGCTAAACTGGGATCTGATTAACCATCGAAACCCTAATAGAGGAATAGATGGTAGTAGCTCTAAGGTAAGGGGGTCTGTTTTACGAAAATGAGCAGTATGGTTAGGGTTAGGGCATATTAGGTCTGAATTCCCCTTTTTGGGTCAACTCTTAGGCCTAATAGATTGGGCAGCCCTTAAAATAAAAGAAAAGAGAAATAATGGGCCTTACATATAACATCAATATTAATTAATTTTGACATTGACATATTTTTAAAATATGTTTGCAGAAAAGTAGTCTCATTTCTTTATGTAGACAGTGATTGAAAATGACAGTTTCATAATTAAAATTTTAATTTTTTTTAATATTGTAATCAATTACTCAAGTGTTAAACGCCATGATCTTCTTGATATAGGGAGTCCTCCAAAAGAATAGTTTCATAATTTAAGTCTTTTACTTATTTATTTTACAAACTTCATTTATTTATTTATTAATTATTATTGTATTAAATGTAAAGTAATCATTCTTTCTGTATTTCTAAACCACTTTTTAAAAATTTTAAATGAATATTAATATAATTGAAATACTAACAAATGGTGCACACATATCTATTCAATTTATTCAATGAATTAGTTGGATTTTCTCATTGAGTCTTTTGGATTTAGAGTGTAGGGAGTGACTATGTCGTTACTTCAACATCTCAAAATGTCATTTTTTTTTGTATATTTACCATTAATTTTTTAATTGATTTATCTATTTATTGGTTATTTATTATTTATATTTATATTTATATTTATTTGTAATCATTGTTTCAAATTTTTGAAAAACTTTTTAGATTACAAATCTTCACTTCATTATTCAATCACATAGGAAGATTGTATGTTTATTTTAAATTTTAAATTTTAAATATTTACTTTATGTTTTAAATAAATAAGATAATTTAAATAATAATAAATCATATATATATATATATATATATATATATATATTAAATGTAATATTACCTACAACATATAAATTTCTAAACTTGCACATCATAAAAGTTGTCATTTATGGATTTCAATATCAATATTAAAATTATATCCAAAATCAAAATCAAAATAAGAATCATATACAAAATTAGAATTATATTAAATTTTAAATATTCAAATATGAACAACATTCACACATGTAAAAAATAAAAATTATAAAGTTTTAAACTTTTAAAGATATGAAAATACTTACCATTTCAATTTCAATCCTATTTCAAGATTAAGATATTTGAAATTAGAAATATATATAATAATAAAGTGAGTTTTAAATTTGAAATTTCAAAAAGCTATAAAAATATTTTACTTAAGTTTGAATTTGAAATTCAAAATTCAAAAAAAAATGTAAAAAAGTTAAGTCTTTTTAATTGATTATTTTAATGCATCTAAACAATTCTCAAATATTTTTGATCTGAGAAAGGTCGGTATTTAAGATATGAACAAAATTTTGTAGATGAAAAAACAATAATGAAAATACGTGAATAATTATAATTAAAAATAAAAATAAATAAATATATGATACAAAATAATAAAAAAATAATATACTATTTGAGAACAATGTCTTAAAAATAAAGAGTTCAAAAACTTTGATGGTTGTTAATAATATAATAATATGTTATAATTCATAATAATACTCAAAAATAATACAATAAGATATATAAGAATTTAAAACATGAATTTGTACTAAAACATGACAACTTTATCGGTAGAATCTATTTTTTATATATTTTTTACATGGTCTATTATTCGTAGTTTTAAATTGTTTACTATTTATAATTTTTTTTTACCATCTAACATTTGTATTTTCAAATAAATTAATAATAATAATATTAAACTTGAATGTTGATTAACTTCTCTCACAATTTTTCATAATAATATTAATATTAATATTTTATTGTTTTACATTTATTTTTAAAATAGAAAGGAACTAATATTAAAATGATCAAAAAATATTAGTAATATGTGGTTCAATATTCACACTTGAAATAAACTTATGTAAATATCCGTAAAAGATATTAATGTTAATAAATAATTTTTAAAATATTATTTGTATTTATTTACATTAATATTAATATTTAAATTGGATTAGATGAAGACCTATATTTCAAATTTGGAAAACTTCTCTTATACATAAATCCATTTCTCCTTTTCCTATGTATTAATTGAACAATGCACACGTTCTTTTTTTTTTCTTTCTTATTAATAATATTATATTCTTCATTTTTCTGTTTTCATGTTACTTATAGGCCATTTTTTTAAGTAAGTTCATTTTTACTACTCTCATCCTAAATATTTGGAAGTTTGCCCAAAAGATGTGATATGGTAAATTGTTTTATTACTTTTTCATAGGTATTGACTGACTTTTGAAACTTTAATTCATAAAAATTAAACCTTTTTTAATGTTTTTGAACAACTATCACGTATTTTTCACCTTTCAAGAAAGCTTAAGTATTAATTTAAAAAATAATTTTGATAACATTGACATAAGTGTATTATTATAAAGTCAAAATTATAAATTCTTAAAAATTTTAAAGATATAAAAATCATTAACGATTTTAATTTCAATTTTTTATTCTAAAATTAAAATATATATTGCCAAATTTCAAATTCGAAATATATAATAAATTTGTATTTAAAATTCAAAATCATAAAAAACTACAAAAATATGATAACAAGTTTTAATTTAAAATTTAAATTTAAAACAAAAATAAAATCTAAATTTTACCAAATAAATAAAAAATGTATCTAATTTAATATATAAATAAGATACTTATATTTTAAAAAAATATTATCTTATTAAAACGATTTATTTTGTATAAAATTATATATAAAAACATGACAATAAATTAATAGTATATATATATATATATATATATATATATATATATATATATATATATAATTTTCTTTTTAAGTTATAGATATATCAATTGATCTTCGTCTATTTTATTTATTTTTTTAAAATTATTATAGAATCTCTTTTTTGTTATTAAATAGAGTTTAGGGTTTATGGTTTATTATTATAGAATCTCTTTTTTATTATTAAATAGATAAAAAAATAGTTAAGTTATTTTTTATAATGATTTTAAAAAATGAGCTACAATCTCAAATTTAAACTATACAAAAGAATAAATGATTTTTTTTAATTAACATTCATATAGTCAACAATACAGAAAATTTAAAATTCATATGGTAATGAATTTAAAATTTAAAATTTAAAGTAGCAAAATACGGATTAGTGTATTTTAAATTAAAAAATAATTTTTATAACATAAAAATTAGTGTGTCGTTACAAAGTAAAAATTATAAATTATTAAAACTTTTAAAGATATAAAAATAACCGATGATTTTAAATAAATATTTCTTTTCTAAAATAAGATACATATTGCCAAATTTAAAATTTAAAATATAAATTAATAAAGTATAAATTTAAAATTCAAAATTGTAACAAATTATAAAAGTATGATAACAAAGTTTAGATTTGAAAATTTAAAATCCAACAAAACTATGAAAATATTACTCGAATAGAGAAGTCTACCAAATATCTAACATTTGTATTTTTGTAGAGTGTAATATATATATATATATATTTTTTTTTTTTCTTTTTTTTTTTTTTGCATGGTCTACATTTTATAGATTTCAATCGTTTTTTATTTATATTTTGTTTGCATAATCTAACATTTGTATTTTCTAATAATGTATTATTTATATTTATATGTACGGCCTATCATTTATAATTTTATATGGTCTATTCTTTCCATTTTTTATATTGTCTAAATTTTGTATTTTTATTAGATTTACTCAACAATTTTTATATTGTTCATCGTTTTTATTATAAAATAATCAATTATTACATTTTTTTTATATTGTCTACTCAATAAATTATTTAAAATTGAATTTGATTTCTTAATTTCATTAACTCAATCTTAATATATTATTTAAAATAATTATGTACAATATATTTTATTAAAAATATATTTAAATAACTTAAATACATTTTTATCATAAAATCATTAAAAATATAATATAATTTTATAAAATAAAATATTTATATTATATTTAATTATTTTGTTATAATTTTAAATTAATTTAATAAATATATTATAATTTTAAACTTTTAAAATCTGGTACCAGTGTGTTGCACGAATATAAATGCTAGTTATCAAATAAATGTCTTTGTTAAATGAATTAATTATATAAAATAAAATAAATTTAAATAAATGTGGAGAAATGAATTAAATAGTCTATATTATAAATTATTTTAAATTATTATTAAAATAACAATAAATTATTTGAAGTCATTAATGATAATATCAATAAATTACATTTTTGTAATTTTAAATATTATTTTTAATTTTATTTTAATATCATTTCTTCTAATTTATATTAAAGGATAAAACGGCAATCATATAATTTACTCTATTAAAAATTATAATTTATTAAATTTTATTCATCACATCGTAAATTTTCATCAATTTTTCATTCATATATATTTAAATTATACTATCTTTTCTTTAATTTAATCAACTTCATCTTTATTTATAAATCAACTCAAATCAACGTAAATTCATCCTTCTAAATTCACACAACGATCTAAATCCAACATTAGTTAATCTAAGTTGATGTTTCCAATTTCTTGCACCGTAATTTCAACAAAATGATTCCAGCCGCTTGCTTTTAAAATCAAATTTGTATTCAATTGTTTGCTTTTGCGGTTTAGAACACTAATTTCAGGGATCACTTCATACGGAAAGGAATTTGTAACAAGATCCACTGAATCCAGCATTTCTTTCTGCATATGTTGCACCAAACAAAAACAAGCGGTTGGAATATTGCCTCAATACGCCAGCATGATGCTTAGAAAAGGAACAATTGTGATTTTAAACTATCTGGTCACAATTGTTGCTTTCTTGTAAATTCATGCACAGCTTAATTTGTACTTGTTTGCTGCTTCTTCATTCAATCTGTGTGTTTGTTTCACATGGGCTTTAACATTCAATTCACGTGCCTCCTCCTTTCCCACAAATCAAAGTTGTAAGAGAAACAAACGTAACTGACCGTCCAATTCACCAAACACACTCAAATAGATAACTTATTTAATTTTATTAAATTTTTAATCACAACTAAACTTAGTTCATTTTTAATTTGAGCTAGATATGTTTATAACTTTTAAACTTGAATTCGAAATTTTAATTCGTGTTTATTTTAAACTTTAATATATATTAATTCCAAACTTTAAAAGTTAATTAATATAATATTTTTAATTTATTTGCGTTTATTTTTTTTTTATGTTTTAGACCACTCAAACATTAATCTAAATTACAATTTGAGTAATTAGAAAAATTTAATGCATTTGGATTAAAAAAGGTAATATTTATTATTTTTAAAATTTTAATAATAGTTTCAAAAAGAGACAAACTCAATTTCGTAATAAAATTTAGAAACTAAAAATATATTTAATTATTAATTATTATTTAATATAATATTTATAAAAATAAGTTAGTTGGTTTTATAAGTACTAGTATTTGCTAAAAGTATAAGCTGTCTTTTACAGTATTAGTATAACAATTACACTGTCACAACGCATTTTGGTTTTTTTCTTTTATCAGAAAAAATTATTTGATTTTTGCTGGACTTAACATATTATTTTAGATAGTTTCTATCTTTTTTTGATCACTGGAAATCAATCAACGCTTTTTATACATAAGTTTTCTTATTAACTTGATTTTGAGCCACTAATTTAAATAATGTTTTTAAAGGACTAATTTATAAATTTATTTATCTTTAGTTATTGAATCATATATTAATCTTTTTCGCTTTCTCCAAAAGATAATATATATAATATTTCTTCTTTCATTCCTAAAGTAAGATTTTATTATTTTATTATTTGTTTTAATATAAGATAAATTTTCTTATTTATTATGTTTGTTTTCTTTATCAGCAACAATTTATTATATTGGTATTACGCAAGATAATAATAATAATAGTATTAATCATAATTCTTTTAATAATTATCTTATTATTTTTTTAGTTTATACTATGTATTTTAACCATTATATTATCATTAATATTTATTTTATTATTTTGCCTTTATATGTCAAAATATTGATACTGGCATATAACAAATTTTGTTTTGAAAGTGATAAGTCATTGTGCGCATTGTTTAGGTTTTGCAAGGAAAATCTCATACATTAAATAATGCATTAAATATGTTTTACTAAAATATCATTAATTAACTTATATATTTTCTTAAAGAGTATTAAATAAATATTTCAAATGAATGGCATAATTTTTTTCCTATTTGAAAATATAAAAATATTCATGATATGAAAATTTTCACTCAATTTTTAACTTCAAATATAATAGAAAATAATTTTTAATCAATAATACAAATTTTGATAAATTTATTGTTTTCTACTAATTTGTATAAATTAGTAAAAGAGACGTAAAAAGTACACCGGAGGATATGACATGTGTGGATAAAGAAAAGTAAAGTATATGTGTAGACGAGATGAAATAGATAATAATAGTAGACGAGGGAAAGTAGACTATATGAGTAGATGAACTGGAGTAGAAGATTATGAAGTGAAACTCGATTCTTTTATTATTAGAAAGGTATAAGCTATAAAAAGAAAATTAACATAAACACTATCTTCTCTCTAACGTATTTCTCTTCTCTTTCTCTCATTTCTCTCTAGATTTTTTATTAAGTTACACATTCGCTTAAAGATTCGAGAGCATTACAGGAATCTTGGTGTTAAGGGCTATCATCCAAACCGATCAGAGACTGAATTAGAGTGTGATAAGTGTGATAATCTTCTACCCATTTCCTTTGAGTCATTCAGTTGTATGCTTGTATGTGGGGAAATTTGCTTGAATGTGGCTCTTTTGGATTAGAGACAAGTTTTTGCATACTAGTGATCTAGAGTGTGTTCAAATCTTTGATCTGAGTTTATTTTGTATATGTACTATACATGTTCAAGTACATCTTGGCTACTCGGGCTGAGATGTACCAAACCTAAGTATATCTGACCGGGACGAGTACATTTTAGCCACTCGGATTGAGATGTACTCAACCTAAGTATATTCGGCCAGGACGAGATCATATCGGCCCAAGCCATTAACTATGATCAAATATGCTTAAATTAAGAAGAGGGATAAACCATATTAGCCAAAGGTAATCAGGGTAATTAGGCCATGTGGATTAGGCCTATCCAGGTAAAACCCATAATTAGGGTAATTGAACCAAAATTGTGTTTCCACTAAGTGTTATGCTACTAGTTTTCATATTTGGGTGTTGAATGATATTGGCCAATTAGTTCCATGCTTAAAAGTTGGTTATGATCTTTCTTGGTGTATGCATGATTTGAGACTTGGTGATGCATAGTTCAAGTATTTTTCCAACAGAGTCTTCTCATGTGCTTTTCTTGCTTGTTTTGATTTAAAGTTTTGTCACCTTGATATCCTTTCCTTAGAGATTAGCTTTCTTGGCTTTAAGTACTTTTATTGCTTGTCTTTAGGTTCTTTGTTTTGTCTTAGTAGTTTTCTTCCTTTGCTTTCCTTTGAGTGTAGTGGCCAAGCCACTTGAACTTTTCTTGAAAAGGTTTCCAAAAACTTTGAAAGCATTTCACTCCTTTTCAGGTCTATAAGTGTGATTCTTGTAGGGTGTGTGTCTAGATTTTGTGTAAGTCAAAAATCTTGTGAGTTTTGTTGTACAAAAGTGTAATCTTGTTGTGTGATTTATAAAAATTTTGAATATTGTGGAATCCAGGCTCAGATTGTCCTGGTAAACTGGATGTAGCTTAGTGATTGAGTGAACCAGTATAAAAACAACTATGCATTTCTCTTTCCCTCATCTCACTCTCTTCGAAACTCTTTAAAAAGTCAAGAAAACCAAGTAATTTGATCTTTGGTGTGATTTAATGCGTTCTTGTGTAATTTGAGGTTTTATACTTATTAAGAATACGGATTGGAACATGTCCTGTATGTAAAAGATTGTTGTTTGAGTTGAATTTGCGAATTCTACATTCTGTCTAAATTTAGTCTTTTTAATAGACTATTTCATAGCATCAAGAACAATTTAGTCTGTTGTTTTATATTTTAATCGACTGAAAGTGTACTAGTCTGCTACATTTACATCCAAACTTTCCAGTCTATTAGATTCAATTGAAAAGAGGTTTAAGCTTTCGAAAAAGTTTTATAAAGCTAATTCACCCCCCCCCCCCCTTCTTGGCTAAATTCATCATTTCAAAACTAACAATTGGTATCTAAAGCAAGGTTCTTGAAAGGTATTCAAGTTTGATAAAAAAAAATCTTTTGAAATGGCTGAAGGTAAACTCCCTTTTGCTAAAGGTGCCTCTGTTCATAGACCACCTATGTTTTGTGGCCTAAACTATCAGTTTTGAAAAATAAGGATGCAAATTTTCATTGAATCTATAGACAAAGGAATTTGGGATGCAATAGATAATGGACCATATACTACTAAATGTGTTGTTGAAAATAAGCAGGTGGACAAGCCTTAAAGTGAATGGACTGATGAAGAAAGGAGAAGAGCTCTATATGATTGGAATGCCAAGAATATCATCACTTCAACCTTGAGTATGGATGAATTTTTTAGGGTCTCCTAATGTAAGAATGCAAAGGAAATGTGGGATGTCCTAGAGGTTACACATGAAGAAACGAATGAAGTGAAGAGAGCAAGGAAGCATGCCTTGATTCAAGAGTATGAGCTTTTCAAGATGCAAAAAGGAGAGTCCATAGCTGAAGTGCAAAAGAGGTTCACTCACATAGTCAACAATCTCATGGGTCTAGGCAAAGAATTTGACAAAGAGGAGCTAAACATCAAAGTGCTTAAGTGCCTTGATAGAAATTGGCAACCAAAGGTGACTGCCATATCTGAATCCAAGGATTTATCCATAATCACAACAACTGCACTGTTTGGGAAGCTAAGAGAGCATAAGATTCAAATGCAAATGCTGAGTGAGCATTAATCAAGTGAGAAAAAGGTAAAATCCATAGCCTTGAAGGCTAGCTCTAAGAAGAGTGATGAAACCGAGGAAGAGGCTGCTGAATCAAGTTTTAATGAGAACTTGAATATACTAGTCAAGAGGTTTGGGAAGTATCTCAAGAGGAAAGGCAACAAAGGTAATCAAAGGAGGTATAATTCTAAACAAAATGATTCAAGTAATTCTTATAAATTCTCGTTTTATAATTGTGGAAAGCAATGACATATCAAGATTGAATGTCCTAATGTTAACAAAGAAAAGGAGAAGGTTGATGACAAGAAAAAGGAGAAAAAGGGCAAGGAAATACGGGCCTACATAGCTTGGGAGGACAATGATGATTCAACAAGCACTTGATCTCAAGAAGGAAGTGAGGAAGCAAACCTATGCCTCATGGCCGGATATGAATCATCCTCATCAAGCCAAGTAAGTTCCTTGTCATCCAAAGATAAGAATGACTATTACCAATTGTTGCATGACTTTGAAGAGTTGCATAGTGAGGCAAAAAAAATGTTGTCATGAACAATCGGCTAAAAGGATTAAATAGCTGGCTAGAAAACAGAGTTAACCAACTAGAATCAGAAACAATCGACTTAAAAACTGATTTCGAACATTTGGAAATGATTTACAATAAATCAGCCGATTGTTCTGAAAAATAGTTGGCTACAAAACCTTGTGAAAACTGCACTACTTTGAAAAATCAAGTGAAATATCTTTTGAAAACTTGTGCAAAGTTCACAAGAGAAAAAGCAAACCTGGAAGCTGTTATTGGCTCTCAAAATTGTGTTTTTGGGAAGGCTGGACTTGGTTATACACCTATCCATGAAAAGAAAGCCAAGAAGTTCTCTAGTTTCTTTTCCAAGAGTGAGCCAAATGTTATGCCTTTCATTTCCTACAACTACTATATGAAGAAAGGTCATGTTCTTAAGAATTATTATGCTAGAAAGTATGATGTACCTAAGGGATTTATGAAATGCATCCCAAAAGGATCTAGAAAGGCATAACTATGTTGGACCCAAACTATCAAAAGGTACCATGTAATACTATGTTGTTTTGCAGGTCATAAAACAGGAAAAGAAGGATCTATGGTACCTAGATAGTGGCCACTCAAGGCATATGACAGAAGATAAGACCAAATTTGCAAAGTTGGAATTGAAGGAAGAAGGATTTGTAACTAATGGAGACAACAACAAAGGAAGAATCCTTGGAAATGGAGTCATAGGCAATGAATCCTCTTTCAACATCAAGAATGTGCTACTAGTAGAAGGGCTGAAACATAATTTGATAAGTATAAGTCAATTATGTGACAAAGGATTTAAAGTCATGCTTGAACCAAATAATTGCTTTATATGTGATGCATATGGTAGTATTGTTTTGATAGGAAAAAGAGTCAACAATACATATCAACTTGATTTGCATCATGCATCATTCAGCATCCATTGTTTGCTTACAAAAGAGGATGACACTTGGTTATAGCATAAGAGACTTTGTCACATACACATGCAACATTTTAATCGGCTAAAAAGAAAACAGTTGGTTGAAGGACTACCAAAACTCAAGTTTGAGAAGGATGGAGTGTGTGAAGCATGTCAAAAAGGAAAATAGACCAAGGTCTCTTTTAAACCCAAAAATGTTGTTTCAACTGAAAAACCTTTAGAGATGCTTCACATGGATCTATTTGGTCCATCTCGAACCATGAGCCTTGGTGGCAATCTTTATGCATTAGTCATAGTTGATGACTTCTCTAGGTACACATGGACTTTGTTCTTAGCTGCCAAAAATGACACTTTTCATGCTTTTAAAAGACTTGCCAAGATGCTTGAAAATGAAAAGAGTTCCAAGATAATGTCAATTCGAAGTGAACATGGTGGGGAATTTCAAAATGAAAGGTTTGAACACTTTTGTGAAAAGCATGGTATTAAGCCCAATTTTTTTGCACCAAGAACCCCACAACAAAATGGTGTTGTTGAAAGGAAAACCATGTCACTTGAGGAACTAACTAGAACTATGTTAAATGAAAATTCACTACCTAAGTACTTTTGGACTGATGTAGTCAACATCGCTTGCTATGTTTTAAATAGAGTGTTGATTAGGCCAATTTTAAGGAAAACATCCTATGAACTTTTCAAAGGGAGGAGACATGTTTTAAGTCACCTAAAAGTATTTGGATGTAAGTGTTTCATCTTAAACAATGGCAAAGAAAGTCTTGGCAAAATTGATGCAAAAGCGGATGAATGTGTTTTTCTAGGCTATGCTATACAAAGTCATGCATATAGAGTCTATAATAAGAGATTGATGACTGTTGAAGAGTCTGTGCATGTTCTATTTGATGAAACTAACCCAAAATTGCAAGAGCATGTGCCTAAGATTACAGATGAAGAAGATGCAATGCAGAAAAAACAATCTGCTGTAGAATTGAAATCTGCTGCAAGAAATCAGTCGACTAAAAAAGTTACAGACAACAACTTACCTAAGGAGTGGATTGAACCCAAGGTATTATCAAAGGATAACATAATTGGTGACATAGAATAGGGAGCATCCACTAGACCCAAGCTTGCATTCTTTCAACAGGTTGCATTTGTTTCTCAAATTGAACCTAAGAATGTGAATGATGCATTGTGTAATAGTAATTGGGTTGTTGCTATGCAAGATGAACTTAATCAATTCACCTGGAATGATGTGTGGTCTCTTGTTCCTAAAATTTATGCAATGAATGTGATTGGTACAAATTGGGTGTTTAGGAATAAAATGGATAAAAATGGTAACATTTTTAGGAATAAGGTTAGGTTAGTTGCTAAAGGTTATAATCAAGAGGAAGGCATTGATTTTGATGAAACATATGCACCTATAGGCTAGAAGCTATGAGGTTATTGTTAGCATATGCATGCATGTGTAATTTCAAACTTTCTCAAATGGATGTGAAAAGTGCATTCTTGAATGGTTTCTTAAATGAAGAAGTGTATGTATCACAACCTCTTGCCTTTGAAGATCACCTCTATCCTAATCATGTTTTCAACTTGAAAAAGGCTTTATATGGTTTGAAACAAGCACCACGACAATTGTATGAGAGGTTAAGCAACTTTATTTTATCTAAAGGATATGCTAGAGGTGTTGTTGATAAAACATTTTTCATTAGAAAGCATGCAAGTGATGTAATACTTGTTCAAGTATATGTAGATGATATAATCTTTGGATCAAATAATAACTCCATGTGTGAAGAGTTTGTTGCAACTATGCAGGGAGAATTTAAGATGTCTATGATGGGTGAGCTAACCTACTTCTTAGGGCTGTAAGTGAAGCAACTCAAGCATGGGACATTTTTAAGCCAATCAAAATACTATTTTGACCTACTGAAAAAGTTCAAAATGGAGGATAATAAAGAGGCTGCAACTGCAATTGCTACAAACTGCCTTATGGATGCAGATGAAGATGGAAACCAATTTGATTCAACCAAATATAGAGGATTAATTGGTTCCTTGCTATATCTAACTGCTAGTAGACCGGATATACAGTTTGATGTTTGCTTGCGTGCAAAGTTTCAATCCAATCCAAAGGAATCGCACTTCAAAGCTGCAAAACGGATTCTCAAGTATCTGAAAGGGACACATAATGTTGGATTATGGTATCCTAATGAATCTAACATTGTTCTTAGTGGTTTTTCAGATTCTGACTATGCAGGGTGCAAATTGGATAGGAAAAGCACAAGTGGTACATGTCATTTACTTGGATCAAGCCTAATCTCATGGAATAGCAAGAAGCAAGCTTGTGTAGCACTCTCTACAACTGAGGCTGAGTACATAGGAGCTGGACATGCATGTGCTCAAAGCATATGGTTGAAGCATCAACTTGTGGATTATGGTGTAAAGCTAGAGAAAGTACCTCTTTATTGTGATAATACAATTGCAATCAACCTAACTAAGAATCTAATTCATCATTCAAAACTAAACACATTGAAATCAGGCATCATTTCATAAGAGATCATATTCAAAAAGGTGATATTGAAATTATGTTTGTGAAAACTGAAAATCGATTGGCGGATTTATTCACAAACCACTTGCACGTGATAGATTCAATAAGCTTAGAACTAAATTAGGTATTCTTGACATGAAAAATGTATGTCGATATATGTTTGGCTTGTTAATCTTATTAAATCATGTGTGTGCTGCATTTAAAGTGGTAAAATCTAGATAATTTGAAAACTACCAGTATTTCAGTCAACTAAATTTGCAATTTCAACACATAGATTTCATTTAAAATGTCAAAATCTACATAATTTGTGTTCTAGAATTATTTCAATCTATTAAATCTCACAAAACAACACATTTATTTGACTTAAATTGGTTTGGTGTGAATTTCATGTAATTTAAAATTTTTAGTCAGCTAAAACTGTAAATTTAACACATAGATTTCACTTAAAACTGCCACTGTACCAAAAATCAGTTTTCTGGTACAGTTTTTGTCGACTGACTTTGTATTTTTATGTGTTAAAATCACTTATGCTAATGTGGACTTGCTTGAATTGATTTTAATTGATTGGCCCAATCAAAGTATACATCACATTTAACAGCTATGACATCAGCTGAAATCGACTTTTCATATTGCATTGACCATAAAGTGTTTTAATTACACGATTTCCAATGAGCATGCATTAGATGTGAACTATTTGTGAGTGAATTGTTCATAAAATGCATGGTAAACACATCACTGCATCTCTGGTACAGATTCCCTCACATTTAATTTTTGTGATTTCTTGTACTGCATTGAAAAATAGAATATTTGCACCATTTAATTGACTGATTTTGAAAATCAACATGTTGATTCTATAAATACTTGCATAAGCATCATGCATTGGCATTCCCATTTTCTAGTAAGAGTCAAACCTACATTTCATCATGCCTAGAAGATCACGAAGAGCCCCCTCAGATGATGAAAGCTCCACCCCACCTACTCCATCCTCTCCAAATGCCTTGAATCAAGGAAGGCTTGAGGTATGGTTTGAAAGACATAAAGATAGAATTCAAACCTTCTTGATTGAGATCAATGGGAAGCAAATCATCCTTCCTAAGGTGATTCGCATGTCATGGCTAAGGGCAGAAAACTTTGGCAACCTTGAGCAACATCTCAAAGCTCAAAAATTGAAAACTTTCCTTGAGCTTTTAGGCAAGGAGTATCCGAATTTGGTTAAGGTGTTCTATGCCAACCTCAAGTTCAGCAATGACATTCTCAAAACAAGTGTCAAAGGTGTGGAGATGGAAATCACTAGGCAAACATGGAAGGATGTGGCTGGCTTAAGGCAAAAAGGTGTGCAAGTTTGCAAGGGTGAAACTAGTGCAATGGATGAATTCAACAAAGTGCAATACTTCAACCAATGTGTGCGAAATCAAGGTGAGCAAACTAGAAATTTTCATGTGGGAAGGCTTCGTGTGGAGGAAAGGTTGCTAGCTCTGGTGGTGACCAAAATCATCATGCCTAGGGGGAGCAATCATGCAACTTTGAATGAAGGTGATCTTGTGGTGATGTACTGCATTGAAAATGGTGTGATGGTGGACTGGACATACACAATTTGTGACCACATGATAAAGGCAAAAAGGCTCACAGATTTCAAGCTTGCATATGTGGTTCTCATCTCCAAGTTCATTAAGCATTTTGGTGTGGATGTGGAAGGAGAGCTTGAGGAGTTTAGTGATCTTCTCAATCATGTTTCAACACTGAATATGCACAAGATGGGATTCACCAAGGTAGACAACTCTTGGCTGGTTGAAGAGATCATGGTGCAAATATTGAAGTTGGAGCAAATGACCATGAAGCGGGAACTAGTGGAGGAAACCAAGGTGAAGATAAACCACAACCAATGGCAATTGAATTGTATAACCCTCCTGAGAATACTGGACCTACATACTCCCAGTTTGAGAGAATGGTTCTAAATCAGCTTCAAGACCTCAACATGGCATAAAATGCACATCATTCTTATTGCACAACAAGGTTCCAAGACCTGGATGATCAGCTGCATAATGTTCATGACCTCCTCTCCAATGTATACAACGGAGACAACCTTAGGAATGAGTGAAGGGGATGGCTCTTAGGTCATGCATTGCATTTCGTGCTGCATTTTGTGTGTCTGTTTGTTTTTTCCAGTTTTTTAATCGGCTATTTTCTCATTTCAGTCGACTGATTATATCAGTTTTTAGCTTCATGATGTATCTGTCATTTATGTTTTTGTTCTGGTGTGCTTGTATTCGTATCAGCTGCCCTGATACACCCTTATGTTACTGTTTTAATGAAAATTTTCATCTTTCCAAAATGATCTATGCATTTGCTTTCATTTGGTGAATCCAAAGGGGGAGAAATATGTGTAATATAATGAGTAAAAGTGTGTTAGACTTGAAAAACCTTAAATAAATCTGCTGGAATCATATAATACTACAAACTTAATCTAAAATCTGAAGTTAAATCATGTTATTAGTGATAGGGGGAGCATATGCATATGTGATATGTATGTATGCTTGTGTGCTTTTGCTTTGTTGTATATTTGGAATATTGGTATCTTGTATGCAAAAGCTTTTTCAGGTTTCTCTATGGATCTTAGCTCATCAATTCAACTCGAGGATGTTGGCTTCATCAATTCAAGGGGAGCTTATTCGCACAAGCAAGCTTGAAGCAAATAATTGACAAAGCCATGTGCATGAAGATCATAGGTGTTTGATGAAGATTGATGAAGATCCACTTGAAGATTAAGTTTTAGTGTGTTAAATCTGAAAATAACATGTTAAATGTAATGTCTTAGTGTTATACATTATGATAGGCTATATCACATAGGTTAGATGTCTTGTGTGCCTTAGTGTATCTCTTTTAATCTGTTAAAATGAGTTTTAACAGGTTAAAAAGGCTTGTTATTTATAGTTTTTGGTATGAATGTATTCAGTCAGTTGAATTATTTTTCAATCGACTTGTTTCACTTAAGTCATGTGAAATTAGCTAACTGTACGAAAAATCCAATCGACGATTTTCACTTAAATCAGACTACATAAGTTGTGTTTTTGCGAGCAGAGGTGCGAATCTGAGTTTTTGAGCACGAAACTTTGTCATTCATCTCTGGAAAGCTCTCTCTCTGCAATACACAGTTGTAACTCATGTTTTGAAGATCTTGGTTGATCTTGGAGGCATTTTGGCTTGTGAGTAGCTTGAAGAACACATGTATGGTTGGCTAGGGATAGACACCATCAGGTTTGGATGTTCTTGTGCCTCTGATTGGTTTGCTTGATGTGATTTCAGGTCTGTAAGTGTGATTCTTGCAGGGTGTGTGTCTAGATTTTTGTGAATCAAAAATCTTGTGAGTTTTGTTGTTCAAAACTGTAATCTTGGTGTGTGATTTGTAAAATTTTTGAATATAGTGGAAACCAAGCTTAAGTTGTCCTGGTAAACTAGATGTAGCTCTGTGATTGAGTGAACCAGCATAAAAACAGTTGTGCATTTCTCTTTCCCTCATCTCACTCTGTTTGAAACTCTCTAAAAACTCAAGAAAACCAAGCAATTTGATCTTTGGTGTGATTTAATGCATTCTTGTGTAATCTGAGGCTATATACTTGTTAAAAATATTGATTGGAACAAGTCTTGTATGTAAAAGATTGTTGTTTGAGTTGAATTTGCGAATTCTGCATTCTGCATAAATCTCTAGTATTTTAGTTGACTGATTTGTCTTTTTAATCGACTGTTTCATAGAATCAAGAACAATTTAGTCTTTTGTTTTATATTTTAATCGACTGAAAGTGTACTGTTCTGCTGCATTTACATCCAACCTTTCCATTCTATTAGATTCAATTGAAAAGAGGGTTAAGCTTTCAAAAACGTTTTATAAAGCCAATTCAACCCCCCTCCTTCTTGGCTAAATTCACCATTTCAAAACTAACAAAAGACACTAACGTTTGTTACTTGAAATACCTAGTTGAGTGACCAATATGGACGTAGCCTTTCAAATGTGCTTTTGTGAGAGTAACCAATTAGCGTTATTTGAAATACTTAATTGAGTGACCACGACCATGTGTACAAAATCTTTCAAAGGAAAATAAATATAGTTGTACACAAAAAACCATTTAAGTTTGTTATTGTTATTGTGTTAGCAGTAAATGGTGGTTTTTCTAGTATAAGCGAATGTTGACTTGGTCAACCAATTAATAACAAATAATAGCATATTGAGAGTAACTATTTACTATTGTGGGAACTACTGAATGAGCCTCTAACCATACGTACAAAATTTTACAAAGAAAAAACAAATAGTTGTACAGAGAAAGCCATTTAAATAACACATACCATATGACTTTCTGCACTTTGATATTTTGTCAACTTTGAAGTGAAAATAGTGGTTTCTACCTCATTAGTAACATGCTTAACAAACTTTGATATTCCAATGTGCAGTTTACTGTGTACAAAATCTTACATAGAGAAAGACATATAATTGTACATGTAAAGGCAATTTCTTTTGTATTTGTTTCTTTGTTTCATAAGTCGTATAAAATTTTTTAACCTTTTCCGCTACTATACGAAACTCCATTTTGGTAACGTTTTTAATGACAATGTCTATACCCCATTTGGTGCAAGGATTAAGTTGTGTCCTAACTGAAAAATTCAATGTGCAGTATTATATATACAAAATATCACACCGAGAAAGACATATATTTGCACATGTAAAGGTAGTTTATTTTGAACATTTTCCTTTCCTACTCTACATAAGGCCTTTTAATGTTTTTCTGATTTCAGTTAATGGTAGGACTTGGTAAAGTTTTTAATGACAATTATGGCCCATTGGGGTCACCCATTTAGTGCTCTCTTGACTGAAACTGAAAAAATTCAAAGTGTAGTGTTATCTGTACAAAATCTCATATCGAGAGAGACGCATAATTATACATGTAAAGATAGTTTATTATGATAAAATACAATGTGCAATGTTATCTATACAAAATCTTATATCGAGAAAGACACATAATTGTACACGTAAAGACAATTTATTTTGATAGTGTTTTTTTTATTACGTAAGGCCTTTCATTTTGTGCTACTTACATGTTTCATTATTTATAAACAATTGGAGTTAATTACAATTGAACTATTTACTAGATGGAAAACACTTGTATCGCAATCAGTTTGAAACTACATGATATTGAGGAAGATTTGGAAAATAAGTGACTTCCTCTCTACCTCTAGAATCATTCAAAATTTTGGTCACACTTCCATCGTTTCTTGCAGAAGAGGTATCTTGTTGCCAAGGAATATGAGTTATCGTCACAAGCAGAAACAAATAGGTACAACGAACTATGAACAAGACTAAAATTTTAGCTAGAAAAACATACCTTCATCCTTCATTGTAGTAACTGTCAATCCATCACTTATGCTTCCCAATCCAATGGTAATAACAAAGTGGTTGCTTAATTTTATCGTGAATTTTAGAAACTAAAATTTTCCAATGCTTGTAACCAAGATAGTGTGTCTGTATGTGAGGGAAAGTTAGGAGTAAAACATTTTTTTTCCTTACCTACATGATAAAAACTGATAGAAAAGTCCATAGTTCCAGAAATAGTAACAACAATGAAATGCTTACCAAGATCACCAACCAAGAGTAAGTGGGACTCCCCTCTTATCCTAGTTCCAGAAGCATCAACATGTTGCACACCTCAATTAAAAGTTAATGCAACTAATTTCAAAAGCAAAAGATATAAGAAGTTTGCAAAGAGATATGATCGTGATTCACATAAAAAAAGAATTTTAGTTAAAAGACATATAATTTATTTAAGGAAAAACTAATTCTCTATTTGAGAAGAACAAATCCTCTCGTTCTTATTCATACTGACAAACCTAAGAGCCATAAATTTTTATCTTAGTCATTGCATGTCAAGACATGAATTTCTATTCAATATAATATTGAATGCCTTCACTATAATGCAATTTTGTTGCCCTATAAAGCCATGTGATGGACTAAGTTCCACAAAACTCTTTTTAATGCCATGTACCTCCTTATACAACCCATATAAGGTTCATCTTTTGAATGGAATACAAAGAAACCACTACTTCATCTTTAGGATTTCTATTTTCAAAATCAATTGAAAGTTTGATTCTATTTGAACTATTCATTTTAGGTTTAAATTTAGTTTTAATTTAAAATTTACATATACTTACAAAGGTTCTAATGTGAACCAAGGTATTCATTTGAAGTAATAGTGTTAAAGAATCTCATCATATATAGAATCATATATTCTTTAATACAAGTACATAACATTCCAAACAAAATCCTCAAAAGACAAGGTAAGCCAAGGATGAAAGCTTTAAACTTGCAAGTATAGAACCTATATTGAAATGCAATAAATTTCAAGATGAATGTGTAAGTAGTCATAAGACTCAACCTAGGGTGAATGTGTTTACTAGCCAACTTAATAATGAAAAGGCCAAATACTTGCGGGCACATCCCTCGCAAAATAGCATTCCTCCCTGGATCGTTTGAAAAGGCTTTAGAGTTTTCATCTCACATAATATGCATATATAATAGCATCCCAGAAAACATGTACAAGCATTAACCAAATTTGGCATGTCTAGTCTGGGCATAGTTAGATTAAAAATTAAAATGTTGTGATAAATAATTTGTAGTCCAATTTCTTATAGATAATATAAAATCACAAATATTGGTAGAAAACAAAGGGTTCAAAAAATATGAATTTAACTTATACAAGCAATACCTGAGGTGTGTATCAAAATATCACCTTTTACAGGTGAACCTTTGAAGTGAGCCAAAATTGCTTGAACTTCATAACAAAATCGTCAAAAACATCAATTTTTTATTTCAGTTCATTGACTCTCTTGACAACAATGAGAAAATAAAAATTCAAAATAAACTTGATCAAATTCTTTCTTTCCTTCCATTGGATCATGGTAGATGACTACAATTTAAAGCATAAGTTCAATTCCTAAAAGCACTTAATATGTGCTTTGTTTAAGCATATTAAAACATACATCGTGTGACAGACAGAAGAATCATAATGTTTTCCTTAATGCAAAATCCTAAAACTATAAGAGAATCGTAAAAATGATATTAATGCAGAGCAAAAATTTAAAACACTGTATTGCAAACAAATCTTGTAGAGTTATACATGAAGACAAAGGAACAAATTTTCCAAAATAAATGAGTACAAATGATGATATAGAGTTATTCCTATTTAACTATGTCATAGTCGAGAAGAAAATGCAAAATGGAACGTATTATAAAAACCCAAACCACACCAATAAAAAATGAAACAGAGAAGGACAAGTATGACCTCGCGTGCTAGCAGCGACAAGGGAAAATTGTCCTCGTTGACGCAACGGCGAGAGGACGCAAGATGCGATTTTCTTTGAGAGCAAGACAGAAGAAGCAAAACCTGGTTTTCTTTGAAAGCAAGAGAGACGACGTAGCTGTCAACATCCACAACAAGGGTTGGTTTTGCAGCGATTATTCCTCTCTAGGCTCGCTAGAAGAGATGAAGGTGATGAGGGGTGTCTCTCACTCCCTTGGCCCCGTCGATATGGAGAAGAAATGGAAGAAGAATGGCCACTAACGGTCGATGTGAAACCCTAGCCCTTCTTCTTTTCTCCCAGTCCCTTCGTTTCCAAACCTCTCTTTTTTTCAAACAATTTCTTTCTTTCACATGCGCCCCACCTCTTCTGAGTTAGTTCAATGCCACGTCAAGTTCAAAAAATTTAAAAATCAAAATCCTAATTCCATGTCACGTGACACATAAACAAGTTAAAAAAAGGTTAAATTTGATGGATTAAAGTATCATTTTCCCTTTCTTAATGTATTATGAACTTGGTTCATCTTCTCAGCAGTTATGTTTTTGTCTCAAAAGGCATGTTAGACATGTGTTTGTTTCAAAAATTGTCATTCATGTGTTTGTTTCAAAAAGCATGTCTACCCCATGTAAGTATCAACTAATTTAGAATCTATAATAACTAACAATCGGTTGAATCAATTTGGTTGAACTCTCCAAAAGAAATTGAACAAACTACTTTTTTTAATTTAGTTTTCAAAATCAAACCATCTCTAAATTGAAATTTGTGAAATTAAAAAAAAAAATATAATATGTGTAGACAACCATTCAAATAATTTGATAGTTCATATCATTTTAAATCATTCAATTTGATTTCTTGCACTTAAGAGTTGATTTTCCTAATTAAATTATAAAATTTTATTAACTACTTTTATAATTTAGGCCGTTCAGAATATATTTCATCTGCCACTTAATAATGTAAACCATAAGAATGATAGTGCATGACAATACATTAAATATAAATATTTTCTTAAGAAAAGATATCAAAATAAACCTATTGTATAGATTCGACACAAATGTATCTGAACTACATAAAAAATTAAAATGTCATTATTTGAAATAAATAATTTTCTTTTCTTTTGTTTAAAAGATAATGTGTCTCGACTTCTGTCACAAATATTTAGTAACTGATCATAAATTTATAGATAAATAAATATAGTATAAACAGATAAAATAATATATATATATATATATATATATATATATATATATATATATATATATTAAATTGGAAAGATGTAAGTTTAAAATGTATTTTTTAGTTAAGAATTGATTGAATCGGTAAAGTACTAAACATTAAATTCAATTAAAACTTGTAAAAACTTTTTTAATTTAAATTTAATTGGTTAACAAATCAAAGTTTTATTATTGCAGGACTTTTCATAGTAGTCGATTGAAAAACAAAATAACAAATTAATTTTTTCATACATTATCATTACAAAAAAAATTAATTTTCATACAGACAAAATTTATATGTAAAGCCCTAATTCCGTATGCAATTGAACAATTCTAACAAATTACATACAGAAAAGAATCCATTTATAAAATAGAGGTACATATACAGGTGAAAAAAAATTCCGTACATAATGTTACATACAGAATAAATCGTATGTAATTGATGAGGAAATTACCTACAAAATAAATTTGTATGTAATTAGGAACATCAAAAAAGTCCGTACTCGCGGGTATCTGTAAATAAAACCTGCAACGGGTAAGCAATGGATATTATAAATGGATACCCATGGATAATGGATATGGGTATTTTTTATACTCGCATGTTAACAGGTGGGTACGGGTATCATAGTATTTGTACCCGTGGATACCCGTACCCGCTATACTTTAACTTAAATTAAAAGAATTAAAAAAAATGATTAAAACATTAACACATTGATTTTGAATGGGTTACTTTTTATCATATGGTTTAAAAATTCTTTCTTTCTTTGTAAATTGTCATTCAACATTATTTAAATGGGTTATTTGTACTTTATTTGACATTTATAAATGTTATGCATTGTATTTTTATTTGAATTTATGATTAAAATGTGTTGTTAAATATTAATTTTTTTTTTGTAAATACTCACGGGTACCATGGATATCCGTGAATATTAAAAAAATATGTTGCTAACCGTATGGATATGGGTACGGATACGGGATGGATATTTATCTAACGGGTAGGGTATGGGGGAGCTACTACCCATACCTTACCCGTCCCGTTGACATCCCTATATGTAATTAATGAGGACATTACATATGAAAATGGATTCATATGTAATAAATGTAGATTTTACCCACCGAATAAATCCGTATGGTATGTAACCGGTGAGTGACATTTTCCATGAAATGGTTAGAATTGTTTATATGTAATGTGTGTTTATAAGAATTTTTTTATATTCATGTAACCCAATTGCAATATAGTTAAAATGAAATAAACTTTTACCAACACTAATTCAAATGAAGTTCAAAATGCAAATATAAAATCAACCAATTGATATTGTAAAAAATAATGCAAAAACGTGAAAACCACCAAACTCACTCAAACATTGTGTTTTATCATACAAGATTTGCTCCAATCAATATATTCAACTTAGTTATATCACCAGATTACGTTAAAACACACACACACACCCCTTACAAAGATTGATTTCATGAGTTTTCTATAGATTTAAATGAAGAACAAGATAAGGTTGATTTGTCTGTATGATTTCATCAATCACGAACTGCACACTATGTAATCTAGAGAGAGCTTTTCAAATTTTTTTCACTATTTTTGTGCTAAGAAATCTCAAGTGTTTTTTCATTCTTTGAAAAACCAGTTAATATAGTTTGATCATAAGTGATTTCAACATGTTGATTTGTCTGTATGATTTCATACACTTACTTCATCAAATCCAAACACTAAGGTAAGTTGTGCTAACAAAAGATACATAACTAGGTGAGAAGAACAATAAAAGAGATTAAAAAAGAAATGAGGTGTGCAATGAAGGGAATAGATTAGTGTGAAATCCTCTTTGTTTTTATGTTCAGAAGTGTGCAGCAGTCTCCAGAAGTGTGCAGCAACATCCAAAATATATTAATGTTTGGACACATTAGTATCAAGAAATAACATCTTACATTTTTCTTCTAAGTTTGAAATTTTAGTGAGAATAAGATTGTTCAAGTGTGAATTTGTTTATTGATTAATAATAATACATGGTGCTCCCCTCCCCAATTGGATTCATACATGCTACTGTCTAGAAACTCAATGTAATACAAAAGAACATTTTTATTCAACATTCGTTCATTTGTTTCTTTATCAATTAAACTTAGGAGCATCAGAGCCATAGGTTAGAAATGTTGCCTAAAGATTAAATTAAAAAATTTAAAATAATATAGAAAAGAAATTGCTGGAGATATCAAGTACAAAGAACAATGAGTCAGAGCACAGTAAAACCATATAAGAATGGTAATGCGGGATAGATCAGATGTCTCAATTTACATACCAGCAATAAAAATGTAGATCTCTTTGTTCTGTTATGGTCTTTGGTTGTTTCATCTCAAACATAGTTGTTTTACCCTCTTTGATGACTCTTTTCCTATGTTGTAGACCAGAAGTGAGGTGTAAGTTACCTAACACACTTGCATTTAAATTCTCTGTCTTCTCATCTTACTTGAATTAAATACATTTTCATTTAAAAGTTTCCTTCCTCTTTCTCAAACAAAAGTTGAATTAAATATATTCTTTTTGGAGGGATTGATCTAACACGAGAGAAGTAAAAAAGTCTACATATTATTGCATAGTTTAATAAAGTTTTACGCTATTCTAAAATTTTCTGAAGATAAAAATAAATTTTGAAAAATTATCACCGAATCTCGTGAGTTTTTTTATATTTCCATTGAATAATTTAATACTATAAAGTATTTGCAAATTACCTCAAGCAATATAACCAAGTGTGTCGGTAAGACAACTATTTCCCAACAGCTTAGAATGTGGGCCGCCGAGAGGCTGGGGCCTTGACATTTGAGGAGAAACTTACAACTTTCAGCCCGGTTTCTAAAAGGGATGAGTTAAGTATGAAACGAGTTTAAATGGGTTAAATCGATCGGTATCGTCATATCTAGTGTCAGGGAATACTTGTGAGGAAATAAAAGGTATTAACCTGATCAAGCATAATTCACAAAGAAGAATCAATGTTTAGTTTTAAATATTTCTAAATTCCAAACAAATAAATTTCAAGCAAGTTCAGCATACTCTTAACTCCTGACAGTCCTTCGTTGGCATTATGGCAAGTGACTCAGCAGCGGAGAATAAAACTCTGCCATCACAACCATTTTCTATAAATACCACACATACAAATAAAACATACTTATAAGGGAAGTAAAATAAGCAAGTTACTTCCACTTTTTTATTATAAATTAACATTTCCATAGATAATTGTAACAACTGTGCGGTAGCAAAGGTTTGGTTTCCAATTCTCAGTCTAATCAGAGCAAAAGGTTATAGTTTAGGAAAGTTGCATTTAAATTTAAACTTTGGAAGCTAGATTTTATAGCATCATCACCTTGCAAGCCAGCAAGTAGAAGCTCTCATAATATTTTTACATGCAAGTTCATACAATGCTTGCAATAAAACAAATAGATCAATTTAACCCCAAAAGTAGACCAGTTACCAATGAACAACAGCCACTATTTCTAAGATTTTAAAACTCAAGCATTAATCAAATATCCTCCCTAACTTGAACTTGGTAACAAATTAACTTGAACTTGGCCTAAAGCAAGAGGGCTTAAAACACGCATTAACTTAGCAATATGATATGCACTATCTATTCATTGCAACAGATTGGGAATAATAAGGATGAAAAACACGCATATCAACTTGATTAAGGCCTTAAGCCAAATAGAACTTCTTCTTAAAAATTATTAAAAGCAAAATATGAACAAGGTTTTTTAATAAGCTGTTAGCAAATCTCATGTTGGTTAAATAGTCAATCAATTTAGAAAATATCTTAAAATGATAAAATGGAACTAGTTTGCCCCCACTTTAAATATAGTAAGTGTTAAACAATCAAACACATTAATACCCTGATTTTATTCATAGTCCTTGCTTTAACCGGGTTTCAAGAATAATTCCAAAAGCATTTTTAGTAATACAACTCTTCATTGACGGACCTTCTCAATGGGTCCACGGCTCCCAAAACCTTTTTTTTTTATTTTTAAATTTTATATATTAACAAGTTTTAAAGATTTTTAAAATTTTTGAGTTATATACAACATATATTAAAATTTATGAAAATTAAATTAGATATATTTTTATTTATTTTATAAAATGTAACATTTAATAATGTTAATAAATCAAATATAAAATCAAATATAATAAAGAATAAAAATATCTATTAATATATTTTTTATTTTCTTTTTTGTTGTCTTTTGAGATTTCACATATTGTATTTACTTTTCACTTGTATCTTCTTCTGTTTTTAAGAAAAAAAAGTTAAACATAAACTCACTATTTTTGCTCTCATCTCTCATATATTTTTTCTATTCTTAAAAGAAAATCTTTCTTTCGTCTACCTTGATAGTGAAATATTAGTCCAATACTTAACATTATTTTTTTATTTATTTCACGAGTCTTTGTATATCATTTTTTATGAATATAGAAGAAAAAAATAATACATTTCATGTGTTTTTTCATAACTAATTTTTAATTGTGGATTGATACCAAAGTTTTCTTTTAGTAATTATTTCTCTTAATTTTTATTAGGTTGTGATAAATTATTTTTAACTTTTTTTTAAATAGGTGTATATTAATGAAAAATAAAAAAATAAATTTAATTTTTTTAAAAGTAATAATAAAGAAGTATATCAACTCATCTTCTCTGTGGTCATCCTCTCCTAGTATGGTAATGATTGTGTTTGTAAAATACACTCAAACACTTAAATCAATCAAATATATCAACAAGTAATGTAATAATTAATGAATTAATCAAAATATGTTATTTATATTACTGTTAATAATAGACCCTAAATTATCATGATTAACTGTGAATTATTTTGAGTAGATGAGTTGCGTGATGTGGTTTTAATCGAAAATTGGAATAGGCCGAGTACATGAGGACGTAATAGTTCAATATATAATCGGCCAAGAACGGATCCCACACCGAGAGATATATACTTGGTATATTGAGTACCCTTTTATTTCATAACACACCACCACAAACAAATCCCTTTTTTCCTTTCCCATACTAATTTCTACCCTGTGCTCCCCCTTTGTGTTGTCATAGATTTTTCAATGTTCTTTAATTTTCAATATATTCAAAATTTACCCATTAGTAAAAAATTATGACCCCTAGATTAGGCTCGATCACGTTCAGCCAATTTCTTTGAACTATCTTGAAAAGAAATTGAATGAACTAATTCTCTTAGTTCAGTTTTTGAAATCAAAACATCTCTAATTTAAAATAAATTTGTAATTTGTGAAACTAAAAAAAAATATTTATTTTAAACCATTGAATTTAATTCCTGGTATTTAAGAGATGGAAGCTGGGATTAGAAGTTACTTGTCTTGGGGATTTGATTGTCACAGCAGAAGGCAAGAGGGAACTAAGATTTGAAGTATTTTAACCGTTGAATCTCACAAGTAATGATGATCGCTTCTTTGATTTCCAACACAAGAGATGATCCAAGGAAACACAATAACCACTTGAAGAATGTATCATTTGTGACAGTAGCCCAATCCAAATCACTGAAACCTTTAAGTTGTACACTTAGATTACTTGGAAAACACGGTCCTTGTTTATAAGTTATTTGGATTGAGGTGTAGCAGCTCAACGCGAACTTTGTCAACCCCGGCTTCACCTAGATCCAACCTGAACCACTTATTTAATTTGATCTCGGCCCAAACCTCTCTATCTTAACCAAAGATTGATTCACATACATTAGTTTATGGATTCACTTTGACCCATGAGACTTTTGTTCTTCTTTTGGTTCTCGGGATTTTTTTTGTGTGTGCTTCTTTTACCATGATCTATATAAGTCAGGATTATGTCATGTGGGTTAGACTAAATTGACAACTCTAATTATAATGATTAAAATTGGAAACGCGTAAAGATTGATTCGGAAATGGTCGAGAAAATGTACTTAAAAACTTTATTTAAATAATTTTTAGGAAATCTTTCAGTTTTTGAAATATATGTCATATAAAAATATATAAAAAAAAATTAGTTATTATTTAGATTTAGGAAATCAAGATTGTGATATTGTAAATATTTTATATACTTAAAAAATTTTATTCTATAAATAGAGTACATATGAATAAAAGGAAATAATAAGTTTGTCCATATAACATCTCTTATATATCCAAAATATATTTTAAAATCCCTAAAAATTTCAATAGTGGTATGAAGAGTCATTGTTCATAGGGAAAATAGAATGAAATTTCTCACAAGTCATTATTCTAATAATTGATAGTGAAAGTTATAATCTATGAGTTATGAGAATGTAGACTCACTACAAAAAAAAATCAATTTTCCAATGGCCAAAATCCATATGTAAAACCCCAAATCTGTATGTAATTTATCAATACCAACAGACTACATACAAAAAAATCAATATGTAACTATCGTATGTAATTTTATGTACAAAAGAATTATGTATGTAACGTTACATTGATAATTGTCATTATTATTGTTTTTATTATGTTTATTTTTATCTTTTATTGGTATTTTTATTACTTTTTTAAATAATTAAGATTTGGAAAAATGAGTATTTGGAATCTCATAAGATTAAAGAATATATCAAAGATTATCATTTAGTTACAATTTATTCAAGTACATTTTACAGGCCTAGTCAATTTCGCTCAATTTGTCAAGTTTGAGTTGTAGGATTTAGTACTTAAACATGTTTTCACGAGGATTTTGATAATCTTACATGTTTTCATGACTGTAAAACGTTTAATGTGATGGAGAGATGTTTGTGAATACATAAGAATAAAGTGAATGAAATCTAGTTTTGACAATTATAAATACTCTATGTTAAATTTTTTTTACGCACTAACTGTTTGATAAAATTAAAAAAAAAAAGAGTTTATTGTGTTCTTTTTTAATTTTGTTGTCCAATTAAGTTGTGAATGACGAGACTTTCCAATTCTGTTGGACTTTCCACTTTATTATTTGTACGATTTTACATACGTAACAAATTTCGTATGTAACGTTATATACAGAATATATATGTCGGTAATGTGACGTGGAAAATCATCCACATATAATGTTTTTACATACGAAATGTTAAATATATATCAATTAAGGGTATTTCTAATGAAAAAGTGCCATATTACATGTGGAAATATGATCTATATATAACAGATGAGTACATTACCTAAAGAATAAATTCCTATGGAATTTTGAACTTTACATAATGGAATATATATGAAATTGATTTGAACTTTACCCACAAATTAAATTTGTATGTAACCGTTTCCCATTGGGTTCATGTTTTCATGTTTTCCATCAGAGCTTGAGCTACTCTCTTCAATTTGGAAAAAAAAACCCTAGGATTTCAGAAATGAGAATTTTGAACCTGCAAATAACAAGATCGATCGGTCATGGGGAGAAACATGGGGAGAAACAATGAAAGGGGTTAATGTAACAATAAACACCAACAAAAACCTAAAATAAAACTTACTCCAAGCTCCAATTTCTCATTGGGTTCCCTCGTGAATGTCAGATGAGCTCCAATGAGAGAGAGATGCGAGAAAGGCAGTGAGCATTTACAATAACCTTCCAACCAACGAGAGGAGGAGAGCAACCTAAGTAAATAAGAAAAAGCTTCAAACCAACGAGAGAAATAGAAACATAAGCAAATGAGAGAGTTCGAACAAGAGAAGACACAAAAATAAGCACTGACTAGCAAAAATAATTTTAAAAATAATTTTTTTTAATATTTTATTTATATTTAAATTCTGTGTGAAAGATATGTCTTCATTTACATACATATATTAAATATCTGTGAAAGGAAAAAGTGAGGGCAGAAGTAGAGTGAAATTTGTAATATCCCATTTAATAGTTTTTACACTACTAAATAAAATATTATATCATGATAATCCAAAACAGATAGTAGGAAAGAGACTGATATATATAAAATACCAATACAGTCATCCAAAATAACTATATACGAACTAGTTATATTTACAGCCAATACTAGAAAAGGGTTAACAAAACACCCAAGGTTTAAATGGAACATGGAATAGAAACTACTACTAGATATCCACTGCCACAGATCAACTCCTATCCAGGAGGGGAGTATCTTCACCTGCACTTGTATCTGCTCACACCAGAATAGACGATCATTGCAAAAAGAGAAAAAACACAGAGGGAACAAACATAGGCAAGAAGGGTAAGCTAACTTAATTAAGAGAATTCATGTAGTTCAATAATAATTATAAATCAGAACTTATCACATCCGTCATAATTAATTAAGCTCCCATAACACAGTATAATATACATGACTCTATACTCAATATCCCGATTATGTAAGAGACATTGGAGCTCTTGGTGGCTTGCACATGTGACGGTTCCCAAACTCTACCGAGTTTGGACACAAGGGGTTATCACCCAACCGCTCACAGGGTAAGTCCCCTTCGCGTCTAAAATTGATCAAGTCCAAAGACTAGGACCTCCTACTACTCCTCACGACATAATTCATTTTGCTCTACCTAAACATGAATGATTATTGGAGTTTCAGGATACCAACCAAATTAGGAGTCTTCATGTCCTTACACATACACTAACTTATTCTCTAGCTCTAGAATTTCCCTTGAAATTCTAGTGCAACCACACCTTCTGATGATCTGATTTCATACAATTCCACCACATGTACTACCAGTCACAATAATCCAAGCATAGTATGAACAAACATCACCTTATATCATTTATTATAGCTTCCAATAATTAAAACAAAGGAATAATCAAAAATTCTGCAGAGGAACTCGCTCAAGCTAGACGGTCTCGCTTGGGCGAGAGGGTCATCCTCGCTTAGGTGGGTCACTATCGCCTGAGCGAGACTCAAACAGTGGGCAACTCTAAAACTGAGCGAATTCTCGCTCAGGCTAAGCTGTTTCGCTTAGACGAGAGCGTCTCTCGCTCAAGCGAAATCAGCTCACCTAAGCGAGACCTTGCGCAGTTGCAGGGGTGATGAAGGATTATCTTGTTTCCTTTTAGAGTTATGAATATGGTGAAGTTGTTTAAGAAAGATTTTTGAAAATTCCCGCTGGACATTAAGATAGCATGCTATCTAGATGTGAATGTTCATTTCTCAAGCTCATGAAAGGAAGAAGAGAGTTGGATTCAAGCTTAAACACACACGGCAATAACAACACTAAAGAGCAAAATGAAAGAAGAAACAATAAAAATGGAAAGCATAGAAGATGAAGAATGGAAGAAGCACGCCACTCATAGGGGTGGATCTAAGCCAACCAAGCCCTAGAGATGAGTGATGGTGCCGCCACTTGCAAGCAAGATAAGGCAAAGGTAAGTTCACTTCTAGGAAGGAGAGCTCACGAAAATTGGTGGTTGAATGCACAAAGTTTATAACAAAATGATCAACCCTTTTACAAGACAAGGAGCACCCTTTAAATAGGAGTTCATAGGGGTCCTTTAGCAAATACAAAAACATGAAAAATGATTAACTAGCAAACCCTAAACCTCTTGACCAAGTGAAGGGAGATGATTGGTGGAGGCATTCCCATGAGGATTCTATGCCAAAAGAGGAAGGAGACCAAGTGACCTTCTAAGACATAAACCACAAAGGCAAGAGGAGACAAGGTACATGTCTACTTTTGCTTTTGCTTTATGCTTTTTGCTTTCCTCTCTCTTCCACTTCATCCAAGTGCTCCAATCACCAAGTGCCGCCTAGCCATGCTCTACTTTCTCTTAATTACCTACAAAACAAGACAAACAAGGATTAGTATGTTGGTTTAAGTTAATCTAATCTTGGTCAAAGGTCAACTTTGGATCAAAGTCAACAAGTCAACCAAAATAAAACAACTAGAAACCAACTTAGGGAATTCAAACTAAAGTAATGCAAAACAAAGATAAAGGTGATGGAATAAAAGACTCCCCTCTAGACATGCTTCTAGTGATCCTTCTTGAGGGAGCTTCTAAGGAGGTGGTCATGCCTTCATCAAGGGGTGAGTTCCTGGTGTTTTCGCTCAGGCGAGAACTGCTCGCTTGGGCGAAAATATCAGGTTCCCAATTTGTTTCAACATGCAACAACACAAGGTTTTGCACAATCCACTCATACATTCAATCACATCGTTCAAGCTCTCATACAACACTCAATCATGCAATTCAAAACCATTAGAAAGACTTCTATGCAAAAAATTAAAGAAAATTGACTAGCTTCCTTACCTTTTGAAATCACCAAAAAGCAATACTGTTTTTAGCAATGGAACCCCTCAAATGCATAACCTAAGAAACTGGAATGTATGAACTTAGAGTGAGAATAAGGCTTTGGTTAGGTTTTAAAGAAGGAGATGCTCCAACATTCGGATTTGCAGAGAAACGAAAAAGAATTAAAGTGGACTTACGTGAATGGGAAGGAAGAACGACTTGAGGGAGAAGTTTTGTTCCAATCTCAGTGAGTGTTGCCGGCTGCAACAAGAAGAGAGGGTGGATCAGAATGGGAAATTCAGTTTTCTGGTTGGAGAGGAATGGAAATTTAAAGGTTGAGGCAGAGTGTGAGTATTTAAGAGAGTGTGGTTTTTGTGTGTGGGCAGTGGAGAGAAGGATGAGAAATAAATGGGTTTCACAAGATTAACCTATTCTCATTCTATATTGGATTTTATCCACCTCTATTGACCTTTATGCATGCAACCAATTAGAGAAGGAAAACTTATTAATGAAAATAAAACCATGCATGCATATATCATGCACTTAAAAGTAAAAGAGAAAAACCACAAAAAAATTGAAAGCATTATAACTTTAATATACTTGATAAGAAAAAAAACTATTAAATAGACAAAAGAAAACAGAAATAGAGAAGAAAAAGAAAATGAAAATCTGAAACCCAATGTTAACTATTTTTATATTTTAGCCTAGTTGAGATTAGGTTCCAATAATAAATTGTATCTACCACTTAATAATGTAAGGAGTAAAATGATAGTGCATCAGAATACATTAAATATTTTTTTAAGAAAGCATATCAAAATAAACTTATTGTATATATCTGATACAAGTGTACAAAGACTATATAGAAAGATAACATAAATAATTTTTTTTATGTTAAAAACATGTCTGGACTCTTGTCATTAATATTTTGGTGACTCGGATAAATTTGCAATTATACAAATATTGTGTAAACAGATTAAATTATATATTTATATATTTGTACGGGTTTGTACAATGCTTTAATTAATTTGATATATATAGTTTTTTAAATCGAAAGATGTGTGACTAGGTGGAAAGTGAAACAAACAATATAAGATATCGAAAGAATGGGATGGTCACCCAAGGGGATAGATTAGTGTCAAATATATTAATGTTTTGACTTGTTAGTGTCAAGAAACAACATCTTACATTTTTTTTTTCTCACTTGAAAATTTTACTGGAAATATGATTTTTGAAATGTCAATTTGTTTATGATTTAATAATAAAAATTGTCCTTCTACTTAAAAAATTAATAGTAATAAATGTCAACACTTGTATTCAGCATTTGGAAATCCATCTGGTCAGTGTTTGAAAAATTAAAATTTTCAATAAATAACTAGCATCCTTCGTTTTTGTCAAATAAATTTATATGGGATTTGATTAGTTTCATGGGATAGAAATTCTGCCTAAAGATGAAAATAAAAACAAAAAATATCTACTTAAATCATAAGATAGAAAAGCAATTCTTAAATTTCGGAATTATTTCTTATTGTTGCTAGTTCCTAAATTTTGGAGGTATCCTAATTATTAAATTTTGAGCTTTCCCTTCCTAATTCCTAAAATTGGGAGTATCTCTTACTCTTTCCACTTCCTACACCTCACAAGTATATATTTTTCTTTCTAATTTGTAAGTTTCAGAGATATTTATTATTTACATCTCTATACCTACAATATTGGAGTTGATGGATTGATATAAGTTTGAGTATTCTTCCTACACCTTAGATGTATTTATTGTTTACATCATTACACATTGTGCCTACAATATTGGAGTTGATGGGACTGATATTAGTTTAAATATTCTTCCTCTCTTAAACCTCAAAAATTTTTATTATTTACAACACTACAGTATTCTTGATAATACTGAAATTGATGAGACTTATATAAGTTTAAGTAATATATATATATATATATATATATATATATATATATATATAATTGATAAGGAAAATAGAGAGAAATAAATAGTTTTTCTATCCTAATAAAGAAAGACAAAAAAAAATGTCAACCCTCGAAACAATTCTGAATTCTTCTATTCTTATATATAAATACTTCAGAGCAGGGTTCATTAGTTTGAAGATCTTAGAACGGCATTATATCAAAATATTACATATTTTTAGGAGGAACACATCATTACCAATGCACAAATGTAGAACTCCTCAACCCATAGTTTTATTTTCTATGACAGAACTATTATTGTGTTCTTTCTTCTTTTCAATTTAAAAGAAAATTTTTATCCTACCTAAATATCTAAAAAATATTTATGCAACTAAAAAGTTGTTTTTAATATGTTTTTGTATCTCATGCTTAATAAACTCAATTATAAAAAATCCTAATTAAAATAATATTTTAAAGTATAAAAACCAATTAAGAATCCAATGTTAAATGCTAAATGATGACATCAATATGAACTCATCAGAGACACTATTGGAGTGTGGAGCAAATATCAAGAACCTTGGGAGCCACCTTATTTCTAATCTATGGTTTCAAATATTTCCTATTCAATTTGTAAACCCTAGGTTCTCCATCATAGAGAGATGGCATCTGCCACCTTTTCACCTCCCAAAACCTATTAAGATTCTAGCCTTAACATTGTTCATCATGGAGAGATAAATATATTTATGCCGATGGTAGTAATCTATGTTTAATGTTTGTCGTGGTTTGATCACTCATGATTTGATTGTTGGTTCTTTAGGTGTTGGAAATATCTTTTGAACTTAGAACTGAAATTAAGTACTCTATGTATCTTTTGCTGTGCACTAACTTTTTGATAAAAATACAGAAAGAATTTCTTTGTATTTTTTGAATTTTATTGTCTAATTGAGTTGTGAATGGCGAAAGTTGTCTAATTTTATTAGACTTTCCACTCTTCCACTCTATTACTTGTTTCGTATGTAACTTACACAATATTTGTCTGTTGTCCGTCAGTAATGTGACGTAGAAAATCATCCAGAGATGATATTTTTACATACCAAAAGTTAAGTATGTATCGATTAAGGGTATTTTCAATGGAAGAGTGGCGTATGAAATTTGTCAATATCTTTACCTATGAAAATAAGATCTCTAACATATGAGGACATTACTTAAAGAATAAATTTGAATGAAATTTCAAACATCTTTACATACATAATGGAATTTGTATGGACTTTAAAAAATGAGAATTTTGAAGCTGCAAAGAATGAGATCGGTCAGTCATGGGAGAAACAATAAAAGGAGTCAATATAACAACAAACACAAAAATAAAAACTAAAAGAAAACTCACTCCAAACTCCAATTTGCTTCGCTCGACAGAGTCAAATGAACTTCGATGAACGAGAGAGCAAGACGGCGAGAAAGGCAATGAGCATTTATAATAATAACCTTCTAACCAACAAGAGAGGGAGAGAGCAACCTGAACAAATGAGAGAGCTTCAAACCAACAAGAGAGATTAAAAGTGAGCAAATGAGAAAGTTCAAATAAGAGAAGACACAAACAAACACCCACTAGCAAAAGCAATTTTAAAAATTCAATTCTTTTAATATTTTATTTATTTGTAAATTTTGTGTAAGGTATATCTTCATTTATATATAGATTTTAGGTATGTAAATTGTGTGAAAGGAAGAAGTGAGACCCAACAGAAGCAGAATGAGATTAACCTACCCTCATACCATGTTGGATTTTATCCATCTATTGACCTTTATGCATGCAACCAATCATAGAAGGAAAACTTACTAATGAAAATAAAACATGCATACATTAAAAGCAAAAGAGAAAAAGAGAAAAATCACAAAAAAATAGAAAGCATTATAATTTTAGTATACTTGATAAGAAAAAAAAAAAACTATTAACTAGACAAAAGAAAACAGAAATAGAGAAGAAAAAGAAAATGAAAATCTGAAACCCAATGTTAACTATTTTTATATTTTAGCCTAGTTGAGATTAGGTTCCAATAATAAATTGTATCTACCACTTAATAATGTAAGGAGTAAAATGATAGTGCATCAGAATACATTAAATATTTTTTTTAAGAAAGCATATCAAAATAAACTTATTGTATATATCTGATACAAGTGTACAAAGACTATATAGAAAGATAACATAAATAATTTTTTTTATGTTAAAAACATGTCTGGACTCTTGTCACTAATATTTTGGTGACTCGGATAAATTTGCAATTATACAAATATTGCGTAAACAGATTAAATTATATATTTATATATTTGTACGGGTTTGTACAATGCTTTAATTAATTTGATATATATAGTTTTTTAAATCGAAAGATGTGTGACTAGGTGAAAAGTGAAACAAACAATATACGATATTAAAAGAATGGGATGGTCACCTAGGGGAATAGATTAGTGTCAAAATCAATTTCTTTTGTTTTTCTTCTTACACAGTAGCATACCAAAAAATACCAAATATTTTAATGTTTTGACGTGTTAGTGTCGAGAAATAACATCTTAAATTGTTTTTTTTCACTTGAAAATTTTACTGAAAATATGATTTTTGAAATGTCAATTTGTTTATGGTTTAATAATAAAAATGTTCCTAGTACTTAAAAAATTAATAGTGATAAATACAACACTTTTATTCAGCATTTGAAAATCCATCTAGTCAGTGTTTGAAAAATTTTCAATAAATAACTAGCGTTGTTCATTTGTTTTCTTTTTTAAAATAAATTTATAAGTGCCATGGGAGGATAGAAATTCTGCCTAAAGATAATAAAAACAAAAAAACTATCTACCTAAATCATAAGATAAAAAACCTAAATCCTACGAATATCCACTGCTAGAAGTCATAAATCATAAGATAAAAAACCTAAATCCTACGGATATCCACTGCTAGAAGTCATGACACATTGGTATCATGGGAAACTTAAGAGGAAATAAAAGTGATTAGCATGTTCAAGCATGTTTCACACAGAAGGATCAACAATGTTTAGTTTTAAATTTTTGTACATAAATCGTTAAATCATGCTGTTGTTCATCAAGTTAACAGGTTCATACTGTCATCCCATAAAATTTAGTTAACAAAAACCATTTCTAAATTCGAAACAATCAAAATTCCAAGCAAGTTCAGCATCTTCATAACTCCTGACAGTCCTTCATTTGTGCATCATTGCAAGTGACTCAGCTGCACGGAACAAAACTTGGAGTCATCAGAACATTTCCATTTAAAATAGATCAATATAAGATAAACAAAACAACTACACATGCAAATAAAACATACTAGGAGAGAAATAAAATAAGTAGCTACTTCCACTTATAATTATAAATTAACATTTTCATAGGTAGTTGTCAAAATGTAATTGTAATCCGGAAAGTGTCATCCCTCTATCTGTCAATCTCAGTCTCGTGCAAAACAAAAGGTCTTAGTTTAGGAAAGTTGCATTTAATTTTTACATCATATGTGCCAATGCTAGCAATTTGACAATTTAGAAGTCAATGATCTATTTCTTACTCAATACATAACAGAAAATTATGACATGGCCAGGGTTATGTAACTAACCACTTCCCTAATGATAAAAAACATAACTGTTGTCATAACATGATAAGAACCTTGGAGAACCTTGCAATTAGATCATAACATTCCTCCATGTACTGCAGCTCCTACCACCTCCTATGATGACTGTGCACTAACACCCTTGACTAATATCATACAAAGCCAGAAGTTGAAGCTCTCATAGTATTTGATAAGAACCTTGACAGTACCACACGACAAAAGCTAGTGGTTATAGCTGGAGAGTTCAAGGTCTTACAAACTCCACACTTAATCTTGTATTTCTAACATGGAACTCAAATCTCCATACCTTGCAATTGAATCCTAACACTGGACTCAAATCCTCCATTCCTTGCAATTGAATCCTAAGAGCATCTCCAATAGTGAAACTAATTTTGGCTTCTTAATACACTTTTGTGATCCCTCAATGTCATATAAGATTTAAGAACTTTGTCTATTTTTTACTCCAGTATAAGAACCTAACATGGATTCCTAATTCACCTTACGTGGGTTCCACTTTTCTGTTTTACTGTTTGATCAAGAACCAGTTTTTATGGGTTCTTGTAGAAAAAACTAGCTCTCCACTTGGCATCTCATTAAGCCTAAAAGACACATTAACAATGCAACTTTTTAAGTTGAGGCCATATTTTTACACGACTAAAAGTAAGTAAAAATTGCAGTGCTTGCAAAACAAATAGATCCATTTAACTCCCAAAAGTATACAGCTACCTATGAACTACAGCCACTGTTTATAAAATCTGAAAACAATATAAATTTTACATTCCATGTGCTGAGCATTAATCAAATATCCTCCTGAATTTGGTAATGGCAGAAATTTCATATAGGACATTATGCTAGTGTCTTCATAATGGCTTCTAAGGAAGGAGACTTCAAATACACATTAACTTAGCAATATGATTTAAGTCATATTAACAAGTTTGTGCAGGTAGATATACAAATAGATATGAATAGCATATAGCTCCAAAAAAAAAACCAATCAATCAAGCCCTCAAAGAGTTATCAATGTGCTACATCCTTTCTGACTTCCGACTTCTGTTCATAAAGTTGAAAACTTCCTTCTACTACTCTCCCAAAAGCTAGAATAAAACCAGAAACATTAACAATTAAATCAATGGTTGCAGAGAACAAATGACAAATTACTGGTTTGTAAGTGTGCCCTCTCGGTTTAGGCTGAACCTCATGTTAGTTTTATTATTCTTATTCGGTCTTTTTAGTGTTGTCTCGGGTTGTGTATCCTCTCAGATTTAGACTGTCGTCATACATCTTCAATACAATGACTTATCACCATATGTTGGACCTGTTCTACAATACCTCTTGGGACCTTGGTCCACGAGAGAGTATTTTAACTATTATCTAAAACATTTGATAGTTAATAATATAAGATTGAAAATAACAAGAGGGTCCAATAATTCAAATAACTGTGAACCTAATCAAAGTTGAAAGACCCTCTGATCGCAAAAAATCAGGAGAGAACACACTTTTGAATGGACTGATCATAGGAAACCTTGAGGTCATTCTCTAAAAGGTTTGCTCACTTTCATCTAAACCATTGAGGCTTGTAGCTCTATATAATCCACCCATACCAAGATGCAACAAAAATAACATCCCAACTAACTGTGGAATCATGTAGACTATGACTTGAGGAGTACACCATATTAAATGTATAGACAGATTATGCTACTAAATCAGCCGCAATAAAGTAACATCTCAAATATTCCCATACTATATACACAATACCTGTTATACCAAAAAATCTTAATATTATTTACATTTAAAGGCCAAGAGACACATTATTCATTGTCCCATCAGATCTGGGCAGTAGGGACGAAAAATATGCAATATCTAATTATGTTTACTTGTGAAACATGGATATCAAGCTTGGACCACATATCAACTTGATTAAGGTATCAGGCCAGTAGAACACTAGTTATGAAAATTTAGTAATCAAGTGTATACTAATAAGCTGTGAACAAATCTCATGCTGATTAAACAGTCAATCAATTAAGGAAATATCTTAAACTGATAAAATATGGAGGATATGAGCCACATTGCTCGCTATTAAAATGGAACTAGTTTATCTCTACTTTAAATATAGACTACCTCCACCAGCTGCCTCAATTATTATTATTATGACCTTAGCAAGGGTTAAACATTAAAACACATACGTCAATAACATGATGTTATCCTTAGTCCTTACAAAAACAAAGGTCAAATTTTCAGATAGAAAATAAAGTTGTCACCTTATGAGTTTTTAACCTAATGATGAAATATGATAATCTCTAAAATGTGACATGCCACCATTAATTAAACTCAAATGAACATCTATATTATATAAAAAGGCTCCAAACATATAATATTTTATACTCAAATAAAAATTATTATTCAGTTTTTCTTATAATCATGGTTACATTGTTTCATCCAAATCTAAAATAAGAGGGACATTGTTGTTAAATATTTTTATATATGTAACTAAAAAAATAAAAATAAAAATATATCCTTATTAATTTTTTTTTTACAAGAATATAATTATTCAATATTTTTCGAATTTTTAGTTCCTTATGTTTTGGAATTTTATTTTACTAAATTCTATTTTTATTTTTATTTTTAGTTTCTTGTATTTTTGTGGGATTTTATTTGACTAGATTAGTTTTAAATTTCCATTGTATCTTGTACTCTTACTAATTTCTAAACCAATGAGTATCTTCCTAATTACTAAACTTCGGAGTTATCTCTTACTGTTCCTAATTTCTAAACCAATGAGTATCTTCCTAATTACTAAACTTCGGAGTTATCTCTTAATGTTCCTGATTCCTAACTTCGAAAGTATCTTTTAAGGTTCCTACTTCCTAAACTTCGGAAGTATCTGTTATTGGTCCTAATTCCTAAACTTCGGAAGTATCTAATACTGGTCCTAATTCCTAAACTTCGGAAGTGTCTGTTATTGGTCCTAATTCCTAAACTTCGGAAGTGTCCGTTACTTGTCCTAATTCCTAAACTTCAGACGTATCTCCTTTTGTTCCCAATTCCTAAACTTCGGGGTATCTCTTTCTATTCTCAATTCCTAAACTTCGGAGGTATCTCTTTCTCTTTCCAATTCCTGATTACTAAACTTCGAAGGTATCTCTTACTGTTCCTGATTCCTAACTTCGAAAGTATCTTTTAAGGTTCCTACTTCCTAAACTTCGGAAGTATCTGTTATTGGTCCTAATTCCTAAACTTCGGAAGTATCTGTTACTGGTCCTAATTCTTAAACTTCGGAAGTATCTGTTACTGGTCCTAATTCCTAAACTTCGGAGGTATCTTTTCTCTTCCTAATTCCTAAACTTCGGAGGCATCTTTTCTCTTTCTAATTCCTAAACTTCGGAGGTATCTCTTACTCTTCCTAATTCCTAAACCTCAAATGTATATATTTCTCTTTCTAATTCTTAAACATCGGAGGTATTTATTATTTACATCCCTACATCGTGCCTACAATATTGGAATTGATGAGACTGATATAAGTTTGAGTATTCTACCTAAACCTCGGAGGTATTTATTATTTAAATCGCTACACATTGTGCCTATAATGTTGGAGCTGATATTAGTTTGAGTATTTTTGCTTCTCCTAAACCTCGGAGGTATTTATTATTTACATCACTACACTGCCTACAATAATGGAACTTATGGGACGGGACTGATATAAGTTTGAGTAATATATATAATATATATATATATATATATATAATATATATATATATAAATAATTGAAAAGGAAAATAGAGACAAATGTAAATAGTTTTTCTATCTTAAAAAAAAAGAAAAAAAATGTCAACCCTCAACACAATTCTGAATTCCGCTACTTTTATACATAAATACATCTGAGCACGGTTCATCATGGTAGAGATCTTGAGTAGCACGGCATTATATCATAATATTACATGTTTTTAAAGAGGAACACATCATGTACCAATCATGTACCAATAGATGTAGAACTCTTTCTTTCAAAAAATAATATTATCAACCCATAGGTTTTCTTTCTATCAAAGAAATATTATCAACCCATAGGTTTTCTTTCCATTAAAGAAATATTATTGTGTTCTTCCTTCTTTTCAGTTTCAAAGAAAATTTTTATCCTACCTATTTTTATTCTATCAAACATATGAAGATTCAGATTTTTTATCCTACCTATTTTTATTCTATCAAACATCAGAAGATTCAGATTTTTTGTTATGTTCTCAACTTATTTATTCTATGTCTGCATTTCATTTCTTCTTTCTCTTTTTTTTTTTTTCTTCAAGACCAAACTGGACATAAGTGAGAAGTCAGTTATGTACCTCTGGCCATCAATGCTCCCCTGCGCACCGGCTCCGCCTGCGCCACCGTAGGACGCGTCGTCGGCAGCGGACTGCCAGACAGACTGCCAGGCCTGGGACGGGGGCTGGACGTAGACTCCGGTGGCGGGATCAACGGCGGGACGGCCAATCATCATGCCGGCAGGCTGGCCAATGGGGGGGTAGTAGTAGGGCACGCCACTAGCAGTGGCCCCGACGAGCGCAGCGTCGTCCTTGATCTCGTCGCGAGGAACGATGTCAACAAGGAAGTCGAAAATGTCGGTGCGGGTGATGGCGGCGGCGATGTCGTTCTTCTGGAGGGTGCGGCGCTTGTTCTCCTCGGCGTGGAGCCAGGAGCGGATGGTGAGCTCAAGGATGAAGAGCTCGCATGCCTTGGCGAAGAGGATTGGGGCCTCTGCCGAGATCATGCGGACGTCCTCATCGGCCTTCATAATCTTCTTGATGCGAGCGAGGGGCAGCTGGTGGTTCTTGAAGTCGTTGACGTGCTCGATCTCTTGACGCTGGTAGGACCAGAACATCTGCAGCTGCTGCTGCTGCTGGTGGAGGAGATGCTGAAAGGGGGGCGCTCCTGCACCTGCACCTGCACTTCCGGCAGCCGCGCCGGGGTACGCTCCCGATTGCCCTTGGCCCCCTTGCTGGTTGTTTTCCATTCCCCTAATTCTCAGAATTTCCCTGCTGCTCAGAGCCTTTTGTTGTTTTGTTGTGCTGTGTTTTGAGTGTGGTGAAGTGAGTGATTCAGAAAATGGGAAATAAAATAGACGAGAGCGTGATGTGTGATATGATGTGGTGTGGTGGGATAAGGTAAACAAAGAAAGGACCCGACCTACCCTAAGCCAACCAAGGGATTCATTCAATTCAACGGAACAACAACCCCTCACTCACTGCGTAACCCAACCAAACAACATAACATTATAAATGCCTTTTCCCTTTTTTCCTTTTTTTTTTTTTTCTTTTTTCAACTTCCAATATTACTCTGCTCTGCTCTGCTCTGCCCTTCTCTCAGCTCCATCCTCTTCTAACATTTGGCATCATCCCAACCCAATCTTTCATTTCTCTCTGTAATTCTTTTTCTGCAATCTATTTACTTTTTTTTTTACTTCAAATCATTTATTCCTAATATCATTTCCAATCCTTCATAACTTGCGGCAGATGAAACGATTACAAATTTAACAAAGAAAACAGTTTTACTTTTACATGAGATTAATTTCTAATACTGAATAATTAATTTCAAAAATGATAAATACGACTTCGTATTTTGTAGATACTAATAATGTTATCTAACCGTGTCAAAAAAAAAAAAACAAAATATTATTATGACAACGCATATTAAAGAGAGCTTTGTGAATAAGAATTCTGAATGAATTAACCTTGAAAATTTATTTATGTAAAGGATAACCTTACTCAGACTAAATTAAATATTTTCCTTAAAAGACGTTGGTTAATTGAAAGAGCATTTACTTATAAGGACAACAGTAATAACAAAATTGAAAATTGATATAAGGTTAAACTAATTATGAAATTTTACAAAATTCATTCATTTTGTGACTAGATTTTTATAGTTTCAAATTGTGATTTCCTGTTTATACTTTAAAAATTAGATAAATAAATAAACTCGTGCATCTTAATCACATTACCATCTAAACTCCGTTAACCTACTATATAGAATGTCTTATTTAAAAAATAAATATGCACGAAACTGTTTGATATATAGCATAATTGATTAAGTTCACATAATCTATATAAATTCTTAAAAGAGCATCTTCAATTAACAAATTTAATAACCAATAGTACATAAGAACATAGTTGAAAGATTTCGAACTACAAGAACGCATTAACTTTTTCAACTATGGAAACAAATTTTAAAATGTGGCAAAATTACAAGTGTAGAAATAGTGGATCCATGAACAACAATTCAACCACGTAATGATATAACAAAAGACCCCTATCTCAAGCTCTCTCAAAACAACTCCATAACGAACTAGAGCTAAGAAGAGCATCCAGCTTCCCAAATGAAAAAGAAAAAATTACAGTTTAAGCATAATCTTATTATTATTATCATTTGAGATTTTTTCTTAAAAGAAAAAAAAAACTGAATATATTATTAGTATTGTAAAGGCTTAAGATTTGTTCAAACTTATCAGAAGAACGGAATTCATGAGGAACTTCTAAAGTATAAATGCTTTGATCCGTGAGGTGCAAGAAAAAAAAAGCATCTTATGGTGCATGATTTGACCCGCTGTATAGCAGGATTCTTTAGAAAAAAATGAATTTCTGAACATGGAGATCAATGTTCCCAGTCAAAAGAGTTAAAAATGATGCTGAAATTTATTGGCATGAAGAAATTAATAACTACCGTACATTGGCATTTCATATATTTTCATAGATACAACTGAAATAAGTCCTGAGGGGGCAATGGCAAAACTCAAAGCAAAACTGCAGCCCCGCCAATATACAGCAAAAACAACAAAAACTGTTCTAATGTATGTTGAGTTGGTGACTGTAAGCTATAGTTTTGTTGACTAATTAATTTGCTATCTCTGGCTAATGGAACACAAAATCTCTTCCCATCATTAACATTACTTTAATTAACATTTCACAGCTCTCTTTTCCCCCAGACGTCTCCGCTTATATACAAACAAAATCTCAGGCTTGCTTCTCTTCTCTCCTAATCCTGCATCAGAACCTTCTTCCTTGGTTGTCTGGCACCCCTTAAGCGAACCCTCCTCCCTGGAATTCTCTCCGTGCTTCAATTCATCTTCGGCAGATTTTTCAGTTGTCATTATTATTTCTTGCTCCAGATCTTCAGCTAACACCTGAAGAAGCTCCATCGGTGTAGCAGCAGGATCAAGCTCCAAGCAACCTTTAGGAGCATTGGGACCCTCTTCACCAGTAAGCAAGTATGAAGGTACTTGGTGTGAGAAACGAAACATCTGCGCCTTTGAAATATTCCTGACTTTTATTGGATCAACATTCTGGCGGAATACCGTCTTGAAACCTGCAAGCTTGACAAGTGGGGCAACACTCACCCCTTGCTCTTCACTGTAATCTTCAAGCACCTCCACCATGTCATATTTCTGTATGATTTCATCTTTAGTGAATTCATTCCAGTCAAGGGACCAGTTCCGATACAGTGCCCATACATCACCTTTCTTCGGATATATATGGACAACCCCTCTCGAACCCTTTGTCCATTTCACCCTGTGCGAAAAGGAGTTAAGAGTGCTATAGGACACACGCTTTCCTATTCTGAAATCTCCACTGGTCTTAAGAAAGCCAGAACTGATCCACTTTATTGGGGCCAATTCATCATTGCTTTTCGTATTCAACCAGCTTATCCTCATATTGAAAGGATTCTTTGAGATTACATCATGGATTAAACAATAGAACCGGGGCATGCCATCATCATTGTCATACGCAGCCCACACCTGGTTCTCACCAAAAGCATTTTCAATACGGTCTCCATCAAAATCATGGAAATCTGGGTCTGGAACATTCATAGAGAGAGAACCAGGAAGCTCAGGATCTGGATGAACAGAAAAACACTTCTTGCCGGCAGCCTTAGAATCAACAAATTTTAGTGCACCAGGCTTTAAACCATTAATTTCACAACTTTTCCCCCTCTCACTGATTTCTGTGTCAGTATTCTTTGACTTGTTTAGAATCTTTGATGCAAAAGAAGCTTTCAATTCACCAAGATTTTTAAGAATCTCCTTCCGAGCCTTTTCCATCAATAGGTGCTTCATTTGAAGCTGTGATACGTCCCTAACACCATTGCGTTTGTAATTTCCAGCAGCATTAGCCCTTCCTGACCCAAATTCATTAGCCAAGTTTGTTCCTTCAGTTTGAGATACTGTTTTGCTTTCCACATCTCTTCCATCTCTACATACTTTATGTTCATCAGTGGACCTTCTCTTCCTTGGCTTGTCACCTTTCATAATAGAATATGAACCAAAACCAGAGGACTGAAAAACTGAACCAGCACCAGTTCTCTCAGCAGCATGAATTTTCCCAATTTGGGCATTCTCCAAAGACACAGTTGAATCTTCATGCATTCTCTTCAAATTTTCAGAAGGCATCCTAAAAGCACCAAGAGTTTCTGCAGCACTAGAAACTGATGTTGGTACGCGAAAACTGCCACTGGGCATAGAGAAAGGACCTGACCCGTGTGCTGAATTGACAGCAGACATTGATGTCCTTCCGGGAACATGATTTCCATTACTTCTTTCCATTCTGCTTAAGTTGAAGTTATGTTGCTTCATCTGAGAAATTCTTGAAGAGGATGAACCATTTCTGTATACAGGTGGAGGTGATGTCTCAGAAGCCACAAATGGCTTATGGCAACATGTACAGACAAGATCAGAGTTAATATAAACATTATGGTACTCAAACTTTGTCTTACAGGAATTGCAAATGGTCCAAAATGTGGGTTTCAACAACATAGGACTGAAGAAACTACTGTATAAAACATTCTGAGTAACTGGCACAGATGGTTTCCCACCAGGATTTCCATGATATGTACGCCATAAGTTGTACTTTTGGTCATATGTGATCCTCTTGTCTTTATCAGATAATAAACTCCAAGCCTGTGAGATAAGGTTAAACGCCCCATCTGCTCCTACAGATTTATTTTTATCAGGATGTAGAGTAAGAGCCAGTTTCCTATATCGTCTTCGAATTGTTTCTTCATCAGCCAAGGGTTGCACACCAAGGATCTTGTACCAATCAACTTCTCCATTAACCTTTTTATCCGCTGAGATATACACCTCAATAGTTGCCAGAAATCGAGGAAGGTCATCAAGATTGGGATATAATTCTAGAGCCTTCATTGCAAGCATTCTTGCCCCACCAAAGTCCTTCTGTAAAAACATCTTCTCTGCAAGTTCTTTTGCCCTTAAGGCACCATCCTTTTTACATTCCATGCTAGCCAGTTTGTTTCTGCAAATGGCCACTAATTACTCTTCTTTATTTCCTTCCTTAGAAGTATACATCAAGGTGATACCAACAAGGAGGGAGGACAATGCCCAACAATAAAATTTAGACCCAGAATCTGACAGTTCCACATGCACAATGGAGACGCTTCCTTCAATTACAGAAGCCCCAAGTAAACCCTATAAACATTAAAAAAGTGATACATCTACATTAGCACAAAGGAAAGACAAAACAAAACAACCATGCATAATGAATAATGGAATTTTTGAATGCTTATTTTCTCTACATTGATTTCCAACATGTTCTCTAAACAATAAGGTAACTAAAAACTCACTATACATATTAGAGTACTGAATTTTCAAATTAAGCTTAACAATATCATGATATTAGATTTCCATCACATTTTCACATCGTCAGTCGCTTGCAACCTTCCCAAACCACAATCCAGGGAACAACCAAACCTTTGCTGATCGTGGAGAAGGAAATTGCAAAAGAAAAGGATCATGTTGTAATAAAAAATGCGCAAATGCCAAACCACAGTTTCTACTTCCAATCACTTCTTTCATTATCAGGGTAGCAAAACCAAACATGGTTCTTCCTACAAGTAAATTCTCGCTCATGCAACTCTTCAAATGAACAGCTTTAACAAACATCCACGATTAACAACAAAGGAGATTAAAAACTAAATGTAAAATCTAAGGGTATATCCGATTCCATTCCACCTTTTGTTTTTTAAAACTTGTTCTCAAAAACAATTCCATTCTGCTCATTACCAATTTATCATCTAAATCTATCCAGTTTTTAAAATTGTTTCCAGAGAAAGTCTTTTAAAAAACCAAAAATCGAAAAAAAAGGAAAATAGTTTCTCATCTTCATTTTCAATTTTCATCTTTTGCAACCTCTCATTCTATTCCGCACCCTACTTTGTGCCGCGCACCACCCTTGACAAGCTGTCTGAGCAACCTTGCGTAATTGAATTCTGAAAACTACAAATATTTTTGAAAAGAAAAAAATAAAACAAACCCTAAGCCTCCCACCAAAAAAGGGCGAACCACTCATGCAGCCCTTCATATGAACAGACAAAAACCGCAAGAAGGAACAATCAAAAACAGAAGAAAAAAAAAGTTCAAAATTTTGAATACTTCTAATCACATAAAATTCAAGGTTTCAAAATTGTCCACAGAAATGGGTTGCCACACCGCACCGTCACGGTCGTGACAGCCACATTGGAGGTTCCGTTACGGTAACAAAAAAAAAAAAAAAAAAACAAATATACAAACACAAACACCACCCAAGAAACAGAAAATCCCTTCAACATTGTTTCCCCAATGGAATCTACTACTACCACTACAGATATCATAAAACTGAAAACCCAAACACAATCACATAATTCAAAACTACATTGATTCAGATAAAGAGAAAGCACAAGGAGAATCAGGTAAAGGCTTAACCTGTAGGCACACGAACGAAGCGTAGCGGGCAATTGAGTAGAGAAAGCTCTTTGTGTTTTGTGAATAATTTGGAAAACGGTGGCTCGAGAGTTGAGCGAATTTGGGCTCCGATCAGAGTTTCAAAGCTTACTCTGTGCGGTGCATGTTAGGCCTTCATGGTGAGAGGTTTTTATACTGTTTCTCATTCACCTCTGAAATTTTTTAAATAAGGCAAATATTTTTTGTTTTGACCTGATATATTACCATAATAATAAAAAATAATAAATAAATAAATAACCTACAAAAATCCATCAGATTCATACAAATCTTACCTGGTTTTGATTAAGATAATAAATTAATATCATTATTATTACGCGTTTCTAATGAATGATTTTCAATTCAAATTTATTGTGAGAGGACGACAAGTAATGTCATAAGTTTAAATTCGAAGCCATATAATTTTTTTTCTATTAAAATTTGAAGATATAGATCATAATCATGAAAATATATATTTTTATCTTAGCAGTGTATATATATATATATATATATATATATATATATATATATATTAGTAAGTATTATAAGATGTTATATTAAAGTAAAAATTATAGAGATTTTAAGAATGACATGAAACATTTGGATAGAGATATACTAAACTGTATTAATACGGTTTAAGTGGTTTGGTTTATCATGGATACATTTAAAAATAAATCAACTTAGTTTTATTCATTTTCTGGTGAATTATAAATTTGATAATCTCATTTAATCATTATTATTTAGTAGATTAAGTGAGTTGATTCATTTAAGTATATTTTATTCTTCAAATTTATTTTTTATATTCGTAAGATAAAGATCGATTTAACTCATTTAGTTATAACATTATAATTAAAATGCTCACTTATTTCACCTAAAAATAATTACAATTAGAAAATGGTATCATAAAAATAAAGGTGTGTAATTATATAATTGAGTAAATAAATAAAGTATTTGAATCTATTTAATAACATTTGAGTATTTAAAAATATTAAATTGTCAATTTATATAATCAAAAATAATAAAGAATTATAATAAAAAATGACGAAATGTATAATACAAAACTTAAAGAATTACAAAATGGATTATGATCTATCCATATACAATTGACTCTAGTATATTTAACCTATAGTTAAACAAGTCAAATTTGATTTAATTTATATGTTAGAAACTTATTTTTTTTAATTCAATCCAATTCAAATATGTAATGAGTGAGATTAACTCATATATTTAAGTCTATTTTAACAATTCCATGAATAAAATTATCCAAAGAATAAATTAAAACCGCGTATAATTAATTCTTCATAAACCATTTTTTAATCTTTACATTAATTTTGTTTATTTTTATTTTGTGGTCCTGCCAAACTTATAATTATTAAAACATCATACTCAGTTTTACATTTTTTTTTATAATAAATTTCTGTAAGTTTCAATAAATTGATATTATTATATTTTGTTAGAACTTTCACATTTATTAGAGATAACATAGATTCACAGTGTATAAGTGAGTGTGAACCTCACTTTATAAGCTGATTTTATAATGTCAACTTGTTCATATAATATTATAATCATGGATTAAAGTCTATCGTAGCGAAGTGTGTTGTTTGTTGAAGTTATTGTTTCATCCACTGTCAGGTCCACTCTCAAAACACTCATTAATATTAGTGCCACGTTCAAAATGTATGTCTCGACATGAAAAATGTGTATTGGATAATACACATAGACTAGAGATACGACAAATTCATAGTATATAAATGTGTGCAAACCTCGTCTCACATACAAGTTTTATAATATTAAATTAGATTTAAGGTTCATTTGTCAACATATTTTTATTTGATTATATTTTAAACAAATTCGTTAAAAAATCCTTTAGTTTTATAGATGAATTCATGTTTTAGCTTGAAAGGATTGTTTTTCTAAATAATGATTTTTTTTAGTTAAACGAACGAAGTGTATCAAATAAGATTTTTAATACTTTGTTGCATTGTCTCAAATAACTCATTAAGAAATTAATAGCATAAAAGCTTTTAGTATTATTATACAACATTATCCTTATCATTTTTTTTTCTTTTATAATTAATTGTTTTTCAATGTTCTAAATGAATATTGGAAGAGTATACCATCCTTAGCACCACTATATTACCGTGACAAATACGATGTTGATGTAATATTAGTTCACTGAAGTCATTTAAATGATGTCGCAATTTCGATTTTATGAATAAAAAAAGTAATTAGAATGAGATACTCAACTAAAAATTTTAATCTATCCACAAAATTTATCAATTATATTGTACTAATTACATTGTTAAAAAAGAAAACATTATCTTAGCATGTTTTTCTGCTTGTATTGTGTAAGGTAGTTTCTTAAAAACATGCTAAAAAGGTGAAATAATTATTATATGCTTGTATTTCTTATACATGTTAACTTCAATTAAAGACAATTTTTTATTTTAAAAGATAAACAATTAATGCTATTAATTATATCTCCCTTATATTTTATTTTTCCCTCTTTTTTTCGCTCTGAGACAGTATACAAAAATACTATAAACGCATATCCTCTGACAAATGTATCATGGATTGGCTTTATATTTGTATTAATTTGTTTACATATTTAAAATGAAAATGGAAATTTTAAAATTCTTTATCACATAACACTTTATTGTTTGCATATCAATGTGTTTGTGAAACGGTGTTGTTTTGTGAAAGAATGTTTCAACTTTCAATGAATTAACTAGTAATTAAGGTCATAATATTTTTGTATGATTGAATTTCTTGTATAAGGTGGCTTCAATAAAAGATAATTTAGTTTTATCAATAAAAGGTAGTCCAATCAATAATATTAGCCTCATAATTTATTTTATTTTCCTTTTTCTTCACCCTGCATGAGCCATTATGCAAATAATATAAATACACATTCCTGCTTCAAATTAGCCTTACTTTTTTTTTTTATTGACTTTACATATATTATATCAATATTAATTGAAGAATTATATTGCCTTGTGTGTAGGGTGAGATAAATTTGTGTCGAGAAATGAGGCTTCTTCAACTAATTAATTCTTGAAGTAATTGTTGTATAATTGAATTTCTTATAAACAGTAACTTCAATTGAAGATATTGCTATTTTAAAAGATAAAAATAGTAATGTTATTAATATGATTAGCCTTATATTTTATTTTCCCTTTTCTTCACTTATATGAGACATTATACAGATATTACAAATGTACCCCTATTGCATTTATAAAAAAATTAAAAAATTAAAAGAAGAAGAAATAAATTAAATTTACTTTTTAGATTTATTTATAGAATTTTCTAAGAAAATAATTTTTATATAGTTTAATTTTAATTTATTGCTAAACTTTTTTTTTGTTTTCCTATTTCGGAAGTATTTTTTTAGTTTACAAATAATCACAACATGCATGCTATAATGTATCATTAATCTTTTTTAACACAGTGATAAATATAGGTATATAAATATGCTAAAAGTAACTTTTATACATAATTACGGTTTGAGAAATTTGTTAATTTAACTCAAATGCTATAGGATCTTCTTTTATAATCGGAAGCTATTGATATGTCAAGAATCCTAACACAAATAATGTTAATTTTTATTGATAAAAATTTAAAATATTCTGCATAGATTTCATGACCATCAAATTCACAATGAATGCTCAAAATTTAAAATATTCTGTGTAGATTTCATGACAATCAAATTCACAATAAATGCTCAACATGCATGATAACTATTGCATGTGGCATCAATTATCCAATGGCAAAGACTGACTGGAATGGGTCACAATCGAATTGTGACGTTTAGACTGTTACACTTTTAAGTAAAAAGAATTACGCCCTAACTATTGACTATAACATTTGATCTAGTGATAAGTGTTCAATCCTAACAATTATGTATTTAGAGCCAAGGGTCACGAAGAGAACCTTAATCACTGTGTCAAAGTTTTTATAGCTCACAAAGACAAATTAAAAACATTATCTTATGGCTAACATGTTATATATTTTTCTCCTAATAAATGTATATTCTTTTTTCAAATAATTGGTTGCTACATATTATGAAAAGAATTTTACACAAAAGTAATGTTAATTTTTATTTGAGATTTTAAAGCATTCTTCATAAATTTCCTAGCAGCCAAATTTATAATAAAATATATATTTTAATATATATTTTATATTAATAAAATATTATATAGTTTTAAGTCTCTGATTTATCTTTTTCTTTTCCTAAACTATAGAGGTATCTTGTACTCTTCTTATTTTCTAAATCATTGAGTATCTTCTTAATTCCTATACTTCAGAGTTATTTCACCAGTGCAGAAAGGACTTTCTGCCCCGGTTATTTTCCACATTTTACCTCGGGTCTGGAACCGAGGCATATTGGAGCGAGGCCAAAAGGTACATCTTTTGGCCTCGGTTATCACTCGAAGCCATAGACCCAGTTTTTTGCCCCGGTCTTGGTAAGAACCGAGGCATATTCCTTTACTCTGCAAATTGGAAGGTCGTCCTGATTCCTCATCACATCCTTCACCTGCAATTCAAATTCGCAATTCAAATTCCAATCAGACAATAAATTAGGGGAAAACAAATGGTGTGAAAAGAGAAAATGGTAAGAAAGAGATGAAGAGAGAAAACGTAGTGATGTTTCCATGTCCATTGCAGGGCCGGCCCATGCTGAAGCTCGCAGAGCTTCTTGCTCTTCACCATCTCCATGTCAATCTCTTGCTCTTCTTGCTCTTCTTGCTCACTCGTTACGGTGACATTCAATCTCTCTCAGCCTCCTACCCCACGCTCCATTTCAACACCATTGCTGATTGCTACAGCCATGGCCACCGCGCCATTATATGCTTCGGTTCCTGGCCAACCGAGACATATAAGATGAGGTAAAATGGACATTCTGCACTAGTGTTTCTTACTGTTCCTAATTCCTAAATTTTGGAGACATCTTTTTCTCTTGATTTCCTAAACTTCGGAGGTATATATTTCTCTTTCTAATTCTTAAACTTCAAAGATATTTATTATTTACATCTCTACATTGTGCTTCCAATATTGAAGTTGATGGGACTGATATAAGTTTGAGTAATTTTTTTAAACCCCAGAGGTATTTATTATTTATATCACTACACATTGTGTCTATTGAAGCTAATGAGATTGATATTAGTTTAAATATTTTGCACCTACAATAATAAAATTGATCAGACTGATATAAGTTTGAATTTTATATATATATATATATATATATATATATATATATATATATATATAATTAAAAAGGAAAATAAAAATAAATGTAAATATAATTTTTTTTTCTATCTTAAAAAAGAAGGGGAAAAAATGTCAACCCTTAAAACAATTTTGTATGGTATAAAATTCGAAGCCATATAATAGTTTTCTATTAAAATATGTATGGTATCAAAATTGAAGATATAGACCATAATCATGAAAATATATATTTTTATCTTAGCAGTATATATATACATTTTAGTAAGTATTACAATGTGCTATATTAAAGTACAAATTACAAAGAGATTTTAAGAATGATACGACACATTTGGATTGAGATATATTAAAGTGTATTAATACGGTTTAAGTGGTTTGGTATGTTATGGATTGATTTAAAAATAATCAATTTAATCTCATTTGGAAATCTAACTTAATTAATTTTATTTAGTATTTAGTGGATTAAGAGAGTTGACTCATTTAAATATGTTTTATTCTTTAAACTTATTTTTTTTTTATATTCACAAGATACCTATTTAAATTAATAAGTATCTTTCTAATTCATAAACTTTGGGTTTATCTTTTATTGTTCCTAATTTTTAAATTTCGGATGTATCTTTTTCTTTTTCTAATTTTTATATGTTTCTTTCTAATTCCTAAACATTCGAAGGTATTTATTATTTACATCTCTACATTGTGCTTACAATATTGGAGTTGATGCGACTGATATAAATTTAAGTATTCTTCCTAAACTTCCAAGGTATTTATTATTTACATCACTACACATTGTGTCTAGCTTATGGGAGTGATATCCAGATAATTACAGTAATCATAATCACTTTTATCACTGTAAGCAAAAAGATTATAAAGAGACTTCATAAACTTGACAACTAAATCCAAAGAGAAAAACTACAAATCCTGAAAAACTCTCTTTAACCTTTTCCACAACCACATAGCAATAGAATAATTAAAAAAAATGAGAGAAACATTCACTATTGTTACCACACAAAAAACACATAGAGTATAAAATCACACCCCTATTTATAACCTCCAAATCAATAAACAACAATACAACACATTCCAAAAACAAAAGTTGTACCTGGTGGCACAACATGGAACCAAATCAAATTCTTCCAAACTACACATTCCATTCCAAAAGAGAAAATTTTTTGCAACTTTTTTGAGAAAGCACATCAGTATCATTCAAAATCAAATTAGACACATCCTCATCCTCAATAACCATCAAAGAAGAAAAGTCACATAAATTACCAATAAAAGAAGGAAAGTTCCAATAAGTATTTGTCCAGGCTGAGCTAACAATAGGGTATAACCTTACTCTGTCAAAATAAGAAATTATAGTCATATAGATATGCAAATGTTATAACAACAATGATCATCGCAAAGATTAATACAATCACTAGTATTTTTAAGAACAACATCATATGCATTTTTAAAATGCAAAACTGATGGTGAGTTGAAGAACGTTATATATTTCTGATACTTAAACTTAAGAAGTCATAGACGTGTAACATACCTATTTCTAATAAACTGTATTATTTATTTTAAATAAAACACTTAAAAAATCTTCTATTTTTACTAATGTTTTGTATTTTATTATGATATAGTTTAAACATTAAAAATATATTTTATCATGATGTAGTTTTTACTCATTAAAAATAACAATAAGAAGAAAACAAAACTAATAAAATATGTATATATAAAAAAAGGTTTAATTACTCGTATAGTACCTGGTTTTAAAAAAGTGTCAATTGCATCCCAACTTTCGAAAATTGCTTCAATTAGGTCCCTTTCAGACAAAGTTGACTAACGCCGTTAGTCAACGTGCCACGTGTCAATCTGTGGCTTTTTTTATTTTTTTAAAAATTTTTATTTTTTTAATTTTTAATTTTTTAATTTTTTAAAAAAAATTAAAAAAATGCCACGTGTCAAGTCCTTGTGTGACACGTGGCATTGCAATGCAACGTGTCAGTATCACTATCAAATGTCATTGTGTTGATTTCGATTTAGTCCCCATTTATGTTTTTTCGTTTTAATTTAGTACCTACTTATGTGTATTTGATTCAATTTTGACCTAATATTTTTTAATAATTAAAATATTTTTTAATAAAATTAAAAGTAATTAAGTATAAAAGTTTTACAAAAATTAAGTATTTGATATTTATATTAAAATTTAGTGGTAAAAGTCATTTTATAAAGTCATTTTTAATAAAAACAGATTAGTATAACATTCATACCAATAGAAATTTCGATTTAAAATTAGTAAGACACAATATTGTTCTATTTTGAAAAAAAAAATTAACAAAACATGAGTACTTAATAAAAAAAGTAATTAATAAAGTAATATGTTAAAAAGTCGTTTTTAATAAAAAATATTAGTATGACATTTATATAAATAATAAATTTGGTCTGAAATTGAGAGAAACATTATAAATATTAGAACTTAATTTTGTAAAAATATTTATACTTAATTATTTCTAATCTTATAAAAAATGGATTACAAAAATATTTTAATTATTAAAAAAAATTGGGACAAAATTGAATGAGATACACATACTTAGGTACTAAATTGAAACAAAAAGACATATATGAAGACTAAATCGAAATCAACACAATAACATCTGATAGTGACACTGACACGTGACATTATAATGCCACATGGCACTAACAATGCCATGTGTCACACATAGGGACTTGACATGTGGCATTTTTAATTTTTTTTAAAAAAAATTAAAAATTAAAAAAATATATAATTTTTTAAAAAAAAATCAAAAAAACCACAGATTGACACGTGGCACGTTGACTAACGGCGTTAGTCAACTCTGTCTGAAAGGGACCTAATTGAAGCAATTTTCAAAAGTTGGGATGCATTTGACACTTTTTTAAAACCGGGTACTTATTTGACACACTAGCCCCAAAATAGGTACTATACGAGTAATTAAACCATAAAAAAAGTGGCTTTTATATATATGTATTGTATCACACCTAGTCGTTTCCGCTAGCTTACCAACATATATCATCCTTGACCGACAACCCATATCGGACAAGGCTGGGAGACTGGTGTACCGTACCTAGCCAAACTCAACCAAGTAAAAAGTGTGCATATCAAGACAGCCAAGTATCCAGCCTAGGTCGGCTTAGCCTAACCTACATCAACGTAAGCTATCAAGACAAATAGTCGGCCTAGACCGACTACTCCAGCATATCCGCTAAGTTTAGAACCTAGGCCGACCACTCTAATGAACTCAACATAATGGAGACATCCACGTCCAATAAACCTTAAGGGCCTGGGTTTGGGCCCTGGCCCACTCACAAGCCCTACCTAGAGCCCAAGTCAAGGCCCAGCCCATGAAATGGTCAAACGTCATTAATGCTCTATAAATACATGTGGACCCCATCATTTAAAGGTACGCATTCATTAATCCCTAATTTGACTCTCTGAGAGCTTTGACTTACTTGAGCTTCGGAGATTCTTCTGCAGGTAACCCCCTGGGTCCAAGCTGACATGTATCGACCGGGAAGAGGCCAACTGAAGAGATAGCGGACTACATGGTAAGGTGACGCTCGTGTCTAACCTCTTATTTGTTCTCTGCAGGAACAATTGGCGCCCACCGTGGGGCACGAGACGAGCACCTTTAGTACCCGTTTTTCTCCGACGATGGTTTCTACCCGTAGCAAAGCTGGAGCTAACAAGCAAATGGACGCTGGTCCCTCTGGACCTTCTGGCATCACCCCTGACTTGGCCGCCATCCTAGACGGCCAGGTAAAGATGCAACAAGAGCTCACAGACTTGAAGAAGCGCAGCGCTAAGGAAATGGAAGCGCTAAAACAAGAGAACTCCCGCCTCAGGAGAAAGATCGAGACAGACGCCAACCTGAAAGGAAAAGCCAAAGAAACCTCTGAAGCTGTGAGGTCTCCGGCCTTCCAGCCTACAGAGGAAGAAAGTGAATACAATCCCACCCTCCACACCTTCACCACCACCCAACAAACACCCCCTGCCTCCACACATCCCCATCACCTTCCATCCGGTCACCCAGGCCTCACAGCACCCTCAACCACCCACGCTCCCCATAACATACCCCCCGCTCTCCACACCACATACATTCCACCCTACAACCCACAATATCTTCCCACAACCCACATCCCTCCTCATAACATCACATCCACCTTTCCTGCTATGATCCACCACCCACCCCCACCCCACATTCCCCCCCTCACCAGCCCAGACGCTGCCACCCGTTTACCGATTTTATCGCTAACACCCCTCTCCCGGCCTAGTGGGAACCCTTCAACCTCGATCGCTACACGGGAGAAACCGACCCTGACGAACATCTGAAAGTCTACATCACCCACGTTGCCCTATACACATCCCAAGACGCAGTCTTCTGCAAAGCTTTCCCCACCACCCTCAAAGGCCCCGCCCTAGAATGGTTTACCACCCTCCCACCCTACTCCATTGATAACTTCGACTCCCTTTCCCACATGTTTTCCACATATTTCGCCGGCAGCCGCCCACATCAAACCACCACCATATCCCTACTGGGTATCAGACAGGAGCCCAATGAACCACTTAGAACATTCATCGATCGCTTCAGTAAAGCCGCACTTCGTACACCACACCTCAACCAGGAAATGATACTTCAATGTATGACCCTCACCCTACAACCCGGCCCTTTCGCCAACAACGTCTACCTCCACCCACCCACCTCCATGCACGAACTCAAGCTGCGCGCAGCTGACTACGTTCGCATGGAAGAAATGCAAACTCTTCACACTAAATTCTGTAACGACTACACCGCCAACACCTCCAACACCACCTCCAATCCCACCCCATAGCCTCACCCGCGCCCTGACACCCGCCCACGCGAACCCCGCCAACCCCGCTTCACCAGATACGCTCCACTCACAGTAGCCCGCTCCCGCATCCTAGACGAGGCCCTCCAAGCTGACCTCCTTCCCCCACCACGAAAGACAACCACCCCTCCTAACGCCGACATGACCAAGTATTGTCGGTACCATCGCAACCACGGTCACACTACAGAAGAGTGCAAAGCGCTCCAGGATAAGATCGAAGAACTGGTACGCGCCGGCCACTTTCGCCGCTTCATCCATAGGGATGACCATTCCTCCTCCTCCCGATCCCGTCACCCTCCACGGCATGACCACAGACGACAACCAAACAACGCCCACCAAAATAACCCCACCCAACCCAACAACCAACAACCAGAGCCCGCCCACACCAACATTATCCCTGCCGAACCCCCCTTACGAGGCACCATTAACACCATCTCTGGTGGCTTCGCAAGCGGAGGCTCCACCTCGTCCGCCAGAAAGAAACACCTCCGCCATATACAATCCATCAACCACATCACTCAATCCCATCACAGACGACGTATGCCCCCCATCGTATTCACAAACGACGACTTCCGCGGCCTCGACCACCAGCAGGACGACCCCATGGTCATCACAGTTGAAATCGAAAATTACGCCGTTAAGAAAGTCCTTGTGGATCAAGGCAGCTCAGTTGACATCCTCTACTGGGCCACCTACCAAAAGTTACAACTTCCTGACACCGCCATGATACCATATGATGAGCCCATATACGGTTTTTCCGGCGAACAAGTATCCACCCGGGGCTACATAGACCTCAATACCGTCTTTCGAGAAGGAACCCAAACCAAAACCATCCCAATCCGCTTCCTTATAGTCGATGCGCCCACATCCTACAACATACTCCTGGGCCGTCCCTCCCTCAATACCCTTGGTGCAGTCGTCTCTACCCCTCACTTGGCCATGAAGTTCCCAGCACCATCCGGCGATATCCTGACCATCCACTGTGACCAACGCCTGGCACGCGAGTGCTACATGGCAAGCTTAAGACCGCAACTCCCAATCCAACAAGCAAACCACATCGAGCGGCCATCTAATTCCCGCATAGCCCTATCCGGCGAGGACCTTGACCCTAGAATAGGCCGGGATGCCCGCCTCGAACCAGTCGAGGACACTACTCCCCTGGAACTCCCCAATGGCCATTCCATTAACTTGGGCACCGGTTTGAACTCTGATGAACGTGCCACAATCACACCCATTCTCACCAGTAACATAGATCTTTTCGCCTGGTCAGCCGCCGACCTCCCTGGGGTAGACCCCAAGGTCGCATCCCACAAGCTCTCCATATACAAAGAAGCCCGCTACGTATCCCAGAAAAAATGCAAACTTGGAGAAGAACGCAGACAAGCAGCCAAAGTAGAGGCTGAGAAGTTACTGAACGCAGGGTTCATAGAAGAAGCACAATACACCACCTGGCTTTCTAACGTTGTCTTGGTGAAGAAAGCCAATGGCAAATGGCGGATGTGCGTGGACTACACAGACCTGAATAAGGCATGCCCTCGCGACGCTTACCCCCTACCCAACATCGACCGACTCGTAGACGGCGCGGCAGGAAACAAAGTGCTTAGCTTTTTAGATGCATACTCAGGTTATAACCAAATACCCATGGCCATAGCAGATATGCCCAAGACCGCCTTCATCACCGACGACGCCAACTACTTCTATAGAGTCATGCCCTTTGGCCTTAAAAACACTGGGGCAACTTACCAGCGGCTAATGGATAAAGTCTTCAGCCATCTGACAGGACACTGTGTCGAAGTCTACGTCGATGACATGGTCGTCAAGTCCCCAAGCCATCATCAACACGCTAAAGATTTAGAGGCAGTATTCTCCGCCCTGCGCCAATATAATCTCCGCTTAAATCCCAACAAATGTGTATTCGGTGTCGACCGGGGTAAATTCCTTGGTTTCATGTTAACCCAGCGCGGCATAGAAGTTAACCCCAAAAAATGCAGGGCCATCATCGAAATGCGCAGCCCCACCACTGTCAAGGAAGTCCAACGACTAATTGGCCGCCTCACGGCCATTTCTCGCTTCCTACCAAAACTAGCAGAACAAACTCAACCCATAATCCAGCTCCTAAAGAAATCCGCCCGGTTCACGTGGACTGATGATTGTGAACAGATCTTCCTGAAACTCAAAACATCCCTAACCTCACCCCCATACTCCGCAAACCCGACATCAGCCAACCTCTGCTAGTGTACATCACGGCCACCGATCACACCGTCAGCGCTGCCCTTGTCCAAGAAGCAGAAGGCACGCAACATCCCATTTATTTCGTAAGCAGGACACTACAAGATCCTGAAACCAGGTACCAAATGGTAGAAAAACTGGCCCTATCCTTGGTCCACGCCGCACGCCGCTTACGCCCGTATTTTCAAAACCACACCATAACCGTCAAGACCGATTACCCAATCCAAAAGATACTACAAAAGCCGGACTTAGCTGGACGCATGTCATCATGGGCCGTGGAGCTCTCCGAATTCAACATCCGCTATGAATCCCACGGCTCCATCAAAGCCCAGTGTCTCTTAGACTTCGTCAATGACCTGCAACAAACACCTGTTGAGGACCAATGGACGCTTCATGTAGATGGCTCCTCGAACCCAAGGGGTGCCGGCGCCGGCATCGTGTTGGAAGGCCCCAACGACATCCTCATTGAGAAGTCTCTTCACTTCGCGTTTAAAACGTCGAATAACCAAGCCGAATACGAAGCTATCCTCGCTGGCCTCTCCCTAGCCCGTGAAGTCGGCGTCAAAAAGTTAACATGCAAAACCGACTCCAAACTCACCGTGGGCCACCTGAACGACGAGTTCCAAATTAAAGACCCCATCCTTCAACAATATTACCATCTGGTCCGCGCAATTATTCAATCTGCCTTTGAACAGGTCCGCGTCGAACATATCCCCAGAACCGACAATGTCAGAGCCGACATCCTTTCCAAATTAGCCAGTACCAAACTAAAAAACCGTAACCGATCCCTGCTACAGCAAACACTAGCCACACCTTCCGTCACGCACACTTGCCAAACGTTAACCCACACCCCATCAAACAGCATCACCCCCTCTCAAAACCCAAACTGGACCACCCCTTACATTCAGTACCTCAAAACCGGCAACCCCCCTCCCGACGCGGACAAAACTTGGCTGGCCAAGGCCGCCAGGTACACTATGGTAGGCGAAGACCTCTACAAACGCGGATACGGCCAACCCCTACTTAAGTGTGTCACGCCAGAGCAAGCCCAGTATATCATTAAGGAACTGCACGAAGGAATCTGTGGTTATCATTCAGGTGCACGCACCATGGCCACAAGAGTTCTCAGAGCCGGATACTTCTGGCCCACGATAGAGGCGGACTGCCAGGACTACGTCAGGAAATGCAAACCATGCCAGAAGCACGGCAACCTGATACATCAGAAACAAGAACAACTACACCACATACTGTCCCCCTGGCCTTTCGCTAAGTGGGGAATGGACATCCTAGGACCCTTCACACCCGGCAAGGGACAAGTCAAGTTCCTAATCGTAGCCGTTGACTATTTTACCAAATGGATTGAAGCCAAGCCATTGACCACCATCACGGCCCAACAAGTCCAGCAGTTTGTGTGGAAGGACATCATATGCAGATATGGTGTACCACATACCATCATAACAGATAATGGCCGACAGTTCATCGACAAGGAGTTAGCAAAATTCTACACCGGCTTAGGCATCAAACACATCACAAGTTCTGTAGAACATCCACAGACCAATGGACAAGCGGAAGCGGCAAACAAAGTTATTCTCGTAGAGCTACGTAAAAGGTTGGATATCGCGAAAGGCCGATGGCCAGAAGAGTTAATCGAAGTGCTGTGGGCCTACAGATGCACCCCCCAATCATCAACAAACGAATCCCCATTCAGCCTAGTCTACGGCGCAGACGCCATGATACCAGTAGAAATTGGCAAACCATCCCTGCGCCGAGAACTATACGACCCAACTCACAACCACCAAAACATGGCCTTACATCTCGACCTCCTTCCCGAACTCAGAGAAAAAGCCCAAATACGCAATCTAGCCGCCAAACAACGAGCTGCCAGGAAATATAACGCAAATCTACACCCACGATCGTTTGTCATCGGAGACCTAGTATGGAGAATGGCCCGCAGTGCTAGAAAGAAGGATGGTAAGTTCTCCGCCAATTGGGACGGCCCATACCGCATACGAGAAGACACAGGAGGTGGGGCTTATCGCCTAGAACAATTATCTGGGGAAGAGATCCCCAACACATGGAACGTATCCCACCTCAAGTTCTACTTCAGCTGAACATGTATCATAGGCGAATCAATACTTGTAACCATGGGTGTACTCTTTTTCCTCACTTGGTCTTTTTTCCCTAAGGAGGGTTTTGGCCAAGGAGGTTTTAACGAGGCACCCCAATTTGAATAAATAAAAAGAATGGTTCCCTACTTTATGACTTTATCCCTTTAACATGGTTAATTCGTTTTAAGTTCCCCACCCTTACCCCAAGTAAGCGGCCTGGGTCGAACACCCTTTAACATGGTTCATTCGTTTTAAGTTCCCCACCCTTACCCCAAGTAAGCGGCCTGGGTCGAACACCCTTTAACATGGTTAATTCGTTTTAAGTTCCTCACCCTTACCCCAAGTAAGCGGCCTGGGTCGAACACCCTTTAACATGGTTCATTCGTTTTAAGTTCCCCACCCTTACCCCAAGTAAGCGGCCTGGGTCGAACACCCTTTAACATGGTTCATTCGTTTTAAGTTCCCCACCCTTACCCCAAGTAAGCGGCCTGGGTCGAACACCCTTTAACATGGTTCATTCGTTTTAAGTTCCCCACCCTTACCCCAAGTAAGCGGCCTGGGTCGAACACCCTTTAACATGGTTCATTCGTTTTAAGTTCCCCACCCTTACCCCAAGTAAGCGGCCTGGGTCGAACACCCTTTAACATGGTTCATTCGTTTTAAGTTCCCCACCCTTATCCCAAGTAAGCGGCCTGGGTCGAACACCCTTTAACATGGTTCATGGGTTTTAAGTTCCCATAAAACGATCAAAATACAACAACCCTGCACAATTATCCATACCGCTAACACAAACAAAATCATACATATTAACACCATCTAACATAGCATACACAAGGCATTCATCATTTCAAAGGCAAAGTAAAATAATGTACGAATTATTACAAACAAAAGTTCAAGTCTCAAGATAAATTGAATTAACTAAACCCCCTCGTTCTCCTCACCCACCACAACAGCTCCCGAGTCCTTCTCCTCCCCTGCCGCCTTCTCCCCCACCTCCTCCGCACCCTCCTCATCCTCCCTCACCAACTTCCCGCCAACTACATCCTTATCCACGTCAAATCTCGAATCCAAGGCATCCACATCCTGATAGAAAAAGGCCGCCTGCCGCAACCCCTTCTCGAAACCATTTATATGCTCTTGAATAACGTTGTTCTTCAAATCATCCAACTCCCCAACAGCCCCGTCGTACTTGTCCTTCAAATCCTCGTAGTCTTCTTCCAGCTCCCCTATACGCTTATTCAATTTTTCCTCAGAGTCCAAACAACGCACTCTCCATGATGCCAGCCTCTTCCTCTCCGCCTCCCACCCTTCTTTCTCCTTTTCCAGGGCCGCCTTCTCCTCCTCAAGCTTGTCCAATTTACCCTGCAACTTCCCCACCTCCTTTACTTCCCCTCTGTAAAGGGACCCTACACGCCGACCCAAGACTAAAGCCTTGCTTCCAAACTCCACCATTGTTCTCACGATATGATCAACCTCCATGTTATCAATGGAGTTAACAACAATGTCTGGAAGGTTGATCGAGATATCCTTCCTCACAGATATCTCCGGCAACTCGATCAGCCCGGCCTCAGGTAACCTCTCTCCACTAGCCGATCCCGCCCCGCTAGCCGACCCAAGAATAGCCGCCCTTATTTTCTTTACATCTTTACCCTTCCCAGGTCGAGGCGGGAGTTCAGCTTTCCTTTTCGTTCCGCCGTGTACATGTACTTCCACAACCGAGTCCTGTAGGTTAGGAACATCAGCTTTCCTAGCTTCCTTGGCCTTAGCGGCCATCTCCTTCCTCAGCGATTGAAAGAGCGCCAAATTCTTCTTACCAGATTGCACCATATGCCCTGCAATAACATATCATAACTCGGATCAAAACAACTTAGCATCATTAACACAACTTAAGAAATAAACAGATACCTTCAATATCTATTATCGGATGCACTGAATTATAAACCCTAACTAGACCCTTAGTGGACAACTTATCCACAAATCTCAACAACATCCCCACCACCTCCTGATCACCAGCCGACAACTCCTCCACTCCCATGTCTTTATAACGAGACGGATTGTTGGTCCAGCTAAAGGGAAACTTGGTACTCCCATCCGCATTCAAGAAATGCGGCTCACCCCCCTCCTTCACAACGACCTTGAAGTATCCGTCTTTGAAGTGCTTGAAAGATTGGGAGAACGCATCCAACCTGCTGATGCTAGGACGGCTGATTAAAGAAAGCCAAGTAGTCGGCCTTCGGGGTCTAGTGTCATAAAAATACAAGAATGCATAGGGAGTAGGCTCCAAGTACAAAGACTCGCACAAAATGCGGAAGGCCTGCAAGTAGGCCCAGCTGTTAGGATGAAGCTGAGTAGGCGCCACATTCAACGCCCGCAACACACCCATAGTAAAGTCGTCAAAGGGTAGTCGTACATGGAGCTGTGAAAAATGGAACATATACATGAAAAAGAATTTCTCGGTAGCCCCCTCCTGCCCGTGGCATACCCGGTCGATGGCACTCACCCTCTCCAGCGAAACGATATCTCCGCTGACACCCTTAGACATAACGGGTGTACAGTTTAGCCAAGATTTTAACAGACGGGACCACCTAAATAATGATGACTAGTCACGAACATCAGCAGCGACCCATCCATAGCCACCCTTGGCCGGCCAGTTACTCTCCTCCAACTCCTTAGGAGGATCCTCTCGAACTTCCCTCACCACCTCCATCGGCATTCCGCTTGTAACAACTCCGGAACTTGCACCTTCTCCGCCAAGTCGTCCATCCTTACTCCTATCTGACTCGGTACTTTCACTACTACTAGACGTAGACACGCTACTATTACTGGACATACCTGATTTCATTTTTTACGGAAAGATGTCGGTCGAGATAGAGGACTAGTCGGACACTTTTACGCGCACAAGGTCTTTAAATTCAGAAATCACAAATGAAACAGGTTACCTTTTATCTGGTTTCAAGCACATATTTATAGCCTGTGATCCCAAACGACGAACCTCTTCCCGCCAAAACCATATCATAGATCAAGCGACACCATCATTACGAAAAACCCACTCCAAAATGACGGCGCCAAAAAAACTTTTTTGATATGACCAACTGACGCCCCTTCACCTACCTTCTGACAGTTGCAAATTATAAGCCTTAACACTGTTCATCACACTTAAAGGTTGGGGGACTGGTGTATCACACCTAGCCGTTTCCGCTAGCTTACCAACACATATCATCCTTGACCGACAACCCATATCGGACAAGGCTGGGAGACTGGTGTACCGTACCTAGCCAAACTCAACCAAGTAAAAAGTGTGCATATCAAGACAGCCAAGTATCCAGCCTAGGTCGGCTTAGCCTAACCTACATCAACGTAAGCTATCAAGACAAATAGTCGGCCTAGACCGACTACTCCAGCATATCCGCTAAGTTTAGAACCTAGGCCGACCACTCTAATGAACTCAACATAATGGAGACATCCACGTCCAATAAACCTTAAGGGCCTGGGTTTGGGCCCTGGCCCACTCACAAGCCCTACCTAGAGCCCAAGTCAAGGCCCAGCCCATGAAATGGTCAAACGTCATTAATGCTCTATAAATACACGTGGACCCCATCATTTAAAGGTACGCATTCATTAATCCCTAATTTGACTCTCTGAGAGCTTTGACTTACTTGAGCTTCGGAGATTCTTCTGCAGGTAACCCCCCCTTGGTCCAAGCTGACATGTATCGACTGGGAAGAGGCCAACTGAAGAGATAGCGGACTACATGGTAAGGTGACGCTCGTGTCTAACCTCTTATTTGTTCTCTGCAGGAACAATTGGCGCCCACCGTGGGGCACGAGACGAGCACCTTTAGTACCCGTTTTTCTCCGACGATGGTTTTTACCCGTAGCAAAGCTGGAGCTAACAAGCAAATGGACGCTGGTCCCTCTGGACCTTCTGGCATCACCCCTGACTTGGCCGCCATCCTAGACGGCCAGGTAAAGATGCAACAAGAGCTCACAGACTTGAAGAAGCGCAGCGCTGAGGAAATGGAAGCGCTAAAACAAGAGAACTCCCGCCTCAGGAGAAAGATCGAGGCAGACGCCAACCTGAAAGGAAAAGCCAAAGAAACCTCTGAAGCTGTGAGGTCTCCGGCCTTCCAGCCTACAGAGGAAGAAAGTGAATACAATCCTACCCTCCACACCTTCACCACCACCCAACAAACACCCCCTGCCTCCACACATCCCCATCACCTTCCATCCGGTCACCCAGGCCTCACAGCACCCTCAACCACCCACGCTCCCCATAACATACCCCCCGCTCTCCACACCACATACATTCCACCCTACAACCCACAATATCTTCCCACAACCCACATCCCTCCTCATAACATCACATCCACCTTTCCTGCTATGATCCACCACCCACCCCCACCCCACATTCCCCCCCCTCACCAGCCCAGACGCTGCCACCCGTTTACCGATTTTATCGCTAACACCCCTCTCCCAGCCTAGTGGGAACCCTTCAACCTCGATCGCTACACGGGAGAAACCGACCCTGACGAACATCTGAAAGTCTACATCACCCACGTTGCCCTATACACATCCCAAGACGCAGTCTTCTGCAAAGCTTTCCCCACCACCCTCAAAGGCCCCGCCCTAGAATGGTTTACCACCCTCCCACCCTACTCCATTGATAACTTCGACTCTCTTTCCCACATGTTTTCCACACATTTCGCCGGCAGCCGCCCACATCAAACCACCACCATATCCCTACTGGGTATCAGACAGGAGCCCAATGAACCACTTAGAACATTCATCGATCGCTTCAGTAAAGCCGCACTTCGTACACCACACCTCAACCAGGAAATGATACTTCAATGTATGACCCTCACCCTACAACCCGGCCCTTTCGCCAACAACGTCTACCTCCACCCACCCACCTCCATGCACGAACTCAAGCTGCGCGCAGCTGACTACGTTCGCATGGAAGAAATGCAAACTCTTCACACTAAATTCTGTAACGACTACACCGCCAACACCTCCAACACCACCTCCAATCCCACCCCATAGCCTCACCCGCGCCCTGACACCCGCCCACGCGAACCCCGCCAACCCCGCTTCACCAGATACGCTCCACTCACAGTAGCCCGCTCCCGCATCCTAGACGAGGCCCTCCAAGCTGACCTCCTTCCCCCACCACGAAAGACAACCACCCCTCCTAACGCCGACATGACCAAGTATTGTCGGTACCATCGCAACCACGGTCACACTACAGAAGAGTGCAAAGCGCTCCAGGATAAGATCGAAGAACTGGTACGCGCCGGCCACTTTCGCCGCTTCATCCATAGGGATGACCATTCCTCCTCCTCCCGATCCCGTCACCCTCCACGGCATGACCACAGACGACAACCAAACAACGCCCACCAAAATAACCCCACCCAACCCAACAACCAACAACCAGAGCCCGCCCACACCAACATTATCCCTGCCGAACCCCCCTTACGAGGCACCATTAACACCATCTCTGGTGGCTTCGCAAGCGGAGGCTCCACCTCGTCCGCCAGAAAGAAACACCTCCGCCATATACAATCCATCAACCACATCACTCAATCCCATCACAGACGACGTATGCCCCCCATCGTATTCACAAACGACGACTTCCGCGGCCTCGACCACCAGCAGGACGACCCCATGGTCATCACAGTTGAAATCGAAAATTACGCCGTTAAGAAAGTCCTTGTGGATCAAGGCAGCTCAGTTGACATCCTCTACTGGGCCACCTACCAAAAGTTACAACTTCCTGACACCGCCATGATACCATATGATGAGCCCATATACGGTTTTTCCGGCGAACAAGTATCCACCCGGGGCTACATAGACCTCAATACCGTCTTTCGAGAAGGAACCCAAACCAAAACCATCCCAATCCGCTTCCTTATAGTCGATGCGCCCACATCCTACAACATACTCCTGGGCCGTCCCTCCCTCAATACCCTTGGTGCAGTCGTCTCTACCCCTCACTTGGCCATGAAGTTCCCAGCACCATCCGGCGATATCCTGACCATCCACTGTGACCAACGCCTGGCACGCGAGTGCTACATGGCAAGCTTAAGACCGCAACTCCCAATCCAACAAGCAAACCACATCGAGCGGCCATCTAATTCCCGCATAGCCCTATCCGGCGAGGACCTTGACCCTAGAATAGGCCGGGATGCCCGCCTCGAACCAGTCGAGGACACTACTCCCCTGGAACTCCCCAATGGCCATTCCATTAACTTGGGCACCGGTTTGAACTCTGATGAACGTGCCACAATCACACCCATTCTCACCAGTAACACAGATCTTTTCGCCTGGTCAGCCGCCGACCTCCCTGGGGTAGACCCCAAGGTCGCATCCCACAAGCTCTCCATATACAAAGAAGCCCGCTACGTATCCCAGAAAAAATGCAAACTTGGAGAAGAACGCAGACAAGCAGCCAAAGTAGAGGCTGAGAAGTTACTGAACGCAGGGTTCATAGAAGAAGCACAATACACCACCTGGCTTTCTAACGTTGTCTTGGTGAAGAAAGCCAATGGCAAATGGCGGATGTGCGTGGACTACACAGACCTGAATAAGGCATGCCCTCGCGACGCTTACCCCCTACCCAACATCGACCGACTCGTAGACGGCGCGGCAGGAAACAAAGTGCTTAGCTTTTTAGATGCATACTCAGGTTATAACCAAATACCCATGGCCATAGCAGATATGCCCAAGACCGCCTTCATCACCGACGACGCCAACTACTTCTATAGAGTCATGCCCTTTGGCCTTAAAAACACTGGGGCAACTTACCAGCGGCTAATGGATAAAGTCTTCAGCCATCTGACAGGACACTGTGTCGAAGTCTACGTCGATGACATGGTCGTCAAGTCCCCAAGCCATCATCAACACGCTAAAGATTTAGAGGCAGTATTCTCCGCCCTGCGCCAATATAATCTCCGCTTAAATCCCAACAAATGTGTATTCGGTGTCGACCGGGGTAAATTCCTTGGTTTCATGTTAACCCAGCGCGGCATAGAAGTTAACCCCAAAAAATGCAGGGCCATCATCGAAATGCGCAGCCCCACCACTGTCAAGGAAGTCCAACGACTAATTGGCCGCCTCACGGCCATTTCTCGCTTCCTACCAAAACTAGCAGAACAAACTCAACCCATAATCCAGCTCCTAAAGAAATCCGCCCGGTTCACGTGGACTGATGATTGTGAACAGATCTTCCTGAAACTCAAAACATCCCTAACCTCACCCCCATACTCCGCAAACCCGACATCAGCCAACCTCTGCTAGTGTACATCACGGCCACCGATCACACCGTCAGCGCTGCCCTTGTCCAAGAAGCAGAAGGCACGCAACATCCCATTTATTTCGTAAGCAGGACACTACAAGATCCTGAAACCAGGTACCAAATGGTAGAAAAACTGGCCCTATCCTTGGTCCACGCCGCACGCCGCTTACGCCCGTATTTTCAAAACCACACCATAACCGTCAAGACCGATTACCCAATCCAAAAGATACTACAAAAGCCGGACTTAGCTGGACGCATGTCATCATGGGCCGTGGAGCTCTCCGAATTCAACATCCGCTATGAATCCCACGGCTCCATCAAAGCCCAGTGTCTCTTAGACTTCGTCAATGACCTGCAACAAACACCTGTTGAGGACCAATGGACGCTTCATGTAGATGGCTCCTCGAACCCAAGGGGTGCCGGCGCCGGCATCGTGTTGGAAGGCCCCAACGACATCCTCATTGAGAAGTCTCTTCACTTCGCGTTTAAAACGTCGAATAACCAAGCCGAATACGAAGCTATCCTCGCTGGCCTCTCCCTAGCCCGTGAAGTCGGCGTCAAAAAGTTAACATGCAAAACCGACTCCAAACTCACCGTGGGCCACCTGAACGACGAGTTCCAAATTAAAGACCCCATCCTTCAACAATATTACCATCTGGTCCGCGCAATTATTCAATCTGCCTTTGAACAGGTCCGCGTCGAACATATCCCCAGAACCGACAATGTCAGAGCCGACATCCTTTCCAAATTAGCCAGTACCAAACTAAAAAACCGTAACCGATCCCTGCTACAGCAAACACTAGCCACACCTTCCGTCACGCACACTTGCCAAACGTTAACCCACACCCCATCAAACAGCATCACCCCCTCTCAAAACCCAAACTGGACCACCCCTTACATTCAGTACCTCAAAACCGGCAACCCCCCTCCCGACGCGGACAAAACTTGGCTGGCCAAGGCCGCCAGGTACACTATGGTAGGCGAAGACCTCTACAAACGCGGATACGGCCAACCCCTACTTAAGTGTGTCACGCCAGAGCAAGCCCAGTATATCATTAAGGAACTGCACGAAGGAATCTGTGGTTATCATTCAGGTGCACGCACCATGGCCACAAGAGTTCTCAGAGCCGGATACTTCTGGCCCACGATAGAGGCGGACTGCCAGGACTACGTCAGGAAATGCAAACCATGCCAGAAGCACGGCAACCTGATACATCAGAAACAAGAACAACTACACCACATACTGTCCCCCTGGCCTTTCGCTAAGTGGGGAATGGACATCCTAGGACCCTTCACACCCGGCAAGGGACAAGTCAAGTTCCTAATCGTAGCCGTTGACTATTTTACCAAATGGATTGAAGCCAAGCCATTGACCACCATCACGGCCCAACAAGTCCAGCAGTTTGTGTGGAAGGACATCATATGCAGATATGGTGTACCACATACCATCATAACAGATAATGGCCGACAGTTCATCGACAAGGAGTTAGCAAAATTCTACACCGGCTTAGGCATCAAACACATCACAAGTTCTGTAGAACATCCACAGACCAATGGACAAGCGGAAGCGGCAAACAAAGTTATTCTCGTAGAGCTACGTAAAAGGTTGGATATCGCGAAAGGCCGATGGCCAGAAGAGTTAATCGAAGTGCTGTGGGCCTACAGATGCACCCCCCAATCATCAACAAACGAATCCCCATTCAGCCTAGTCTACGGCGCAGACGCCATGATACCAGTAGAAATTGGCAAACCATCCCTGCGCCGAGAACTATACGACCCAACTCACAACCACCAAAACATGGCCTTACATCTCGACCTCCTTCCCGAACTCAGAGAAAAAGCCCAAATACGCAATCTAGCAGCCAAACAACGAGCTGCCAGGAAATATAACGCAAATCTACACCCACGATCGTTTGTCATCGGAGACCTAGTATGGAGAATGGCCCGCAGTGCTAGAAAGAAGGATGGTAAGTTCTCCGCCAATTGGGACGGCCCATACCGCATACGAGAAGACACAGGAGGTGGGGCTTATCGCCTAGAACAATTATCTGGGGAAGAGATCCCCAACACATGGAACGTATCCCACCTCAAGTTCTACTTCAGCTGAACATGTATCATAGGCGAATCAATACTTGTAACCATGGGTGTACTCTTTTTCCTCACTTGGTCTTTTTTCCCTAAGGAGGGTTTTGGCCAAGGAGGTTTTAACGAGGCACCCCAATTTGAATAAATAAAAAGAATGGTTCCCTACTTTATGACTTTATCCCTTTAACATGGTTAATTCGTTTTAAGTTCCCCACCCTTACCCCAAGTAAGCGGCCTGGGTCGAACACCCTTTAACATGGTTCATTCGTTTTAAGTTCCCCACCCTTACCCCAAGTAAGCGGCCTGGGTCGAACACCCTTTAACATGGTTAATTCGTTTTAAGTTCCTCACCCTTACCCCAAGTAAGCGGCCTGGGTCGAACACCCTTTAACATGGTTCATTCGTTTTAAGTTCCCCACCCTTACCCCAAGTAAGCGGCCTGGGTCGAACACCCTTTAACATGGTTCATTCGTTTTAAGTTCCCCACCCTTACCCCAAGTAAGCGGCCTGGGTCGAACACCCTTTAACATGGTTCATTCGTTTTAAGTTCCCCACCCTTACCCCAAGTAAGCGGCCTGGGTCGAACACCCTTTAACATGGTTCATTCGTTTTAAGTTCCCCACCCTTACCCCAAGTAAGCGGCCTGGGTCGAACACCCTTTAACATGGTTCATTCGTTTTAAGTTCCCCACCCTTATCCCAAGTAAGCGGCCTGGGTCGAACACCCTTTAACATGGTTCATGGGTTTTAAGTTCCCATAAAACGATCAAAATACAACAACCCTGCACAATTATCCATACCGCTAACACAAACAAAATCATACATATTAACACCATCTAACATAGCATACACAAGGCATTCATCATTTCAAAGGCAAAGTAAAATAATGTACGAATTATTACAAACAAAAGTTCAAGTCTCAAGATAAATTGAATTAACTAAACCCCCTCGTTCTCCTCACCCACCACAACAGCTCCCGAGTCCTTCTCCTCCCCTGCCGCCTTCTCCCCCACCTCCTCCGCACCCTCCTCATCCTCCCTCACCAACTTCCCGCCAACTACATCCTTATCCACGTCAAATCTCGAATCCAAGGCATCCACATCCTGATAGAAAAAGGCCGCCTGCCGCAACCCCTTCTCGAAACCATTTATATGCTCTTGAATAACGTTGTTCTTCAAATCATCCAACTCCCCAACAGCCCCGTCGTACTTGTCCTTCAAATCCTCGTAGTCTTCTTCCAGCTCCCCTATACGCTTATTCAATTTTTCCTCAGAGTCCAAACAACGCACTCTCCATGATGCCAGCCTCTTCCTCTCCGCCTCCCACCCTTCTTTCTCCTTTTCCAGGGCCGCCTTCTCCTCCTCAAGCTTGTCCAATTTACCCTGCAACTTCCCCACCTCCTTTACTTCCCCTCTGTAAAGGGACCCTACACGCCGACCCAAGACTAAAGCCTTGCTTCCAAACTCCACCATTGTTCTCACGATATGATCAACCTCCATGTTATCAATGGAGTTAACAACAATGTCTGGAAGGTTGATCGAGATATCCTTCCTCACAGATATCTCCGGCAACTCGATCAGCCCGGCCTCAGGTAACCTCTCTCCACTAGCCGATCCCGCCCCGCTAGCCGACCCAAGAATAGCCGCCCTTATTTTCTTTACATCTTTACCCTTCCCAGGTCGAGGCGGGAGTTCAGCTTTCCTTTTCGTTCCGCCGTGTACATGTACTTCCACAACCGAGTCCTGTAGGTTAGGAACATCAGCTTTCCTAGCTTCCTTGGCCTTAGCGGCCATCTCCTTCCTCAGCGATTGAAAGAGCGCCAAATTCTTCTTACCAGATTGCACCATATGCCCTGCAATAACATATCATAACTCGGATCAAAACAACTTAGCATCATTAACACAACTTAAGAAATAAACAGATACCTTCAATATCTATTATCGGATGCACTGAATTATAAACCCTAACTAGACCCTTAGTGGACAACTTATCCACAAATCTCAACAACATCCCCACCACCTCCTGATCACCAGCCGACAACTCCTCCACTCCCATGTCTTTATAACGAGACGGATTGTTGGTCCAGCTAAAGGGAAACTTGGTACTCCCATCCGCATTCAAGAAATGCGGCTCACCCCCCTCCTTCACAACGACCTTGAAGTATCCGTCTTTGAAGTGCTTGAAAGATTGGGAGAACGCATCCAACCTGCTGATGCTAGGACGGCTGATTAAAGAAAGCCAAGTAGTCGGCCTTCGGGGTCTAGTGTCATAAAAATACAAGAATGCATAGGGAGTAGGCTCCAAGTACAAAGACTCGCACAAAATGCGGAAGGCCTGCAAGTAGGCCCAGCTGTTAGGATGAAGCTGAGTAGGCGCCACATTCAACGCCCGCAACACACCCATAGTAAAGTCGTCAAAGGGTAGTCGTACATGGAGCTGTGAAAAATGGAACATATACATGAAAAAGAATTTCTCGGTAGCCCCCTCCTGCCCGTGGCATACCCGGTCGATGGCACTCACCCTCTCCAGCGAAACGATATCTCCGCTGACACCCTTAGACATAACGGGTGTACAGTTTAGCCAAGATTTTAACAGACGGGACCACCTAAATAATGATGACTAGTCACGAACATCAGCAGCGACCCATCCATAGCCACCCTTGGCCGGCCAGTTACTCTCCTCCAACTCCTTAGGAGGATCCTCTCGAACTTCCCTCACCACCTCCATCGGCATTCCGCTTGTAACAACTCCGGAACTTGCACCTTCTCCGCCAAGTCGTCCATCCTTACTCCTATCTGACTCGGTACTTTCACTACTACTAGACGTAGACACGCTACTATTACTGGACATACCTGATTTCATTTTTTACGGAAAGATGTCGGTCGAGATAGAGGACTAGTCGGACACTTTTACACGCACAAGGTCTTTAAATTCAGAAATCACAAATGAAACAGGTTACCTTTTATCTGGTTTCAAGCACATATTTATAGCCTGTGATCCCAAACGACGAACCTCTTCCCGCCAAAACCATATCATAGATCAAGCGACACCATCATTACGAAAAACCCACTCCAAAATGACGGCGCCAAAAAAACTTTTTTGATATGACCAACTGACGCCCCTTCACCTACCTTCTGACAGTTGCAAATTATAAGCCTTAACACTGTTCATCACACTTAAAGGTTGGGGGACTGGTGTATCACACCTAGCCGTTTCCGCTAGCTTACCAACACATATCATCCTTGACCGACAACCCATATCGGACAAGGCTGGGAGACTGGTGTACCGTACCTAGCCAAACTCAACCAAGTAAAAAGTGTGCATATCAAGACAGCCAAGTATCCAGCCTAGGTCGGCTTAGCCTAACCTACATCAACGTAAGCTATCAAGACAAATAGTCGGCCTAGACCGACTACTCCAGCATATCCGCTAAGTTTAGAACCTAGGCCGACCACTCTAATGAACTCAACATAATGGAGACATCCACGTCCAATAAACCTTAAGGGCCTGGGTTTGGGCCCTGGCCCACTCACAAGCCCTACCTAGAGCCCAAGTCAAGGCCCAGCCCATGAAATGGTCAAACGTCATTAATGCTCTATAAATACACGTGGACCCCATCATTTAAAGGTACGCATTCATTAATCCCTAATTTGACTCTCTGAGAGCTTTGACTTACTTGAGCTTCGGAGATTCTTCTGCAGGTAACCCCCCCTTGGTCCAAGCTGACATGTATCGACTGGGAAGAGGCCAACTGAAGAGATAGCGGACTACATGGTAAGGTGACGCTCGTGTCTAACCTCTTATTTGTTCTCTGCAGGAACAATTGGCGCCCACCGTGGGGCACGAGACGAGCACCTTTAGTACCCGTTTTTCTCCGACGATGGTTTCTACCCGTAGCAAAGCTGGAGCTAACAAGCAAATGGACGCTGGTCCCTCTGGACCTTCTGGCATCACCCCTGACTTGGCCGCCATCCTAGACGGCCAGGTAAAGATGCAACAAGAGCTCACAGACTTGAAGAAGCGCAGCGCTGAGGAAATGGAAGCGCTAAAACAAGAGAACTCCCGCCTCAGGAGAAAGATCGAGGCAGACGCCAACCTGAAAGGAAAAGCCAAAGAAACCTCTGAAGCTGTGAGGTCTCCGGCCTTCCAGCCTACAGAGGAAGAAAGTGAATACAATCCTACCCTCCACACCTTCACCACCACCCAACAAACACCCCCTGCCTCCACACATCCCCATCACCTTCCATCCGGTCACCCAGGCCTCACAGCACCCTCAACCACCCACGCTCCCCATAACATACCCCCCGCTCTCCACACCACATACATTCCACCCTACAACCCACAATATCTTCCCACAACCCACATCCCTCCTCATAACATCACATCCACCTTTCCTGCTATGATCCACCACCCACCCCCACCCCACATTCCCCCCCCTCACCAGCCCAGACGCTGCCACCCGTTTACCGATTTTATCGCTAACACCCCTCTCCCAGCCTAGTGGGAACCCTTCAACCTCGATCGCTACACGGGAGAAACCGACCCTGACGAACATCTGAAAGTCTACATCACCCACGTTGCCCTATACACATCCCAAGACGCAGTCTTCTGCAAAGCTTTCCCCACCACCCTCAAAGGCCCCGCCCTAGAATGGTTTACCACCCTCCCACCCTACTCCATTGATAACTTCGACTCTCTTTCCCACATGTTTTCCACACATTTCGCCGGCAGCCGCCCACATCAAACCACCACCATATCCCTACTGGGTATCAGACAGGAGCCCAATGAACCACTTAGAACATTCATCGATCGCTTCAGTAAAGCCGCACTTCGTACACCACACCTCAACCAGGAAATGATACTTCAATGTATGACCCTCACCCTACAACCCGGCCCTTTCGCCAACAACGTCTACCTCCACCCACCCACCTCCATGCACGAACTCAAGCTGCGCGCAGCTGACTACGTTCGCATGGAAGAAATGCAAACTCTTCACACTAAATTCTGTAACGACTACACCGCCAACACCTCCAACACCACCTCCAATCCCACCCCATAGCCTCACCCGCGCCCTGACACCCGCCCACGCGAACCCCGCCAACCCCGCTTCACCAGATACGCTCCACTCACAGTAGCCCGCTCCCGCATCCTAGACGAGGCCCTCCAAGCTGACCTCCTTCCCCCACCACGAAAGACAACCACCCCTCCTAACGCCGACATGACCAAGTATTGTCGGTACCATCGCAACCACGGTCACACTACAGAAGAGTGCAAAGCGCTCCAGGATAAGATCGAAGAACTGGTACGCGCCGGCCACTTTCGCCGCTTCATCCATAGGGATGACCATTCCTCCTCCTCCCGATCCCGTCACCCTCCACGGCATGACCACAGACGACAACCAAACAACGCCCACCAAAATAACCCCACCCAACCCAACAACCAACAACCAGAGCCCGCCCACACCAACATTATCCCTGCCGAACCCCCCTTACGAGGCACCATTAACACCATCTCTGGTGGCTTCGCAAGCGGAGGCTCCACCTCGTCCGCCAGAAAGAAACACCTCCGCCATATACAATCCATCAACCACATCACTCAATCCCATCACAGACGACGTATGCCCCCCATCGTATTCACAAACGACGACTTCCGCGGCCTCGACCACCAGCAGGACGACCCCATGGTCATCATAGTTGAAATCGAAAATTACGCCGTTAAGAAAGTCCTTGTGGATCAAGGCAGCTCAGTTGACATCCTCTACTGGGCCACCTACCAAAAGTTACAACTTCCTGACACCGCCATGATACCATATGATGAGCCCATATACGGTTTTTCCGGCGAACAAGTATCCACCCGGGGCTACATAGACCTCAATACCGTCTTTCGAGAAGGAACCCAAACCAAAACCATCCCAATCCGCTTCCTTATAGTCGATGCGCCCACATCCTACAACATACTCCTGGGCCGTCCCTCCCTCAATACCCTTGGTGCAGTCGTCTCTACCCCTCACTTGGCCATGAAGTTCCCAGCACCATCCGGCGATATCCTGACCATCCACTGTGACCAACGCCTGGCACGCGAGTGCTACATGGCAAGCTTAAGACCGCAACTCCCAATCCAACAAGCAAACCACATCGAGCGGCCATCTAATTCCCGCATAGCCCTATCCGGCGAGGACCTTGACCCTAGAATAGGCCGGGATGCCCGCCTCGAACCAGTCGAGGACACTACTCCCCTGGAACTCCCCAATGGCCATTCCATTAACTTGGGCACCGGTTTGAACTCTGATGAACGTGCCACAATCACACCCATTCTCACCAGTAACACAGATCTTTTCGCCTGGTCAGCCGCCGACCTCCCTGGGGTAGACCCCAAGGTCGCATCCCACAAGCTCTCCATATACAAAGAAGCCCGCTACGTATCCCAGAAAAAATGCAAACTTGGAGAAGAACGCAGACAAGCAGCCAAAGTAGAGGCTGAGAAGTTACTGAACGCAGGGTTCATAGAAGAAGCACAATACACCACCTGGCTTTCTAACGTTGTCTTGGTGAAGAAAGCCAATGGCAAATGGCGGATGTGCGTGGACTACACAGACCTGAATAAGGCATGCCCTCGCGACGCTTACCCCCTACCCAACATCGACCGACTCGTAGACGGCGCGGCAGGAAACAAAGTGCTTAGCTTTTTAGATGCATACTCAGGTTATAACCAAATACCCATGGCCATAGCAGATATGCCCAAGACCGCCTTCATCACCGACGACGCCAACTACTTCTATAGAGTCATGCCCTTTGGCCTTAAAAACACTGGGGCAACTTACCAGCGGCTAATGGATAAAGTCTTCAGCCATCTGACAGGACACTGTGTCGAAGTCTACGTCGATGACATGGTCGTCAAGTCCCCAAGCCATCATCAACACGCTAAAGATTTAGAGGCAGTATTCTCCGCCCTGCGCCAATATAATCTCCGCTTAAATCCCAACAAATGTGTATTCGGTGTCGACCGGGGTAAATTCCTTGGTTTCATGTTAACCCAGCGCGACATAGAAGTTAACCCCAAAAAATGCAGGGCCATCATCGAAATGCGCAGCCCCACCACTGTCAAGGAAGTCCAACGACTAATTGGCCGCCTCACGGCCATTTCTCGCTTCCTACCAAAACTAGCAGAACAAACTCAACCCATAATCCAGCTCCTAAAGAAATCCGCCCGGTTCACGTGGACTGATGATTGTGAACAGATCTTCCTGAAACTCAAAACATCCCTAACCTCACCCCCATACTCCGCAAACCCGACATCAGCCAACCTCTGCTAGTGTACATCACGGCCACCGATCACACCGTCAGCGCTGCCCTTGTCCAAGAAGCAGAAGGCACGCAACATCCCATTTATTTCGTAAGCAGGACACTACAAGATCCTGAAACCAGGTACCAAATGGTAGAAAAACTGGCCCTATCCTTGGTCCACGCCGCACGCCGCTTACGCCCGTATTTTCAAAACCACACCATAACCGTCAAGACCGATTACCCAATCCAAAAGATACTACAAAAGCCGGACTTAGCTGGACGCATGTCATCATGGGCCGTGGAGCTCTCCGAATTCAACATCCGCTATGAATCCCACGGCTCCATCAAAGCCCAGTGTCTCTTAGACTTCGTCAATGACCTGCAACAAACACCTGTTGAGGACCAATGGACGCTTCATGTAGATGGCTCCTCGAACCCAAGGGGTGCCGGCGCCGGCATCGTGTTGGAAGGCCCCAACGACATCCTCATTGAGAAGTCTCTTCACTTCGCGTTTAAAACGTCGAATAACCAAGCCGAATACGAAGCTATCCTCGCTGGCCTCTCCCTAGCCCGTGAAGTCGGCGTCAAAAAGTTAACATGCAAAACCGACTCCAAACTCACCGTGGGCCACCTGAACGACGAGTTCCAAATTAAAGACCCCATCCTTCAACAATATTACCATCTGGTCCGCGCAATTATTCAATCTGCCTTTGAACAGGTCCGCGTCGAACATATCCCCAGAACCGACAATGTCAGAGCCGACATCCTTTCCAAATTAGCCAGTACCAAACTAAAAAACCGTAACCGATCCCTGCTACAGCAAACACTAGCCACACCTTCCGTCATGCACACTTGCCAAACGTTAACCCACACCCCATCAAACAGCATCACCCCCTCTCAAAACCCAAACTGGACCACCCCTTACATTCAGTACCTCAAAACGGGCAACCCCCCTCCCGACGCGGACAAAACTTGGCTGGCCAAGGCCGCCAGGTACACTATGGTAGGCGAAGACCTCTACAAACGCGGATACGGCCAACCCCTACTTAAGTGTGTCACGCCAGAGCAAGCCCAGTATATCATTAAGGAACTGCACGAAGGAATCTGTGGTTATCATTCAGGTGCACGCACCATGGCCACAAGAGTTCTCAGAGCCGGATACTTCTGGCCCACGATAGAGGCGGACTGCCAGGACTACGTCAGGAAATGCAAACCATGCCAGAAGCACGGCAACCTGATACATCAGAAACAAGAACAACTACACCACATACTGTCCCCCTGGCCTTTCGCTAAGTGGGGAATGGACATCCTAGGACCCTTCACACCCGGCAAGGGACAAGTCAAGTTCCTAATCGTAGCCGTTGACTATTTTACCAAATGGATTGAAGCCAAGCCATTGACCACCATCACGGCCCAACAAGTCCAGCAGTTTGTGTGGAAGGACGTCATATGCAGATATGGTGTACCACATACCATCATAACAGATAATGGCCGACAGTTCATCGACAAGGAGTTAGCAAAATTCTACACCGGCTTAGGCATCAAACACATCACAAGTTCTGTAGAACATCCACAGACCAATGGACAAGCGGAAGCGGCAAACAAAGTTATTCTCGTAGAGCTACGTAAAAGGTTGGATATCGCGAAAGGCCGATGGCCAGAAGAGTTAATCGAAGTGCTGTGGGCCTACAGATGCACCCCCCAATCATCAACAAACGAATCCCCATTCAGCCTAGTCTACGGCGCAGACGCCATGATACCAGTAGAAATTGGCAAACCATCCCTGCGCCGAGAACTATACGACCCAACTCACAACCACCAAAACATGGCCTTACATCTCGACCTCCTTCCCGAACTCAGAGAAAAAGCCCAAATACGCAATCTAGCCGCCAAACAACGAGCTGCCAGGAAATATAACGCAAATCTACACCCACGATCGTTTGTCGTCGGAGACCTAGTATGGAGAATGGCCCGCAGTGCTAGAAAGAAGGATGGCAAGTTCTCCGCCAATTGGGACGGCCCAGACCGCATACGAGAAGACACAGGAGGTGGGGCTTATCGCCTAGAACAATTATCTGGGGAAGAGATCCCCAACACATGGAACGTATCCCTTTAACATGGTTAATTCGTTTTAAGTTCCCCACCCTTACCCCAAGTAAGCGGCCTGGGTCGAACACCCTTTAACATGGTTCATTCGTTTTAAGTTCCCCACCCTTACCCCAAGTAAGCGGCCTGGGTCGAACACCCTTTAACATGGTTCATTCGTTTTAAGTTCCCCACCCTTACCCCAAGTAAGCGGCCTGGGTCGAACACCCTTTAACATGGTTCATTCGTTTTAAGTTCCCCACCCTTACCCCAAGTAAGCGGCCTGGGTCGAACACCCTTTAACATGGTTCATTCGTTTTAAGTTCCCCACCCTTACCCCAAGTAAGCGGCCTGGGTCGAACACCCTTTAACATGGTTCATTCGTTTTAAGTTCCCCACCCTTACCCCAAGTAAGCGGCCTGGGTCGAACACCCTTTAACATGGTTCATTCGTTTTAAGTTCCCCACCCTTACCCCAAGTAAGCGGCCTGGGTCGAACACCCTTTAACATGGTTCATTCGTTTTAAGTTCCCCACCCTTATCCCAAGTAAGCGGCCTGGGTCGAACACCCTTTAACATGGTTCATTCGTTTTAAGTTCCCATAAAACGATCAAAATACAACAACCCTGCACAATTATCCATACCGCTAACACAAACAAAATCATACATATTAACACCATCTAACATAGCATACACAAGGCATTCATCATTTCAAAGGCAAAGTAAAATAATGTACGAATTATTACAAACAAAAGTTCAAGTCTCAAGATAAATTGAATTAACTAAACCCCCTCGTTCTCCTCACCCACCACAACAGCTCCCGAGTCCTTCTCCTCCCCTGCCGCCTTCTCCCCCACCTCCTCCGCACCCTCCTCATCCTCCCTCACCAACTTCCCGCCAACTACATCCTTATCCACGTCAAATCTCGAATCCAAGGCATCCACATCCTGATAGAAAAAGGCCGTCTGCCGCAACCCCTTCTCGAAACCATTTATATGCTCTTGAATAACGTTGTTCTTCAAATCATCCAACTCCCCAACAGCCCCGTCGTACTTGTCCTTCAAATCCTCGTAGTCTTCTTCCAGCTCCCCTATATGCTTATTCAATTTTTCCTCAGAGTCCAAACAACGCACTCTCCATGATGCCAGCCTCTTCCTCTTTGCCTCCCACCCTTCTTTCTCCTTTTCCAGGGTCGCCTTCTCCTCCTCAAGCTTGTCCAATTTTCCCTGCAACTTCCCCACCTCCTTTACTTCCCCTCTGTAAAGGGACCCTACACGCCGACCCAAGACTAAAGCCTTGCTTCCAAACTCCACCATTGTTCTCACGATATGATCAACCTCCATGTTATCAATGGAGTTAACAACAATGTCTGGAAGGTTGATCGAGATATCCTTCCTCACAGATATCTCCGGCAACTCGATCAGCCCGGCCTCAGGTAACCTCTCTCCACTAGCCGATCCCGCCCCGCTAGCCGACCCAAGAATAGCCGCCCTTATTTTCTTTACATCTTTACCCTTCCCAGGTCGAGGCGGGAGTTCAGCTTTCCTTTTCGTTCCGCCGTGTACATGTACTTCCACAACCGAGTCCTGTAGGTTAGGAACATCAGCTTTCCTAGCTTCCTTGGCCTTAGCGGCCATCTCCTTCCTCAGCGATTGAAAGAGCGCCAAATTCTTCTTACCAGATTGCACCATATGCCCTGCAATAACATATCATAACTCGGATCAAAACAACTTAGCATCATTAACACAACTTAAGAAATAAACAGATACCTTCAATATCTATTATCGGATGCACTGAATTATAAACCCTAACTAGACCCTTAGTGGACAACTTATCCACAAATCTCAACAACATCCCCACCACCTCCTGATCACCAGCCGACAACTCCTCCACTCCCATGTCTTTATAACGAGACGGATTGTTGGTCCAGCTAAAGGGAAACTTGGTACTCCCATCCGCATTCAAGAAATGCGGCTCACCCCCCTCCTTCACAACGACCTTGAAGTATCCGTCTTTGAAGTGCTTGAAAGATTGGGAGAACGCATCCAACCTGCTGATGCTAGGACGGCTGATTAAAGAAAGCCAAGTAGCCGGCCTTCGGGGTCTAGTGTCATAAAAATACAAGAATGCATAGGGAGTAGGCTCCAAGTACAAAGACTCGCACAAAATGCGGAAGGCCTGCAAGTAGGCCCAGCTGTTAGGATGAAGCTGAGTAGGCGCCACATTCAACGCCCGCAACACACCCATAGTAAAGTCGTCAAAGGGTAGTCGTACATGGAGCTGTGAAAAATGGCACATATACATGAAAAAGAATTTCTCGGTAGCCCCCTCCTGCCCGTGGCATACCCGGTCGATGGCACTCACCCTCTCCAGCGAAACGATATCTCCGTTGACACCCTTAGACATAACGGGTGTACAGTTTAGCCAAGATTTTAACAGACGGGACCACCTAAATAATGATGACTAGTCACGAACATCAGCAGCGACCCATCCATAGCCACCCTTGGCCGGCCAGTTACTCTCCTCCAACTCCTTAGGAGGATCCTCTCGAACTTCCCTCACCACCTCCATCGGCATTCCGCTTGTAACAACTCCGGAACTTGCACCTTCTCCGCCAAGTCGTCCATCCTTACTCCTATCTGACTCGGTACTTTCACTACTACTAGACGTAGACACGCTACTATTACTGGACATACCTGATTTCGTTTTTTACGGAAAGATGTCGGTCGAGATAGAGGACTAGTCGGACACTTTTACGCGCACAAGGTCTTTAAATTCAGAAATCACAAATGAAACAGGTTACCTTTTATCTGTTTTCAAGCACATATTTATAGCCTGTGATCCCAAACGACGAACCTCTTCCCGCCAAAACCATATCACAGATCAAGCGACACCATCATTACGAAAAACCCACTCCAAAATGACGGCGCCAAAAAAACTTTTTTGATATGACCAACTGACGCCCCTTCACCTACCTTCTGACAGTTGCAAATTATAAGCCTTAACACTGTTCATCACACTTAAAGGTTGGGGGACTGGTGTATCACACCTAGCCGTTTCCGCTAGCTTACCAACACATATCATCCTTGACCGACAACCCATATCGGACAAGGCTGGGAGACTGGTGTACCGTACCTAGCCAAACTCAACCAAGTAAAAAGTGTGCATATCAAGACAGCCAAGTATCCAGCCTAGGTCGGCTTAGCCTAACCTACATCAACGTAAGCTATCAAGACAAATAGTCGGCCTAGACCGACTACTCCAGCATATCCGCTAAGTTTAGAACCTAGGCCGACCACTCTAATGAACTCAACATAATGGAGACATCCACGTCCAATAAACCTTAAGGGCCTGGGTTTGGGCCCTGGCCCACTCACAAGCCCTACCTAGAGCCCAAGTCAAGGCCCAGCCCATGAAATGGTCAAACGTCATTAATGCTCTATAAATACACGTGGACCCCATCATTTAAAGGTACGCATTCATTAATCCCTAATTTGACTCTCTGAGAGCTTTGACTTACTTGAGCTTCGGGGATTCTTCTGCAGGTAACCCCCCCTTGGTCCAAGCTGACATGTATCGACCGGGAAGAGGCCAACTGAAGAGATAGCGGACTACATGGTAAGGTGACGCTCGTGTCTAACCTCTTATTTGTTCTCTGCAGGAACATGTATATATATATATATATATATATATATATATATATATATATATATATATATATATATATATATATATATATATATATATATATATATATATATATATATATATATATATATATATATATGGAATGACAGAACTAACGTGAGAAAGTGAGAAAGAAAAGAGAGAGAGAAAATTTAGAACAAAATATTATTAGTGTACTCTTCAATCAATAAGGTAAATAGGGAGTGAGGTTAAGCTTTTTTTTATATTAATCTTGGTAAACTTATGAGTGTTATATTAATCTCTTATTTATTTTGAATCATATATTATTTTATTTACTTCCATTTAACTTATTTTCATTTACTATCCTCTTATTTTTATTTAATTTATCTTCAGTTATGTACTAATTTGTTCCTTTCTTTTATTTAATTTATTTTCAGTTATGCACTGATTGTGTCTATTTAATTTATCTCCAGTTATGTATTAGTCATGGTCATGGTCATGTTTATTTAATTTATTTTATTTAATCTCCAGTTATGCATTGGTCCTATTTATTTATTGTATTTTTATTTAATCTCCAGTTATGTATTAGTCTTGTTTATTTTTTTTATTTAATCTCCAGTTATGCACTATTCCTATTTATTTATCTTATTTAATCTCCAATTATGCACGAGTATTGTTTATTTATTTTATTTAATTTATCTTCAGTTATGCATTGATCCTATTTATTTATTTAATTTAATTTAATCTCTAGTTATACATTGGTCTTATTTATTTATTTTATTTTATTTATATCTAGTTATGCACTAGTCCTATTTATTTATTTTATTTTATTTATCTCTAGTTATGTAGTGGTCGTGTTTATTTAATTTATTTTATTTAATCTCTAGTTATGTATTGATCCTATTTATTTTATTTTATTTTATTTTATTTATCTCTAGTTATGCACTAATCTGTTTATTTATTTTATTCAATTTATCTCTAGTTATGAAACTAGTTCTTTTTATTTATTTCATTTACTGGTCCTTTTTAATTTATATTTTTATTATTATATTTATTTATAACATTCTAATCCTTATGTAATTATTTATTTAAAGTTCTTGCTTTGATTCTTATTTTATCATTATTTTATAATTAAAAAAATAAATGAATGTAAAGTAAAAGTAAATATTATTTTATTCAATGAGCTTGGATAGAAGAAAATTACATGTACATTTTATTTTATTTCATATTCTTTGTGTATAGTTTATACAATGACATGATTTGATAGTCATCACATTTTATGACCTTTGAAAATATCCAAGAGTGTGTCAATTAAGTCTGGTTTCAATAAGTAGAGATTAAACCAGTGTCAGGGTGTTTATATTTGGGAAGTCATAGTTTGGTACACTGTGGGATGAAAGGTAGGGACCATGGTGGGGTCTAAGGAAGTTTTACCAAGTAGAAGAATATCTGGATAGTTCAGAATA